>NW_026606629.1:6985000-7353453 GCF_029890125.1 Rhinichthys klamathensis goyatoka
AGAAGGAAACCGGAATGGTTGTAACTTGGGACCCAGTATCCAGAAGACAAGAACCTTGGTGACCGGCGACTTTAACATCAGCAGTACATCTAGATCCTATAAGTCCTTTTGGTACTCTCCTCGATGTAGACTGCAGCTCAAAACAGTTGACATGAAACTTGCTCTTCACGGGACAAATTTGGTCCTGCTTAGCCCCTGGGTGTCCCACACCAGGAGCTAGAGCTAGTTTAAATGTTTCTTTGCGGATGGATTTCGTCTCTGCCACTGCTGCTGCCTGTCTTGAAACTGCTTTCGCTTGGCACTAACCAGTGCTGAGTTTGGATCAGAATCACACTGGGGCTTAATGTGCCCATCCTCCCCACAGCGAAAACAAAACCCAGGTTTAGGATTGGAAGCAGCTAGTTTGGCGGTTCTCCCCATCTTGCCAGTTTCAGACTGCTTTGAGGCAGAATACATAGCTGCTGGCTGATACCTGATACCTGTTGGTCTGACTGGCATTGAGAGCGGCAAGCTGTTGTTGAATGGCTGTCAACAACAAAGCTCTGTGAAAGTCACGAATATTAGCTAGACTAACTTAAATAGATCAAATTAGATTCAAAATCATAGAAGTCTAAAGTTCGACTACAGGAGCTGGTGGTCAGTAACAACACAGAAACAGGAAGTTAAATTTGGTACTGGTACCACATATTGTGAAAGCTCTTTGGCGAAATTCGTTATCGCAGTACACAGACCTGATTCTTCATCCTGCCGATTTACAAGTTGGGCATGAGTGATTACCTTTTGTTTAGTTCCTCCAAGGTGCTGTTTCATTCTTTGCTCCTTTTCTGTCCTCCTCTGTTCGCAGGAGTAATAAAAGTTCAGAAAAGCATGGTGGACTTAATTTCCTTTGTTTAAGTTGGAGTTCTGAAATAAGTCCATTGTCCCAACACCCTCTGCAGAATTGAGCCAATAAGCGTTTATCCACATCTCTCTCAGATACTCCTCTCCTCACAGCATGTTGCAGTGCTACCTGAAGTCTCTGTAGGTACTCAGATGGCTTCTCTCCATGATTTTGGTAAGTGTCCATGAACTTGGCGTAAAGTTCTTCACCATCCTGGACGGTGCCATACGCTGACTCCAGCTGCCGCAAATACATGTTAGGCAATGCGTCAGGGCTTAGATGTTTCACCATGTCACAGGCAGGAGGCAGCAGGCTGTCACGAATTAGTCTGGTGCATTGGAGATCAGAGATAGCTGGATCACGCAGGACTAATTCGACGCTAGACCGCCAGGTGTCGTAGTCCATTTCATGGGTTGACCTGGGCACTTTACCAGAGAACGGTCTCAGCCGGTGGCTAGCATGCATGGACGTATCACTGCTCCGGACCACATGCTCCACAACATAGCGTTGCACCTCAGGAGGGTTAAGATCACCAGGTGCTATCGATCGTCCTCCAGCACTGTTCAAACCGGCACTGTTAGGGGTAGAAACAGGTGGAGTGAAAGAGGTTTGTAAAGGAGCATACACTGAGCCAAAAGTTCGACTTGGTACAGGTGGAGGTACAGATGGCTCTAGAGGTTTGCTTTGTTGGTCAACTATCTTTTGTTCCATTTTAGGGACATTTACAGCAATGGGATGAAGTGGTGCTATAGCTTGTTGTATCTGGGACATCATTTCACCAAGAACCATCGAATAATCTTTTCCAGACATTTTAGCAATTTCTTTCAAGTCAGATAAATAGGTGTCAGTCTTTGAACCACCCAACTTTGAAGTGTAAATTTTGGATAAATTCTTAATATGGAATTCGTTATTTTCATCAGAAATAAATGTATACGGCAGTCGTGACGACAGTTTTGCTACTGACGCTCCCGACGCGAATTCAACAACGAGCATATGATGAAATTCGGATTCGCTATCATCAATAATATCATTGCGATTAATGTCGCCGTATTGATCAAAAAAATCTATAACTTCAGAGGAACTCTCTTCAACCGGCCCATCCACTAAGACGGCATTAGGAATTTTTATCCCGAGTTTTCCGAAAGCTTCCATCACAAAAACCAAAAGGGACTGGTGAGTCTAAATGCACTGTTTCTGTTGTTAGAAAAATGTTAATTACTGTACAAACCAGCTCCTGGCTGGCTCGCCAATATGTAACGTGTGCTTGGGCCTTGCTAGCCGATATTAATCTATAATCAATATTAGCTAGACTAACTTAAATAGATCAAATTAGATTCAAAATCATAGAAGTCTAAAGTTCGACTACAGGAGCTGGTGGTCAGTAACAACACAGAAACAGGAAGTTAAATTTGGTACTGGTACCATATATTGAAAAATAATTAAACAAACAATTACAACCAAAGATAATGAAAGAAATACGATAAAAACTCTAAATATTGACAGACTGCAGTTGAATCGGTTATAGTTAAGTGCACTTTTGTGGTTATTGTTCAAGTCAGATACAATGATAAAGATTACAACAAATACCAAATTATCCCCACGATGTTGACGTTCTTCAAGACACACGCAACAACCCACAAGGGTTTTATGAAAGTTTATGTTGATTAATCCATAGGTTATTGTTCATCAAAGGAAAAGATATACATGAGGGACTGAAGCGCTAGTCTACGGAGAAGTGTGTGGGGGACAGGCTGCGGACAACCTTCCTACCAGACCAATAGAGTGGCTGTTCAGTGGATGCGGCGCAGATGATCGGCTCCCAACCGTAGTAATTCAGCTCGCCATCATTTATCTCCAACCAGAGAGAAAGAACCTGGCCTATAGCACACAACAGGACCAGTAAATAATAGAGCTGAATTGGAACTAGGTTTGCATTACATTTTTAGCTAAATCCACACTCAAATATCATCCTCATGTGTACCCAACTCTAGATCCTTACAAAATAATCAATAAATGTACAACCTACAAATAATAAACATTAAATGCAATATTAAATCAACACAATCAAAAAAACAATATTGAAGTTGCATTACCGGCACAAACTTCAAACAAATAAACCAACATTACTATACCCTAATTGCCATAGTGCATATAAACACACTTAATACAACGTAAACAAATCCATTTGTAAACCAATTAAAAATAACAGACTTCACAACGACATACAATGAATCAAAACATTTGTTTAAAGCAGGCAATGCTAATATCAATGTTCAGTGCCACCAATTAGCATCCAACACACAGCTCATTCATTCAGATTACTCACCAGTTCCTCTTTAAACATAACCTGATGGCGGCGGCGGATTCCCTACAGCCAGTAAGTTGTTCTAAAGAGTTACAATAATATGCTTAACTTGAAAGCATGAATCGATCACAAGAGTGAAAAGTTTGTAAAACACAAACCTGTCCACAGCCGTCGATAGACTTCCCCACACCTCTGAATGAGGAAGACGCTTCGGCCTGATTAAACTCGTGCTCCCAGACGCGATTGGCCAAGCATAGTCACATGACCGGGGTTACGTTAGGTCGCGGGCACACACGTACTCCGCGCAAATACAATAAATATACATATATTATATTATATAATATATTATATTATAATATACATTGAAAGGATTAACAGATTTTAACCTGGGTTACACACGCAAGAAGACTCATCCGGAGTTTTACATCAGTCTGTGCCACGTTCAGTGAGCTGCACTTTGACAGAAATAGGGGCTAGCAAACAAAAAGAATAACTAACTTTAATTTTGATCATGGCTTTCTTGAAAAAAACAAACAAACAAAAAACAACAGAGATGTGTTTGTTGTTGTCTTATCAGTTCAGAGAAATCTTTTAGGATTCTTAAAATGTGTCTCAGACTGCCGAAATCGTACTGCAGTCAAGCCAGCCTCCACCTCGAAATGAGCGGTCAAACTAGCCGCCCCTATATTTCTCTATGCGCGTATACACTAGGTATTACAGTAAGACCGTCAACCATTCTGAAACCATTCAGTCAACCATTCTTCCAGCGAAGGCTATTTCAGTTAGTCCGTCCGTCTATCTATCTATCTATCTATCTATCTATCTATCTATCTATCTATCTATCTATCTATCTATCTATCTATCTATCTATCTATCTATCTATCTATCTATCTATCTATCTATCTATCTATCTATCTATCTATCTATCTATCTATCTATCTGATGTTGTTTTACAAAATAAGAGCCCCCAAAACTCATATATTAGGCCTACCTGTTGTCTCCATACATTCAGAAAATCATAAAAATAAAAGTCCTAATTTCCACAGACCAATTCCACCTCAGATGGAGAGGACACCTTCTCAACGTGTCCCCTGCAAAGTTTCAGGACATTCTGATGTTGTTTTACAAAATAAGAGCCCCCAAAACTCATATATTAGGCCTACCTGTTGTCTCCATACATTCAGAAAATCATAAAAATAAAAGTCCTAATTTCCACAGACCAATTCAACCTCAGATGGAGAGGACACCTTCTCAACGTGTCCCCTGCAAACTTTCAGGACATTCTGATGTTGTTTTACAAAATAAGAGCCCCCAAAACTCATATATTAGGCCTACCTGTTGTCTCCATACATTCAGAAAATCATTAAAAAAAAAGTCCTAATTTCCACAGACCAATTCCACCTCAGATGGAGAGGACACCTTCTCAAGGTGTCCCCTGCAAAGTTTCAGGACATTCTGATGTTTTTTTACAAAATAAGAGCCCCCAAAACTCATATATCACCTGTTGTCTGCATACATTCAGAAAATCATAAAAATAAAAGTCCTAATTTCCACAGACCAATTCCACCTCAGATGGAGAGGACACCTTCTCAACGTGTCCCCTGCAAAGTTTCAGGACATTCTGATGTTGTTTTACAAAATAAGAGCCCCCAAAACTCATATATCACCTGTTGTCTGCATACATTCAGAAAATCATAAAAATAAAAGTCCTAATTTCCACAGACCAATTCCACCTCAGATGGAGAGGACACCTTCTCAACGTGTCCCCTGCAAAGTTTCAGGACATTCTGATGTTGTTTTACAAAATAAGAGCCCCCAAAACTCATATATTAGGCCTACCTGTTGTCTCCATACATTCAGAAAATCATAAAAATAAAAGTCCTAATTTCCACAGACCAATTCCACCTCAGATGGAGAGGACACCTTCTCAACGTGTCCCCTGCAAAGTTTCAGGACATTCTGATGTTGTTTTACAAAATAAGAGCCCCCAAAACTCATATATTAGGCCTACCTGTTGTCTCCATACATTCAGAAAATCATAAAAATAAAAGTCCTAATTTCCACAGACCAATTCAACCTCAGATGGAGAGGACACCTTCTCAACGTGTCCCCTGCAAACTTTCAGGACATTCTGATGTTGTTTTACAAAATAAGAGCCCCCAAAACTCATATATTAGGCCTACCTGTTGTCTCCATACATTCAGAAAATCATTAAAAAAAAAAGTCCTAATTTCCACAGACCAATTCCACCTCAGATGGAGAGGACACCTTCTCAACGTGTCCCCTGCAAAGTTTCAGGACATTCTGATGTTGTTTTACAAAATAAGAGCCCCCAAAACTCATATATTAGGCCTACCTGTTGTCTCCATACATTCAGAAAATCATAAAAATAAAAGTCCTAATTTCCACAGACCAATTCAACCTCAGATGGAGAGGACACCTTCTCAACGTGTCCCCTGCAAACTTTCAGGACATTCTGATGTTGTTTTACAAAATAAGAGCCCCCAAAACTCATATATTAGGCCTACCTGTTGTCTCCATACATTCAGAAAATCATTAAAAAAAAAGTCCTAATTTCCACAGACCAATTCCACCTCAGATGGAGAGGACACCTTCTCAAGGTGTCCCCTGCAAAGTTTCAGGACATTCTGATGTTTTTTTTACAAAATAAGAGCCCCCAAAACTCATATATCACCTGTTGTCTGCATACATTCAGAAAATCATAAAAATAAAAGTCCTAATTTCCACAGACCAATTCCACCTCAGATGGAGAGGACACCTTCTCAACGTGTCCCCTGCAAAGTTTCAGGACATTCTGATGTTGTTTTACAAAATAAGAGCCCCCAAAACTCATATATCACCTGTTGTCTGCATACATTCAGAAAATCATAAAAATAAAAGTCCTAATTTCCACAGACCAATTCCACCTCAGATGGAGAGGACACCTTCTCAACGTGTCCCCTGCAAACTTTCAGGACATTCTGATGTTGTTTTACAAAATAAGAGCCCCCAAAACTCATATATTAGGCCTACCTGTTGTCTCCATACATTCAGAAAATCATAAAAATAAAAGTCCTAATTTCCACAGACCAATTCCACCTCAGATGGAGAGGACACCTTCTCAACGTGTCCCCTGCAAAGTTTCAGGACATTCTGATGTTGTTTTACAAAATAAGAGCCCCCAAAACTCATATATTAGGCCTACCTGTTGTCTCCATACATTCAGAAAATCATAAAAATAAAAGTCCTAATTTCCACAGACCAATTCCACCTCAGATGGAGAGGACACCTTCTCAATGTGTCCCCTGCAAACTTTCAGGACATTTTGATGTTGTTTTACAAAATAAGAGCCCCCAAAACTCATATATTAGGCCTACCTGTTGTCTCCATACATTCAGAAAATCATTAAAAAAAAAAAGTCCTAATTTCCACAGACCAATTCCACCTCAGATGGAGAGGACACCTTCTCAAGGTGTCCCCTGCAAAGTTTCAGGACATTCTGATGTTGTTTTACAAAATAAGAGCCCCCAAAACTCATATATTAGGCCTACCTGTTGTCTCCATACATTCAGAAAATCATAAAAATAAAAGTCCTAATTTCCACAGACCAATTCCACCTCTCAACCTGTTGTCTGCATACATTCAGAAAATCATAAAAATAAAAGTCCTAATTTCCACTGACCAATTCCACCTCAGATGGAGAGGACACCTTCTCAACGTGTCTCCTGCAAAGTTTCAGGACATTCTGATGTTGTTTTACATAATAAGAGCCCCCAAAACTCATATATTAGGCCTACCTGTTGTCTCCATACATTCAGAAAATCATAAAAATAAAAGTCCTAATTTCCACAGACCAATTCCACCTCAGATGGAGAGGACACCTTCTCACCGTGTCCCCTGCAAAGTTTCAGGAGATTCTGATGTTGTTTTACAAAATAAGAGCCCCCAAAACTCATATATTAGGCCTACCTGTTGTCTCCATACATTCAGAAAATCATAAAAATAAAAGTCCTAATTTCCACAGACCAATTCCACCTCAGATGGAGAGGACACCTTCTCAACGTGTCCCCTGCAAAGTTTCAGGACATTCTGATGTTGTTTTACAAAATAAGAGCCCCCAAAACTCATATATCACCTGTTGTCTGCATACATTCAGAAAATCATAAAAATAAAAGTCCTAATTTCCACAGACCAATTCCACCTCAGATGGAGAGGACACCTTCTCACCGTGTCCCCTGCAAAGTTTCAGGACATTCTGATGTTGTTTTACAAAATAAGAGCCCCCAAAACTCATATATTAGGCCTACCTGTTGTCTCCATACATTCAGAAAATCATAAAAATAAAAGTCCTAATTTCCACAGACCAATTCCACCTCAGATGGAGAGGACACCTTCTCAACGTGTCCCCTGCAAAGTTTCAGGACATTCTGATGTTGTTTTACAAAATAAGAGCCCCCAAAACTCATATATTAGGCCTACCTGTTGTCTCCATACATTCAGAAAATTATAAAAATAAAAGTCCTAATTTCCACAGACCAATTCCACCTCAGATGGAGAGGACACCTTCTCAACGTGTCCCCTGCAAAGTTTCAGGACATTCTGATGTTGTTTTACAAAATAAGAGCACCCAAAACTCATATATTAGGCCTACCTGTTGTCTCCATACATTCAGAAAATTATAAAAATAAAAGTCCTAATTTCCACAGACCAATTCCACCTCAGATGGAGAGGACACCTTCTCAACGTGTCCCCTGCAAACTTTCAGGACATTCTGATGTTGTTTTACAAAATAAGAGCCCCCAAAACTCATATATTAGGCCTACCTGTTGTCTCCATACATTCAGAAAATCATAAAAATAAAAGTCCTAATTTCCACAGACCAATTCCACCTCAGATGGAGAGGACACCATTCAAGGTGTCAACTACAATGTTTCAGGACATTCTGATGTTGTTTTACAAAATAAGAGCCCCACAAAACTCATATATTACCTGTTTTGTCCATACATTCAGAAAATCATAAAAATAAAAGTCCTAGCTTCTACAGACCAATTCCACCTCAGCTGGAGAGTACACCTTCTCAAGGTGTCAACTACAATGTTTCAGGACATTCTGATGTTGTTTTACAAAATAAGAGCCCATCAAAACTCATATGTATGCTGTTTTGACCATACATTCAGAAAATTATAAAAATAAAAATCCTAGCTTCCACAGACCAATTCCACCTCAGCTGGAGAGTACACCTTCTCAAGGTGTCAACTACAATGTTTCAGGACATTCTGATGTTGTTTTCCATAATAAGAGCCCCAGAAAACTCATATATACGCTGTTTTGTCCATACATTCAGAAAATTATAAAAAATAAAAGTCCTAGCTTCCACAGACCAATTCCACCTCAGCTGGAGAGTACACCTTCTCAAGGTGTCAACTACAATGTTTCAGGACATTCTGATGTTGTTTTACAAAATAAGAGCCCCACAAAACTCATATATTACCTGTTTTGTCCATACATTCAGAAAATCATAAAAATAAAAGTCCTAGATTCCACAGACCAATTCCACCTCAGCTGGAGAGTACACCTTCTCAAGGTGTCAACTACAATGTTTCAGGACATTCTGATGTTAATTTACAAAATAAGAGCCCCCCAAATCTCATATATTACCTGTTGTGTCCATAAATTCAGAAAATCATAAAAAATAAAAGTCCTAGCTTACACAGACCAATTTCATCTCAGATGGAGAGGACACCTTCTCACGGTGTCAACTACAATGTTTCAGGACATTCTGATGTTGTTTTCCAAAATAAGAGCCCCCCCAAAACACATATATATGCTGTTTTGTCAACACATTCAGAAAATCCTAAAAATAAAAGTCCTAGCTTACACAGACCAATTTCACCTCAGATGGAGAGGACTCCTCACGGTGTCAACTAAAATGTTTCAGGACATTCTCATGTTGTTTTCCAAAATAAATGGCCTTTAAAGACTTCTGTTTTCTTACGAGAGGTTCTCTCGTATTGCGTAAGTTGCTTACACTACGGGTAAAGTAATCTTTTCTCGAGATCTGAAGCCAAAAATTATCCTTAATTTTCTATTTATTGTCAACGCAGTGCGGCAGACAGCAGAACATAGCAGGCTGTATAAGAGTGCTCATTGGCTGTCCTGGGGCAACTGCAGCAGCCTACCGGTGAGCCCTACGCGCCCTCCACGTGTCACAGCCTGCCAGAATGGGTGTGGCTAGCGTATATAAAAGAAGGGCTCAACAGGCTGAACTCTGATTTTCATCTCTTCAGCGAAGCTGCCGCCGTCTAAACAAGCGACCAGCAATCCTAGGAAAGCGTCTGAGGAAGCCGGCCGTCTTCGCCGCCTTCAGCCATCCATGCCTGCTGCGCTATGCGGCGATTATATCCTTTTCTGCTGTGTGTGTGTCCACACAATTTTCTCTTGTAAAAGGGCGCGAGGCGTTTTTCTCAAAATCCGCCAGCTCATCTGTGATCTCTGTCTGGGCCGTGAGCACGCCGTCGCCGTGCTCTCTTCGGGCGGCTGCCCTGAGTGCGAGGAGCTTTCAATGTCGACCCTGCGGGCTCGACTTGAAGCTTTCAAAGACGAAGCTGTCACTCTGCCTGTCTCTGCTGGGCCGCGCAGAAAGAAGCGCCGTTCCCTATAGGCCACCGGAGACCGATGTGGTGCCTAAAAGCTCGCCGGAAGCCTTCCCTCAAGCTTTTTTATCTCCTTCTCCACGCCGGCTCCCGCCCGCGCCTCCTCAGGGGATGAAGCGGTCGAAGTGGATGAGGACGCCGCCGCTGACAGCTGCTCTATCCTGGTTTCTGACAGCGAGGGATGGTCCGGTTCACACCACTCTGCCTCCTCATCAGTCCAGGAGTCCGGTCGTACTCGGGCCGGCGTGGATGAGCAACTCCTGCGCCTCCTCACCAAGGCCGTTGACCAACTTGGCCTCGAGTGGTCAGCGCCTGATGAGCCCGCGCTGAACAGACTCGATGGCTGTTTCCTTCATCGCCGCCGCCAAGCACCCGCATCCAGGACTGCACCCTTCCTGCCAGAGCTCCACGCTGAGCTTTCCAAATCGTGGAATGCTCCGTTCTCCGCGAGAGTCCACTCTCATGTCTCCTCGGCGCTCTCACAGGTTGACGGCGCCGCCAAGAAAGGGTATAGCTCCATCCCCCCAGTGGAAGAAGCGGTTGCAGTGCACCTTTGCCTGCCTTCTGGATGGCGTTCAAAGACTTCCCTCCCGTCCAAGACCTACAGGACTACATCAGCCCTTGTCAGCCGCGCTTTCGCTGCCACCAGACAGGCTGCCTCAGCCTTGCACTCCATGGCAGTCCTACAAATCCTCCAAGCCGATCTCCTCCGTGAGCTGGATGAGAAAGGCCCGGATCCTGCCTCCATCACGGATTTGCGCAGCGCGACGGACCTCTCCCTTCGCGCTACTAAATCCGCTGCCCAGGCTCTTGGAAGGTGCATGTCCTCGCTGACCGTCACAGAGCGGCACCTCTGGTTGACGCTCGCCGACATAAGGGAGTCCGAGTGGGCTGTTTTCCTCAACGCCCCGTTCTCCGCCACCAGCCTCTTTGGCCCAGCGGTTAGCGGGATCGTAGGCCGCTTCTCGGAGGTACAAAAGACCACGCAGGCTATGAACCTTTTTCTGCCTCGACGTTCGAGTTTACCCGCACGCCGCCCTCGGGACCAGCCTGCTCGAAGCCTCACTCAGCGTCCGGCTCAACCTCCGTCTTCGCAGCGTCGACAGGGCGGGGACTCCAGCCTAAGATCGCGCTGAAACCTGAGCCTGCGAAGTCCTCCTAGCAGCTCGAAGGAGGAAAAGACGGTTAAGCCCCGCCGCGGCCGGTCCACCGTCAAAGTTTTCCGCTCTGCCAGTCTGCCGTAGTTATGGCTACTGCAGATGTGTTTTACGCAGCCAACGAGCCGGTGACACAACCCACTCGCCTGTATACAACCGCCGTTGTCACGGCGACCCAAAGAAATGTCAAAAAGAGCATAATGTCTGGTTGTCCGGCTCACGCCGCATGTGTTTTAAGTGTAGAAAATGTGCCCACGTCTCAATGTTCACCCCTACACACAAGCCCCGTGTCTCTCACAGAGCCCACTCTCATAAAGCTGGCAAAAAGAACCGAGACGAGAGTGAATGGGGAAGTAGCACACCTACTTCATGCAGAAATAGTGAAACTACTGTGCAAGGGAGCCATAGAACCGGTACCTCCTTCTCTGAGCGAGTCAGGCTTTTACAGCCGTTACTTCCCCGTGCCCAAGAAGGACGGAGCTCTCAGACCGATATTAGATATGAGATATTTGATCAGAGCTTTTATGAGACGACCGTTCAAAATGCTCTCAACCAGACAGATCCTCGCACAAATTCGCCCGGGGGACAGGTTTATTTCCCTCCATCTGAAAGACGCTTACTTTCAGATTCAGATAGTACCTCGTCACAGGCCATTCTTGAGATTCGCCTTCGACGGTCAGGTACATCAATACACTGTCCTGCCGTTCGGCCTATCTTTAGCAACCCGTAGTTTCACGAAGTGCATGGACACGGCCCTCGCTCCCCTGAGAAGTCAGGGCATGCGGATTTTGAACTATTTGGACGATTGGCTGATTCTAGCACAGTCAGAGAAATAACTTATTTCTCACAGAACGGTGCTTCTCAGTCACCTGGAAAGCCTGGGTCTCACGGTCAACTGTACCAAGAGCTCATTACTGTCCAGTCAGTCAGCCTCTTTTCTGGGTATAGACCTGGACTCTGTGGCAATGACGGCCCGGCTGTCAACACAGCGTGCGTCGTGTTCAACGCCTCGCCGCATCTTTCCAGAAAGACAGAGTTGCACCTCTAAAAACATTTCAGAGGATGCTGGGTTGTATGGCATCAGCTGCAGCAGTGCTTCAGCTGGGTCTACTGCGTATGCGCCCGCTGCAACTCTGGTTGAACGCTCGAGTGCCTCACCGAGCCTGGGCGTCCGGCGGCATACGAATCAGGGTGACTCAGAGCTGCGTTTTAGCACTGAGACCCTGGTTAGCGGCCAACTGGTACTAGCGGGGAGTGACAATGGGAGCTGTCTCACACCGGAAGGTTATCTCGATAGACGCCTCCAACTTAGGTTGGGGTGCTCTTTTCGAGGGCAGAACGGTCTTTGGCATGTGGTCAGACCAAGAGAGATGCCTTCATATAAACTGTCTGGAGATGGTAGCGGTCGAGAACGCGCTGAAGCGCTTCCTCCCACACATACGGGGCCACCATGTTCTAGTCCGCTCAGACAACATGTCTGTGGTGTCCTACGTGAACCACCAAGGCGGTGTGAGATCCAGGAATCTCTGCAAACTGATGGAACGCCTTCTCGTGTGGGCCCATCACTCGTTGTGCCTGCTGAGAGCCGCGCATGTACCGGGCCTCGAGAATGTCAGCCCAGACAGACTGTCCAGGGACAACATTCCCCCGGGAGAATGGTCCCTACACCCTCAGACAGTCCAGTCACTATGGCGCCTTTTCGGCAAAGCGGAAGTCGACCTTTTTGCGTTAAAAGACAACGCTCATTGCCTGAGATTCTTCTCGAAGAGCGAGGATGCGCTGGCCCAAACCTGGCCCAGCTGCCCGCTGTACGCTTTTCCTCCGATCTTGCTGTTACCACAGGAAATCAAGAGGATCAGGGAAACGCGCCGCTCAGTGCTCCTCATAGCCCCGCGATGGGAGAACCAAACTTGGGTTCAACTTCCGATCCCGGTGAGGAAAGATCTCTCTCAAGCCGGTGGATCAATTTGGCATCCCCACCCAAGAGCGCTGGTCTCTGCATGCGTGGATGATCAACGGATACCCGTTGCTTTGCCAGAAGGGGTCGTGAACACGATCACACAGTCTAGAGCTCCTTCTACGAGAAAGCTCTATGCGTCCTAATGGTCGGTGTTCTCCGAATGGTCCGTTACAAAGAGCCTGGACCCACGCACATGTGGGGTTTCGTGGGTGCTTTCCTTCCTTCAAGAGCTGTTGGAAATAGCCAGGTCCCCTTCCACGCTTAAAGTGTACGTTGCGGCCATTGCAGCGTTCACGGAGTTGGCGCGCGGCAAAGCGATAGGAAGGAACGAGCTCATCATCCGCTTCCTCAGAGGAGCAAGGAGGATGAATCCCCCGCAGCTCCCTTCGGTTCCTATTTGGGATCTTTCTTTGGTTTTAGAGGCCCTGAAAGTGTTTCCCTTTGAACCGTTAGAATCCGTGGACCTAAAATACCTCTCGCTCAAGACCGTTTTTCTGATAGCTCTGTCATCAGTAAAACGTGTGGGGGATCTACACGCGCTATCTGTTAGCCCCGCGTGTCTCGAGTTCGGACCAAACGACTCTAAAGTTATCCTCTAACCGAGACATGGTTATGTCCCCAAGGCGATTGGCACGCCTTTTAGAGCACAGGTCATCTCCCTATCGGCTCTGCCAGCATCCGATAGCGAAGACAGTGATAACCTCCTATGCCCCGTCAGGGCGCTGAGAGTTTACATCACGCGCTCCGCCACCTTCAGGCGTTCTGAGCAGCTATTTGTTTTGTTTGGAGGGCGCACCAAGGTTCTCGCTGCCTCGAAACATAGCCTGTCCAGATGGATAGTGGACACTATCGCAGCAGCTTATAAGTCCAAACACCTGCAGTGCCCTATGGGCATCAGGGCCCATTCCACTAGAGGCATGGCTTCGTCGTGGGCTTGGTCCAGCGGGATTTCTATTCACGATATTCTTTTTTTATTATTTTTTTTTATTTAACAGTCAAACATACATACAAACCAACATAGTGCAGCAGTGAGCAATCTTGTAAATCCATAATTCCAGAAGTGACATAAAAGTGATTTAAGTGTTTGATCTAAGTGTGTATGTGAGCGGGTGTGAGTGTGGGTATGTGTATGTGTATGTGTGTGTATGCGTAAACAAAGTAACCATTTATTATCTATTACCATTGTCATTACCATCACCACCCTACTCCCCACTACCACCACACTGCCAATATTGTGTTGGTCGATTTTTATTTCCATCCTACCTCCTATGTAACAATTGCCATTGTCAATCCTGCACAAAATAAAAGATGATATAAGATATAAGATAACCTTCCCCCACATCTCATCAGTCCCTATCTTTTCCTAATTTTTTTTTTTTTTTTTTTTTTTTTTTTTTATGTGCAATGTCTAAGGTGCATTAAAAGAGGGAGTACAGTGTGAGAGTGTCTCAAATTGGGACAGAGATGCTGTCCCGTTGAAACCACTTCTCGCCTGTCTTGCCTGCCTTGGTGTTTGTTAGGTTTTCCATACATATTCCTTTTTTTTTATTTTTATTTTTATTCTATGTTGTGTTGCATTAAAAGCCCATGAAGAGATAAGGGGGGAGTTATTGCAGTAGTGATGACAATGACACTTAATTCCAATACAGCATTGACAATGGCAAGATTAATGATAATAATTATGATAATAATAATATTAATAATAAATGACAATGATGATGGCAGTGGCGACCGTAATGGTATTCACGATATTTGTATGATATAGGCTGGGCCTACCCCTCTACATTTGTAAGGTTTTATAACCTGGAAGTTCCCGCCTTGCAGGCTAATCTTTTATCAGTCTAGCGATGTGTATGTTCTGCCCAGCGGTGCATGTGCCGGTTACTCTCATGTCACTACTCTCATGTCTTCTGGTTGAGCTGCACAAAAGGGTGAGACTCTCTATACATCGACCGGCGGAGCCGCTCTATGTTTTTCCTATTATGTGCTTATGTACTGGTGTTGGCCCGCGTTGCCGGCCGCCTTTACTCCATGCGTTTATACGTAGACCGGCGGAGCCGCTCTGTATTCCTATCAAGTGCTTATTACATGTGCTGGCCTGCGTTGCTGCCGCCTGTTCCCCCATGTTATGCTCCCCGGGTTTCCCCCGGTACTCATGCAGTGAATGCTCGGCGCGCATGGCGTTGACAAGGGGTTCCAGTGGTGTAAGCAACTTACGCAATACGAGAGAACCTCTCATTAGAGAACATACTCGGTTACCTAACTAAACCTTGGTTCTCTCTAGAAGAGGGAATGTGTATTGTGTAACCTGCCGTGATCGCGCCACGAGCTTATTCGCTTCAGTCTATGAAAACCAGAGTTCAGCCTGTTGAGCCCTTCTTTTATATATGCTAGCCACACCCATTCTGGCGGGCTGTGACGCGTGGAGGGCGCGTAGGGCTCACCGGTAGGCTGCTGCAGTTTAAGCAGGACAGCTAATGAGCACGCTTATACAGCCTTTTATGTTCTGCTGTCTGCCGCACTGCGTTGACAATAAATTCAAAATTAAGGATAATTTTTGGCTTCAGATCTCAAGAAAAGATTACTTTACCCGTAGCGTAAGCAACTTACGCAATACGAGAGAACCTCTCGTAGGAGAATAGAAGTCTTTAAAGGCCATTTATTTTGGAAAAAAACATCAGAATGTCCTGAAACATTGTAGTTGACACCGTGAGAAGGTGTCCTCTCCAGATGAGGTGGAATTGGTCTGTGGAAGCTAGGACTTTTATTTTAATGATTTTCTGAATGTATGGACAAAACAGGTAATATATGAGTTTTGATGGGCTCTTATTTTGTAAAACAACATCAGAATGTCCTGAAAGTTTGCAGGGGACACGTTGAGAAGGTGTCCTCTCCATCTGAGGTGGAATTGGTCTGTGGAAATTAGGACTTTTATTTTTATGATTTTCTGAATGTATGGAGACAACAGGTAGGCCTAATATATGAGTTTTGGGGGCTCTTATTTTGTAAAACAACATCAGAATGTCCTGAAAATTTGCAGGGGACACGTTGAGAAGGTGTCCTCTCCATCTGAGGTGGAATTGGTCTGTGGAAATTAGGACTTTTATTTTTATGATTTTCTGAATGTATGGAGACAACAGGTAGGCCTAATATATGAGTTTTGGGGGCTCTTATTTTGTAAAACAACATCAGAATGTCCTGAAAGTTTGCAGGGGACACGTTGAGAAGGTGTCCTCTCCATCTGAGGTGCCAGGTGGAATTGGTCTGTGGAAATTAGGACTTTTATTTTTATGATTTTCTGAATGTATGGAGACAACAGGTAGGCCTAATATGAGTTTTGGGGGCTCTTATTTTGTAAAACAACATCAGAATGTCCTGAAACTTTGCAGGGGACACGTTGAGAAGGTGTCCTCTCCATCTGAGGTGGAATTGGTCTGTGGAAATTAGGACTTTTATTTTTATGATTTTCTGAATGTATGCAGACAACAGGTGATATATGAGTTTTGGGGGCTCTTATTTTGTAAAACAACATCAGAATGTCCTGAAACTTTGCAGGGGACACGGTGAGAAGGTGTCCTCTCCATCTGAGGTGCAATTGGTCTGTGGAAATTAGGACTTTTATTTTTATGATTTTCTGAATGTATGGAGACAACAGGTAGGCCTAATATATGAGTTTTGGGGGCTCTTATTTTGTAAAACAACATCAGAATGTCCTGAAAGTTTGCAGGGGACACGTTGAGAAGGTGTCCTCTCCATCTGAGGTGGAATTGGTCTGTGGAAATTAGGACTTTTATTTTTATGATTTTCTGAATGTATGGAGACAACAGGTAGGCCTAAAATATGAGTTTTGGGGGCTCTTATTTTGTAAAACAACATCAGAATGTCCTGAAAATTTGCAGGGGACACGGTGAGAAGGTGTCCTCTCCATCTGAGGTGGAATTGGTCTGTGGAAATTAGGACTTTTATTTTTATGATTTTCTGAATGTATGGAGACAACAGGTAGGCCTAATATATGAGTTTTGGGGGCTCTTATTTTGTAAAACAACATCAGAATGTCCTGAAACTTTGCAGGGGACACGTTGAAAAGGTGTCCTCTCCATCTGAGGTGGAATTGGTCTGTGGAAATTAGGACTTTTATTTTTATGATTTTCTGAATGTATGGAGACAACAGGTAGGCCTAATATATGAGTTTTGGGGGCTCTTATTTTGTAAAACAACATCAGAATGTCCTGAAACTTTGCAGGGGACACGTTGAGAAGGTGTCCTCTCCATCTGAGGTGGAATTGGTCTGTGGAAATTAGGACTTTTATTTTTATGATTTTCTGAATGTTTGGAGACAACAGGTAGGCCTAATATATGAGTTTTGGGGGCTCTTATTTTGTAAAACAACATCAGAATGTCCTGAAAATTTGCAGGGGACACGTTGAGAAGGTGTCCTCTCCATCTGAGGTGGAATTGGTCTGTGGAAATTAGGACTTTTATTTTTATGATTTTCTGAATGTATGGAGACAACAGGTAGGCCTAATAATATATGAGTTTTGGGGGCTCTTATTTTGTAAAACAACATCAGAATGTCCTGAAACTTTGCAGGGGACACGGTGAGAAGGTGTCCTCTCCATCTGAGGTGGAATTGGTCTGTGGAAATTAGGACTTTTATTTTTATGATTTTCTGAATGTATGGAGACAACAGGTAGGCCTAATATATGAGTTTTGGGGGCTCTTATTTTGTAAAACAACATCAGAATGTCCTGAAAGTTTGCAGGGGACACGTTGAGAAGGTGTCCTCTCCATCTGAGGTGGAATTGGTCTGTGGAAATTAGGACTTTTATTTTTATGATTTTCTGAATGTATGGAGACAACAGGTAGGCCTAATATATGAGTTTTGGGGGCTCTTATTTTGTAAAACAACATCAGAATGTCCTGAAACTTTGCAGGGGACACGGTGAGAAGGTGTCCTCTCCATCTGAGGTGCAATTGGTCTGTGGAAATTAGGACTTTTATTTTTATGATTTTCTGAATGTATGGAGACAACAGGTAGGCCTAATATATGAGTTTTGGGGGCTCTTATTTTGTAAAACAACATCTGAATGTCCTGAAACTTTGCAGGGGACACGGTGAGAAGGTGTCCTCTCCATCTGAGGTGGAATTGGTCTGTGGAAATTAGGACTTTTATTTTTATGATTTTCTGAATGTATGGAGACAACAGGTAGGCCTAATATATGAGTTTTGGGGGCTCTTATTATGTAAAACAACATCAGAATGTCCTGAAACTTTGCAGGGGACACGTTGAGAAGGTGTCTTCTCCATCTGAGGGGTAATTGGTCTGTGGAAATTAGGACTTTTATTTTTATGATTTTCTGAATGTATGGAGACAACAGGTAGGCCTAATATATGAGTTTTGGGGGCTCTTATTTTGTAAAACAACATCAGAATGTCCTGAAAGTTTGCAGGGGACACATTGAGAAGGTGTCCTCTCCATCTGAGGTGGAATTGGTCTGTGGAAATTAGGACTTTTATTTTTATGATTTTCTGAATGTATGCAGACAACAGGTGATATATGAGTTTTGGGGGCTCTTATTTTGTAAAACAACATCAGAATGTCCTGAAACTTTGCAGGGGACACGTTGAGAAGGTGTCCTCTCCATCTGAGGTGGAATTGGTCTGTGGAAATTAGGACTTTTATTTTTATGATTTTCTGAATGTATGGAGACAACAGGTAGGCCTAATATGAGTTTTGGGGGCTCTTATTTTGTTAAACAACATCAGAATGTCCTGAAACTTTGCAGGGGACACGTTGAGAAGGTGTCCTCTCCATCTGAGGTGGAATTGGTCTGTGGAAATTAGGACTTTTATTTTTATGATTTTCTGAATGTATGGAGACAACAGGTAGGCCTAATAATATATGAGTTTTGGGGGCTCTTATTTTGTAAAACAACATCAGAATGTCCTGAAACTTTGCAGGGGACACCTTGAGAAGGTGTCCTCTCCATCTGAGGTGGAATTGGTCTGTGGAAATTAGGACTTTTATTTTTATGATTTTCTGAATGTATGGAGACAACAGGTAGGCCTAATATATGAGTTTTGGGGGCTCTTATTTTGTAAAACAACATCAGAATGTCCTGAAACTTTGCAGGGGACACGTTGAGAAGGTGTCCTCTCCATCTGAGGTGGAATTGGTCTGTGGAAATTAGGACTTTTATTTTTATGATTTTCTGAATGTATGGAGACAACAGGTAGGCCTAATATGAGTTTTGGGGGCTCTTATTTTGTAAAACAACATCAGAATGTCCTGAAACTTTGCAGGGGACACGTTGAGAAGGTGTCCTCTCCATCTGAGGTGGAATTGGTCTGTGGAAATTAGGACTTTTATTTTTATGATTTTCTGAATGTATGGAGACAACAGGTAGGCCTAATAATATATGAGTTTTGGGGGCTCTTATTTTGTAAAACAACATCAGAATGTCCTGAAACTTTGCAGGGGACACCTTGAGAAGGTGTCCTCTCCATCTGAGGTAGAATTGGTCTGTGGAAATTAGGACTTTTATTTTTATGATTTTCTGAATGTATGGAGACAACAGGTAGGCCTAATATATGAGTTTTGGGGGCTCTTATTTTGTAAAACAACATCAGAATGTCCTGAAAGTTTGCAGGGGACACGTTGAGAAGGTGTCCTCTCCATCTGAGGTGGAATTGGTCTGTGGAAATTAGGACTTTTATTTTTATGATTTTCTGAATGTATGGAGACAACAGGTAGGCCTAATATGAGTTTTGGGGGCTCTTATTTTGTAAAACAACATCAGAATGTCCTGAAACTTTGCAGGGGACACCTTGAGAAGGTGTCCTCTCCATCTGAGGTGGAATTGGTCTGTGGAAATTAGGACTTTTTTTTTTTAATGATTTTCTGAATGTATGGAGACAACAGGTAGGCCTAATATATGAGTTTTGGGGGCTCTTATTTTGTAAAACAACATCAAAATGTCCTGAAAGTTTGCAGGGGACACATTGAGAAGGTGTCCTCTCCATCTGAGGTGGAATTGGTCTGTGGAAATTAGGACTTTTATTTTTATGATTTTCTGAATGTATGGAGACAACTTACAGGTAGGCCTAATTTGAGTTTTGGGGGCTCTTATTTTGTAAAACAACATCAGAATGTCCTGAAACTTTGCAGGGGACACGTTGAGAAGGTGTCCTCTTCATCTGAGGTGGAATTGGTCTGTGGAAATTAGGACTTTTATTTTTATGATTTTCTGAATGTATGCAGACAACAGGTGATATATGAGTTTTGGGGGCTCTTATTTTGTAAAACAACATCAGAATGTCCTGAAACTTTGCAGGGGACACGGTGAGAAGGTGTCCTCTCCATCTGAGGTGCAATTGGTCTGTGGAAATTAGGACTTTTATTTTTATGATTTTCTGAATGTATGGAGACAACAGGTAGGCCTAATATATGAGTTTTGGGGGCTCTTATTTTGTAAAACAACATCAGATAGATAGATGGATGGATGGATGGATGGATGGATGGATGGATGGATGGATGGATGGATGGATGGATGGATGGATGGACGGACGGACGGACGGACGGACGGACGGACGGACGGACGGACGGACGGACGGACCAACTGAAATAGCCTTCGCTGGAAGAATGGTTGACTGAATGGTTTCAGAATGGTTGACGGTCTTACTGTAATACCTAGTGTATAAGCGCATAGAGAAATATAGGGGCGGCTAGTTTGACCGCTCATTTCAAGGTGGAGGCTGGCTTGACTGCAGTGAAATAACGCAGTGTGCAACCCGGCTTTATTCGACACAACAGCTAATGCACTACCAGGTATCCCCAGGTCAAAAAATGGAGAAAATGCAAAACAGAAAAATGGTGAGTCACCTCATGAAACGTGTTATGCAATAATGTCCTTCAGCACTAAGTCTCAAGAACGGAATATCACAGAGGACAGCATGTACACATCTGTAAATGTTTATGACATGTGAGAATTGAAAACCAAAAATCTATTTATTGTAGTTTATACCTATTGATTCGGTGAGCTCTGTCTTGAGCATTGCGGTGAGTTCTCTTTGAAATATTCTCCAGCTAAGCAAAAACCCTCCTTTAAAAGCAAACTACTCCTGAGGGTGAGACACTGTGACCCAGCAGGGCGATAAACACATCCATCAAATAAAGTCACCTATGGTAAATGACCCCAGATCCACAACCTGTTGACGTGTGCCTGTTCTTTTGTTCATTTTCATGCAGGGGAAGAAGACAAAACAATACTGTCACCGCATAATTTAAAGTACGATATCATGGACATAAATGTGTTTAAGTTGGTGTTAAAATGAAAGTAATGCTTTCTGAGGGAGTTAATAAACAGAAAATAACAATAAAAATAGATCTAGGGAGCTGATGTTAAAGAGATTTCCAGATCCCATGTGAATCTCTCGTTACTAAACGTGCAAATTAACCTACCAAATGCAAATGGAGAGCCAGACCTCATCAGACAAGGTCAGCAATGACTAACCACTGACGGTAATGAGTCCTCATCGGATATTCTCCAAGAGGATTGCTGAGGAAAGACTCTGACAAGCGCTTTTGGCTTCACATGAATTTCTACGGTTAAAGTCGCTTTTTCATGAATTATTCATTTTATTTGACGGTTGACTGCAGTAAACAGAAGATGCTTAGAAGTGTGTCAATCTATAAAAAGGTCTCCTGAGGCAGTGCAGGAATAATACTCAAATCATTGTTGCTTTAACGCCACTCTGAATTTATCCTTTATGAAACATGATGTTTTCCTGCAGGGATGAATACAACTTGAGTACTGTATGTGTTAGTAGGTACACACCACTATGTACATGCTCTCCTTATATAATAGCTTGGCTCGACTGAAAGTAATCTCTATTTTTGTGAAAAAGGTGATGAATGCCAAATATAAGCAAGAGATTTCCTCATCCAACTAAACTCATTCCAGCCTCTTTGAATACTCACTTGAAAGATGCTTAGCTATTAAAATGCAGGAGAACAGGTCTAGCTTATGTTGCAGTCCACTCATGTCACTTTGGATAAAAGGGTTTGCTAAATCAATACATGTAAACGGCCATCATTACTCAACCGCACTTAATTCGGTTTGGAGCCCTTTCTGCGATTTATTGAAATAATGTAAGTGATTGCTATTTAGCTGTGCACACGATTTGTTTACAACAAGGAAAAATGTCTGCTAGCACAAACTATTCATGTGCCGAGTCATTGCAGTTAAAACTCCTTATTTCAGAAAGGGTATCTGTAATTTTATCCTTGACTGTGCATTCAATTGGTGACTAATGCACTAACAATCTGACAACAATAATGGACGAGTACATTGTTAGTGAGCCATTAACATGATTTCCTGACCTGTATATTTGACAGCAAAGTAACAGCATGCTGTTATTATTATTCTTTGTAATTTTTCATTTTATACAAAGCCTTTTTCACACAATATCTCAGGGTTAAGCAAGGTTTAGAATTCTTTCTACAGAACAAAGCACTAACTCTCCTGTCCACAACCAATAAGCAACAACAGTGAACAGTGGTTTGCCTGCAGCTCTTAAAAGAACCCCAAAAATAACATTCTATCATCATTTTACCCTTATGTCATTCCAAACCTGAATGACCTTCCTCCATGTGAATAGAAAAGGTGATATTCTGAAGAATGTTCACGCTGCTCTCTTCCACACAATGAAAGTGGATGTGAAAAAGCATCATTTGCAGAAAAAAAGCAGAATTTGTTCTCTGCATTTCACCCATCCAAGTGCACACACACAGCAGTGAGTATTGAACACACACACAGTGAACAACACACACCCAGAGCACTGTGGGCAACCTTTTTTTCTTCTTTCTTTTTTTTTTTTTTTTTTGCTGCGGTGCCCGGGAAGCGATTGGGTGTTAGGTGCCTTGCTCAAGGGCATCTCAGTTGTGGGTAATGAGAGTGGAAGAGAGCGCTGTTCATTCACTCCCCCCACCTACATTTCCTTCCGGTACCGAGACTAAAACTTGTGACCTTTGGGTTTGAGTTCGACTCTCTAACCATTACACCACAACTGCCCACGTTACATGCCACATTTCTATCTCATTAAGAAATATATCAAGTTTTAATTGAATACAGCTGAATATGCATATAGATCCACTGCCTTCGACAAGAAGACCAAAAGAAAATTAAATGTATATTTAAAAAGTGCCAATAAAACCCACATAAACACAATTAATAATATTTTTTGGTCCATGCCTCAGAAATAAGTTATTTGCCTGCATGTTTCCTGATCCCTTAATCTGAATAAAGCTTCAAAGGTCCCTCCATCTGTACAGTGTATGAGCTGAGCAAATAATCCAATACAGATAATGTTTGCACAGATTTAAAAAAAAAAATGTACCGTAATCACTTTTATAAACACATACCATGGACTATTGAACTAGTTGTTTGTGCTGTAGAGTAAGTGTTTGCTTGAGTGAAATCCTAAAATGCACTCAGTGAATCTGCTGAGGGGAAACTCTGTCATGATGATCTTGTCTTTCCCTCCAGTGTTATGCACAGTTGAATGCACAGTTAAAATCAGAGGAAATAAAACAGACAGTCATAGTGGACATCCTCTCGCCGATATTTAGGATATTCACTGTAGATCAGAGCACATCAGAGCTCCCAATCTCAAGCAAACGAAGTAGCAAATGGTAAGACTTTCTCTGTCACATCAATTTATTTTCTGACATTTCTCTTTCACTGCTGGCCGAATACCCTTATAAGCAAGAACAGGATATAGCCGTCAAATTCAAAAGAAGAGAAGAACTAAAAAAGCTTTTACCCAAGTTATGAATCACCCTTGTGCTTTTACTACCTGTTTTTGTGTAGCACTCTTTTGTTCCTGACACACATGCAAGCCACACACAAAGATTTCATTACATGAAAATTGCCCTCATTTTCCCAACTTGTATTATGATTTTGTCAGGATCTCCATTCTGTACAAATGTCAGCTACAACATTTGGCTTCTAAATTATCTTGCAAAGGTTATTTTCCAGGATGACATTCATTATTCTAACTCACGCACACCACCAAGACAGGACAGAGAAGACATGGACTACCTGAAACCTGCTAAAGCTCCCACACTAACCAGAGTGTGCGTTTGCTTGCTCATTATTTGGGAAGCAACACTGAGCTAAATTAAGCTTTTTCTAAACTTGCAAGGCATCTACATTCAGGGCCATTCAGCTCCAGTGAGAAAAGATAAGGAAACGGTCAAGGAGATGAAATGTCAATAATTTTTACCAATCGATTGAAATGTCTACTGACAATGTTAGAATAAATATATTTTTAATAATTAAAAAAAATATATATATCAGTAACTCTTTTGTATTAATTACATATTTTAGCATTAGTTAATGCATTAGGTATCCGGAATTAACAATATTTTAGTTAAAAATCTATTGCTATTTTGTATGTTGAAATTCATATTAAAGCGATCGTTCACCCCAAAATTAAAATTATATCATTATGTTCTCATCCTCATGTCACTCCAAACCTGTATGACTTTGTGGAAGACAGAAGAAGATATTTTGAAAAATGTCTTTCCTTTAACCATAATAACCAATATGGTAGCACTTTACAATGAGGTTACCTCATTGGTTACCATTAGTTAACTAGATTAGCTAACATGAGTTGTATCAGTTAACATTGGTTAATGCACTCTGAACTAATTTGTTTATTATGAACAATGAACAATTTAGATTAACTAACATTAGCAAAGGTTAATAAATGCTATGAAAATACATTGCTTGCTAGTTCACATAAGTTAATCCATTAACTAATGTTAAAAAATGGGAACTTATTGGAAAGTGTAATACTATGAAAGTATTGTTTTAATTGTTTTAATAAGTTCACGGTACCTAATGCATTAACTAAAGTTAACAAATTGAAACTTATTGGAGTTTCCAAAATAATGCATGGGGAACTTCTTAAAGATATGTGCCTGGTTGCACGAGGCACCTTATTTTTCCTTTAAGTGTGACACTTAAACCATTTCTGTCCATTCACTGAAAGTCATAAAAGTAATCCATACGATTCAGGCAGGCTGTTTCAAAACGCACAAGAACCAATGAGGTTTGAAAAAAAAAAGAGAGAGAGAGAAAAAAAATCTATTTTTATTAAATAACATTTGAAAAACCTACAGGTAGCCTAAATCTTCTATAAATATTTGTGAGTCTTCATTTTCTTTTGTTTGCCTACTCCAGTTCTTGTTAAAATTCACTTGATATGTTTATTCTGTGCATTTTGGGCACATTTTGTGTGAAATCATATTTATTTCGTCCATCAAAAGCGTGCTTTCACTTTAATTGAAAAGTGATCCATAAATGGTCCATAAATGTTAAAAGAAATAACGAAGTCGCTCATTGTTGTATTAGTAGGCTATGTAATATCTAACTAACGTTAGATGTTTGTTTTGATAGAGCAAATTGTTAACGGATACGTCTTTGACTGCCTGTTGCTATGGTTACTCACAGCTGTTGTAGGCAGCGCATTTATTTATTAATTTCGAACGGTAAACAGTCAGTTTCACCAGAACTACTTTACTAGGTGTCCTCTATCACTTTTTAACGGACACCCTGCAGCCAATCAGAATCGAGTATTCACCCAGACCATGGTATAACTGACATTAAAATAGAAGCATTAGAATCATAGTAACTGTGGTGAAATGCAGGGGAGAGAAAGCCACTGAATGTGAAAATAGCAAAGCAACAAAAGGAAATGCAGGAAATATGAAATGAAAGGTAAACAAAAAGTGCGTATCTAGTGAAACGAAGCAAAACTAATTCTAAACACAAATTAATAATGGAAGCGAATGAATGAATGAATGAATGAATGAATGAATGAATGAATGAATGAATGAATGAATGAATGAATGAATGAATGAATGAATGAAAGAAAGAAAGAAAGAAAGAAAGAAAGAAAGAAAGAAAGAAAGAAAGAAAGAAAGAAAAGGGAAGGCAGCATGTGATTAAACAAGCAGTTAAAATCTATAAATCTGCAGCCGTTACATTTTTGCTTGTAAACTGTTTGTGTCGTAATGAAAAAAAGAATTTGAACTCATTCCATGGTGAGCAGGAAACCAGAAATGAAGGAGACACTATTCAACAAAACATTTCAGTCTGGGTTTCCTGATAACGTTGCCACTGATTCTCTTAAGGTCATCTTAACTAACATTGTGCTTTATTTTACAATGTTTTCCAAACGCCATGTCAATTGCTCGTCAAGTAAACATGAAGCGCATTGTTATGGGAGCTGTTAAGTTCAATTGGTGCAAAAAAGACACTAAGTAATTAAACATGACTGAATATAGTAAAATAAATAATTATGCCATTGGTAAGACAGTGTTTCAGAAATGCTGAAGTTACCACAGCCTACAGTTGTGCTCCTTTGGTCAGAAATTTAGAAGCACACTGAAGATTACAATGCCATATTCATAGATCATCTGATTTGAGGTGGAAGCACTGGATAATTGCTACTTCCACTATGCAATATGTGACTGCCACAAAGGTTTATCAGACTGTCTGTCATCTTAATTAAGATTTATAACAGGACAAGCTCAGACTGCAGAGTGCAGGCCTAACATTTTTTATATAAGCTTATAATATTATACATGATTGTTTCATTTTTAAATATATAGTGTACACTGACCAAAATGAATTACTGGTAAAAGCTTTTATTTAGTTTGTCTTCGTTTCTAAAAGCAAAAAGAAAAGGTTAAAAGTTTCAGAGTCTGTTTAAGTTCCACATAATGGACCTGCTCACGTAATGGGCTAATTCATTTATGGACATTTTTAGGTACTCAGATAACGATGCTTTTGGGAAATGTGCATTTATATGCTACTAACGGAAGAAAAGAAAGGGCAGCAGCAATATGTGAATATTGTTGAATATTGTTGAATATTGATGACTTTAGGGTCAATCCAGAACACTTAAACAGCAGGATATTTACTGAGACACTTAGTACGGGATATATTAGATTTATCATTGCAATTTTAGAACTCTTCCAAAATCAGCACAAATCTGTATTGTAGCTTTAAAACAGTACCTTGGAAGTTTTGCTGTTTAGAAAGATGTGTAGCCTGACTGCGTCAGACTTCGTACTTCCGCTCTATTTCAGTTCGTTTCTGTACTCAGTCTGAGACATCGACATGTCTCAGTTTTCCTCCGGCCTGAAAACAGCCGACCAATCAACGAACGGAGGGCAGGCTGAGAGCCGTGACGTAGACGCTAAGCACCGAGTTTAAGATTGTATTTTAGGTTAGGGAAATCGAAAACTACCGCGGAAATGGAGACACGGGATTCAATTCGCTCTGTTGTGGAGAATATTCCCGGCATTTGCAAACTGAAGCCCGAACAAGAAGAGTGTTTGTTAAACATTTTGAATGGAGGTGATGTTGTGGCCCTACTCCCGACAGGTTTTGGGAAAAGTTTAATTTATCAACTATTACCGATCGCCAGCGAGAACCTGGGCAGGCCAAAGGCCGGCAAGGCGATAGTTGTGATTGTGTCCCCCTTGGTTGCACTCATGGAGGATCAGGTTAAGGAGGCAGCAAAACTCGGTCAGCCATGTTCACTCCGGTATTTCGCTCGATGGTTTCGTTTGTGCATCATACATGTGTTTACAGTGGAAGTTCGATGCGGCTGAGCTGGCGAATAACACACGTCATAACCAAACGTTATGTGATTGGCTTACGGGTAACCAATGATTTTATACTTCAAACAAACCCCCCCACGTGAGAAAGAAAACACTTTTCAATTATGCCATTCCAGACTCTGTCTACGAAGCAAAGCGAAGTAGCAGAGTTTGGCATTACCAGGCTAAGAGATGTGTGTAATGAGGCTTAAAGTACATCAGAGGATACAAATCTGAACAGAACAACACAAATACACTGTGCTAACTGTCTTTTAATACTGCATGCAGAAACAGAAAGTTTTAAATATGAAATGTTGATGTCGAAACCAAGCCAGAGTGACACGAATGAGAATCTGCACATTTATAGCCATTCTAAACTAAAATGGACTCTGGCTTATCAATTACTAATGAGCAGAATAATTACCAACGCGTATTGAAACATTCTTCTAAAAACGTGAACAACATTGTATTTTAGGGCATCCGAAAAACACAAATTTCACAGCACAGACTTCACAAAGTGACAAGACTGGTGGCAATATCTAAGAGAGGCAATTGAGCACTATGGATAACAAGAGACAATGCCCAAAGTCTAATCTATTCACTTTATTTATTTACTGCTGCAAGGGATGTGCAACTTGTCAAAACTTTGTTCCATAAAAATAACATTTTCAAAGAGGTTTGAGGTGGGGAATTAACATGGGGAATTGGGGGCAGATATAAATAAGCTGTAATTGATAACTTTAGATAAAAGACCTCTTAAATTAAAGCTGACATCTTCATTGTCCATTACTTAACAACACTGTTAGACATTTTATTGTATTTTTGCGGTAACTTACTGGCAGCATTATTGCCAGTAAGTTACTGTAAGTTCCCCTTTACAGTAGCTTACCTGTAAATGTGTTTTACGGTATGATGCCCTTACTGTAATTTCATTTTACAGTAAGATGCCCTTACCGTGATTTAATTTTACAGTAAGATGCCCTTACTGCAATTTAATTTTACAGTAAAATGCCCTAACCGCGATTTAATTTTACAGTAAGATGCCCTTACCACATTTTCATTTTACAGTATATTGACATTACTGCACTTTATTTTTACAGAATGAAAAAGTAAATTTACTTTAATTTATATTTTACATGAATGCTATTGAATTTAATAAATTCCCAAAAAAGTGACTTGAGTCTATGTACATCAGCATATTTTTTATTCACTGTCACAATCAATTACATCCATTTTATACATTTATTGTGATGCAACATTAGGCAAGGCAGTTTTATTTATTTATATAGCACATTTCATACACTCTGGCAAAGTGCTTTACACAGTAAGGAATTAAAATATTCACAAAATAAAAGCAAGGAAAATTAAAGTGCCCCTATTATGGATTTTTTAAAATTACCTTTCATGTAGTGTGTAACAGCTCTAAGTGAATGAAAACATCCTGCAAAGTTTTAAATCTGAAAGTGCACCGTATATAAAGTTATTGTCTTTCAAACGTAAGAGTCGACTCTGAGTCAATGAAATGAATCGTTTTTCAAACGAGTCATAAGCCGTTTCATTGTGACGTCAAGATGAAACATTAGCATATTGCCCGCCCACTTATTGCGCGCAGACACCACGGAAAACTTGAACCTCAAACACTGCAGCTGATTCCTGTGCATGCTGGACAGCATCATGTCGAGAAGACGCTGTGCTTTACAATGTGACCGTTAAGCCAGTTTTTTTTTCACCGCTCAAGGACGAGCATGTGAAGAATCAGTGGTTAAAATTCATCTTTACCATGATACCACAGCAGTATAATCCTAAACTTTTGCTGTGTTCCATTTATTTTACTGACGACTGCTTCTCAAATCTCTGAGTTCAATGCAGGATTCGAGAACCGCTTGCTCTTGAAAGATGGTGTTCAAATACTTAGTTTTGAGTTTTATATTGTGTAGGTCTCCTGCTAACTGGTCTTACTGAAATACTTCTGCTAAGCAGTTGTGGGCCACTATTACCTAAAACTGTCTATTAATGCAGATTGTCTGTCGTTCTCACTACTTTGAGGAAAGATTAAGCATGGAGCAAGATTTGTTTTATGTTACATCAGTCATTCACGCTAGAGCTCGGCTAATGTATCCACTGTTATTGATACAGTTTCCACGCGTTCACCGCAATAAATTAGAAAAATACTCTGTAAATAATTAAGTACAAGTAAAATAATCGGTTTGTTGATGGACATGCACTTGTTAAAGGGTTAGTTCACCCAAAAATGAAAATTCTGTCAGTAATTACTCACTCTCATGTTGTTCAACCCCGTAAGACTTTTGTTCATCTTCGGAACACAAATGAAGATATTTTTGATTAAATCTGAGAGCTGGATCACTCCTCCATAGGCTTCTAGGGGATTGAAACTTGCCGGGCCAGAAAAATGATTAACGGCATCGTTAAAATAGTCCGAGTGACTACAGTGGCTCAACCTTAAGTTTATCAAGTGACGAGAATACATTTTGTGCGCAAAAAAATAAATAATGACTTTATTCAACTATTCATTTCCTTCTCTGTGGGCCTCTAGTTAGTTCACGTAGTGTAACTGCGCAGCGCTTCTGGCCCAGCAAGTTTCAATCCGATAGAAGCCTATGGAGGAGTGATCCAGCTCTCAGATTTTATCAAAAATATCTTCATCTGTGTTCCGAAGATGAACGAAAGTCTTACGGGGTTAGAACAACATGAGGGTGGGTAATTACTGACAGAATTTTCATTTTTGGGTTAACTAACCCTTTAATGCTGATACTGAGGAATTACAGTTGCAGCATCTCACAATGTACCTCAAACTGAGTAGTGTATTACTGAGAAACGTCCTGCTCGAGTCGTCCTTGTGATGGAGGTTCGGGTTGAATAACGAGTTCTTCCAATGTTTCATTATTGGACTCGCGCTCGGATTGATATGGTAAAATCAACGTCATTGTTCGTCACTGTGTTTAGTTTACGGTGTAGGAAGCCTCAGGACAGCTGATGTTGTTATGGCAATGGGCGTTTTTGTTTTCGTACGCGGTAAACCAATCACAACAGACTGAGCATTCTGGCCAATCAGAGCAGAATAGCTCGTGAAAAGGAGGGATTTAGAGAGATTGATTCATCTGACGAGTAGTTTGAGAATCATTGAAAAATGTGGTGATGTGCAAATATATATTATGAGAAAATTAAACAGTTTTTTGACCTTTAATGCATCTAAACCTGTTGTAGGAGACTGCAAAACAACATTAGGAAACTTTAAGATAGCATAATAGGGGCACTTTAAAACAGTTTTATAAGGAATTAAAAGAGATATACGATACAGTTATAAAATTAAATAAAAGAGTAAAAAGATGATACATAGATAAACTTCTCATCTGGCAAAACACCGGCGTATCATATTTTTCACAACTCTGAGATTTCCCCATGGTGATTATACTGTGTCTGTGGTGTTCTTTCAGCGCCTAAGAAATATATTGGACGTATCCAATAGGCCCGATTTTTCCCTAAAATCAAACAGGAGAAGCTCTAGGACTGACTCACGGTGTAACCTCGGGTTCACTGCCACATCAGTCCGCACCCCACAGAACCTCGATTTTAATAACACATCAAACTCACTACTCTACCACAGACCCAGGTCATCAGCATGGTTTCATCTCTCAAATTCCCCAATTAAGTAATTTATGTTTGTCTCTTACCCAATTCGCAGAGCCATTGAGTTCAGTTTAGAATCAAAAGGAGAATTCAAAACTGAATTCATAACAAATCAAAGCAGAGATCATGACAATACACAAAAAAAGCATGAAAAAGCATTCCAGTTGGTCTTGACTGGCCTCCATACCGGTAAACCACTGATGGCTGATCTGAAAAAAACAACAACAAAAAACAGAGAAAATGTGTGAGAAATGGTCATGAGTTTACAACATGAGGGTTACTGACAGTATTTTTATTTTTGGGTGAACTATCCCTTTAATTGCCTGAATGTACAATTACGTAAAAGGTACACTGGGTAACTTAATAGCCCTTCAAACTTAAATCTGAAATATAAAGCTTTTGTAGCATTACAAATATTTTTACTGTCACTTTTGGTCAATATAATGCATCCTTGCTGAATAAAAGTATTAATTTCATTCAACAACCAAAAAAAAATAATAATAATTAGCTACTGACTGAACAGTAGTGCTTTCTATTTCAGATAACTTAAATGCTGTTCTTTTGAACTTTCTATTCAAAGAATCCTGAAAAAAAAGTGTACAACTGAAAATAATCAGAAATGTTTCTTGATTCACACAAGTGCTCCTAAAAATAAATGTAAGCGTAGAGCCCTTGCAAGTTATGCATTACGATGTTAATCACATAATGCATCTGATAGTTAGTCAAAACATATACTTACAAAGCCAAAGATGCTCAGTGCTGTGGCTCTTAAAAGAGCCTTTGAGCTGTAGTTTGCTCCTGTTGACACAGGGAAAAGAGAGAAAAAGAAGAAACATTATTTTTCATCTATGATTATTGGCTAATATGACTATATGTTATGAACATGATAAATCACAGATCTAGGATGACTGCTAGATTGATCACTTACTAACACAGTCAATCAGATTACAATTTTACCAATAATTAACATAGAATTTCTAAAATATGTTGCAATGAATGTTTCTATTAATCTATTAGTCTGCCCTACATTGCTTTAAATTCGTTACTATTTTAACATGTCATATTTATGTCCTGTGCAGAGTGAATCCAGAATGTGTATGTAGCCGTCACATCATCGTGTAAGTTACACTTTGTTATGAGAGAGCGCGAGAGAGTGCCTTTGAGAAAACGCGCTAGGCCTAACGTTAGGTCCTAAACACCACACACATTTAACGTTAACTGACGAGTAAAATATGCCATAACTGGTCGTAAAAAAGACGGGAAACCATTGTTTGTGTAAATACTAGATTGGGTCCATCTAACGTTGCTGGAAAAGGCAGTCAGTCAATTCTATGACATTTAAGTTAAGTTAATGGGATATGAAAACGGCGGTTTTTGAGGAAAGTTCCTTCAGATTCTCCTGTAATAGCCTATTAGAGTTTATTATTTACTTTCTTCATACATTTAGCTATATTTAATTGATATTGGTATTGGTTTACTTTGTAAAAGTAATGTATAAAAGAATTTGTTCAGTAAAAAGTACTTACCTCCGAAAAACTCACAGCTGTCGTCTAAGCGATGCGATCCACTCAGTCAGCAGGGACGTCCGTAGCGCGCGCACTCTCGACACTTGACGTCACACAACAAACCTCAGTTTACATTCTGCCAGGTTGTCGCGGGCTTTGCACGAGAGCAACAATTTAAATTTTGTGAGGTGTAACTTAAGCAAAGTTTATATATATATATATATATATATATATATATATATATATATATATATATATATATATATATAATTTAAAATAATGAAAAAATACATTTATATCACCACACGTGTGCTGTTTTACCTGGCATAAAAAAAAAAAAAAAAATAAAAAAAAAAATAATGATTGCCTGTATGGGAACCATATGGGAACCAGTTGTGGATTTAAAAAATATATATGTTTATTGGAGAAAATGCTAATATAAAAATTACTCTGGTCTCTCACTAAGAACTCATTTGAAATTTTTCCATTCATGTGTTGTTGTTGTTTTTTTTATTTAACTTTCAGCGTGTGCATGTAGCTTATAAATGATCATGATTTTCATCTGCAGAACAAGATGGGGGGAAAAAACCATAAAACATTATCATATGACATTTGAATATGCCTAAAACATAAATACATGCATATAGCCCTATAAGTAATACAAGTTGTGTACACAATGAACAAAAGTGCAGTCATCCCATGAATTATAAGGCAATGATTACACCTTAATTGTACAGTGCTTATATGCTCATTCATATATACTGCAGAGATGCATTTACAGTAGCACTACTGCTTTTGCATAAACAGTAAAGTACTGCAAATACCCATATACAGTAAGTTACTGTAAATTTCATTAAAAATACCCACAATGCAGTGCATATTACAGTAGTTAACCGTAAATAATATAAATGGTATTTTACTGGGCTTTTTTGCGGTAAGTAACTGTAAAATTACGGCAAAGTCTAACAGTGAATCTTATCTAAAATAATTTCCATCTCTCCAACGTATTTCGATTTGGCTCTAAAGTTTACCAAATACGACATCATTAAAGTAAATTTAAAAGAGCTGTAAAGAATTTATGAATATTAATGGCTGCTTCACCTAATGAGGAACTATCATTTTAATAGAGAGATAAATGAGTTGTGGTCTTGGAGGGCACTGCAGTTAGAAGCCAGTGTTCAAGATCTCCCATCAAGCCAGTTTAACGCTGAGCGAGATCCAGTGACCTGAGAGGCAATGGCAACGTGTGTGTGTGTGTGTGTGTGTCTACTATCCGTACAGTTTTTCAGGAACACGCCTCCAGGTTTTTAACACATATCAGGTTGGATTAAACTTAAGAGAAGTATAGGTGAGATCAGTAATGGTTGTAGCTCTTTTTGTTCAAACGTCTATATCGCAATATTTTTTGTCTCATTTATTAACATTAGTTAATGCCATAAAATGTTAATTAGTTAATGCAAATTAGTAATGCAAATTATTGTAAATTAGTTCATGCCAAAATTAACAATATATTCTTAAAGCATTTATTAACTTTTGTTAATGATAGTTAATAAAAATGTTCATGTTAGTTCAGGGATAATGTACATTCAGGCGGTTGTTATCTCAGAATAAACCCCCGACAGGATGATGAGGCCTCTGATGCGAAGCGGATGGATCTTGCATCAGCCTGAAGGGGGTTTATTCTGAGATAACAACCGACTGGATGTACATTATCCCGCTTATTACACGGCTACTTGCCACATAAGTAAATAATTAGACACGAAATATTGATCCGAGTCTTAACATTTTATTAGCTCTTTAAACGCAAAGCTTCCGCTTAGAGAGCAGTTGCTAGTGCGGCAAGTTCAAACTAGACGGATATTTGAGGGATACGGTATATAGTCATAAAACTTATTACACAGAATTTCGCCACATAAATAATTATAGGGATAAGAAATATTGATTTCAGATTAAACTGTTTTTAAAATCGTACCTGTTTGTTATTGTCACGGTGTGGGTTCTGTCATGATTCCTGTCTGTGTTCCCCTGTCTTTTTCCATGTTGGGTAGTTCCCCATTATTTTTAACTAGTCTCCCCAGGTGTTTTAGATTAGCCACACCTCCTTGTTATCTTGTTTGCCTGTTTATTTAAGCCCCGTGTCTAGTTCAGTCTTTGTGAGTTCTTTATGTTGTAATGTTGATGTTGGTTGTTCTGTTCACGAGTCCTGTTCCCTAGTCTGATTCTTTGTCTAGTTTGAGTTGATTTAATAAATACTGCTGCACTTGGATCCTGCTTCAGCCTCTGCTTCAGCCGCATCGTAACAGTTATCCTATAATCCAACAGTGTACAAAAAATAGTCACAAAATGGCAGCAGCTGCGTTTGTATGAAACAAGAGGGAGCGAGGCCATGATACTAGATGGCATTATTGACCTATCGGTAAGCCCCGCCCCCCTTAGTTACTGTTGCGAACTCGGACAAACAAAGAGTTGCTATCTGTCTTACAATGACAGCTGTCAGTGTGAAAACCTTGTCCTAATTTGTTTTTGATACATTTTGGACACAGAAGGACCACCTCTCGCCGAGGAGCATTCATGTGGGATTTAAATATGCCATGGAGGGATATATAAAAGATTTTAATTAGGAATTAATAATTAGGAATGCAAGCAAGAGAAACATCATGTTACGGTCGTCACAATCGTGACAACATTCAGGATCAACACTGTTCATGTACCGCAGGGTTAGATTAAATTAATTTACATTTAACCAGTTTAATATGGAGGCACTGAAATGTAGACCTTTGTTTAGCCTATGTGTTTATGATCTAACGTTATCTGTACATGACGTGAGAAAGGTTAGCTATTTAGGTTTGTACGGTACGTTAGTATGGACTTTAGATTTTAATTGTAACTTAATATGACAACCAGAAAATGAACGTTTTCGTCTTTTTTTGGGATTGGGCTTGAATCCTCGGGGAACCAGGTTACTGCCATCTTTGTAGCATAACACCATCAAAACGAGGAAAGCATCGGATCTTCCAATGTTTCTCTATGGCTCTGGAACCTAAAGTTGTCGAACCTAGAGTTCCGGTCCCCGTACAACTGATACTCAACTGCCATTGGCTCATCTGCGTTCAAGGGGAGGGGCTTACTGATAGGTCAATTAACCCGTTTAATCCCAAATTTTTTCTTGCAACTTGAGTACATGCATTTTACTCCTTAGACCTCCCTAACACTCAAACATTATGCCTTTTTTGATTTTATGTTGGTTAAGTTAGTGAAATATTAGGTTTTATACTCGGTCACAATAGTGACCGGTGGGAAACAACATAGTCAGAATTCATTCAAATTCTTCAATTAGACCTATTGACACAATTCATTCCAAGACATCCAATATCTCGTTTTGTCATTTCGTGAAGAAGGCTTAGTGAGGTGAAAAGGTTGTCATGTACAAAGTTACACCCTGGAGGAACTTCTGCTTGTTCGGCTAGACCCGTATGGGCTAGACCATGACTACACTTGGGCCCTGTCCTAGGCCAATTTCAGGAAGATGTGTGTTCACTCATTCAGTGCACTGAAGATGGGCCGTACGTTGTAGAAAGGGTTGTTTGTGGTCATGTGTGGGGCACACCATTTGGTTCTCATGAACATCTGCCCAATCCTCCAGATAATTCACCTCTGCGTCGCCATTCAATAGTCTACTTGGCAAATGGGCTGTTTCACCCTGGTACTCCCTATCTGAGCCATCACTATCACAGTCACTTTCAATTTGGGGTGGGGGTGGGGGGGAAGGGGGTCACGTACGTCAAGAAGGTCCAGCACATTGACCGTTTCTGGGACACTCATCACTACACTGAACAAAATTATAAACGCAATACTTTTGTTTTTGCCCCCATTTTTCATGAGCTGAACTCAAAGATCTAAGACCTTTTCTATGTACACAAAAGGCCTATTTCTCTCAAATATTCTTCACAAATCTGTCTAAATCTGTGTTAGTGAGCACTTCTCTTTTGCCAAGATCATCCATCCCCCTCACATCCATCCATTCAGTGTAGGATTGCCAAAACCTGCCAATACCAGCCAATACCTCTGTTTTCAATTGAAGCACTGTGTTATACTACCGGTCACAATTGTGACCGTAAACAAATTTACAAGTCTTACGAGCAAAATATATATGCAGGAGTATAATTCTCAAAATATATCAGTAGTAGACCCTTTAAAGAATATATGTACAAAATATGATAGTTCTATATGTAAATTAAGATGTTTTATATACTACTTTTTGTAGTAGTCTGAGGAAGACATCTTCTTCTAGATGTGCAAGCAGAAAGTGAACTGATCTGGTCATGTGACCTTTCACACTAGTCACATGACATTAATTGATTTTAATCAAGACAATCTATTTTGTCATTTAAAAGTTGAATTTCTTGCCCAAAGTCAATAAAAACATTTTTAGAGCTTCCAGAAATAAGAAAAAAGCTGCGGTCACAATTGTGACCGGTGGGATTAAACGGGTTAAATAACTGTACACAAAATATTGATTCGACTGAGTTTTAATATTTTATTAGCTCGCCAAAAGCAAACCTTCCACAAAGAAAAAGCATTCCTAGCAAGCGTATAGCGCTGCTGACTTCAGTAACCCGTGTTATCTGTTTTCAGTGGCTGTTATCGAGGAATAACATACCACTAGATGGCGCGATTGACCAATCAGAATCAAGCATACCACAGAGCCGTGTAATAGCTAATGTTAACAGATACAACTTTCTGGGCCCTGTTTTAACGATCTAAGCACATGGTCTAAAGCACACGGCGCAAGTGCGAGAATCCACTTTTGTTAGTTTAACGACAGGAAAAATGGTCGGGCACCCGCCGCATGGTCTAAAAGGGTTGTCCCTATTCTCTTAATGAGTAATGGCCTGGGTGTGTTTTGGGCGTAACGTGCAATAAACCATTCAGAGTCTCATCTCCTATTCCCTTTAAAAGCCAGTTGCTCTCGCGCCATGGCGGTTCGATATTTACGGCGGAATTTGCAAGCGGAAAAACTGAATGCTTCTCTGCATTCAAAGCAGACCATCTATGCCAGGGGTTTTCAAACTGGGGGCCGCCAGGGGGCGCCAGGGGGGCCGCAGCAAGTTGGAAGAAAAGTAAAAAAAAAAAAAGTAAAAATATTTATATTTATATTATTATGAGTATTGTAATGAAATAGCATTATAATAATTTGTGCATAGCCTATCTGAACATTATACTTGTAATGCTAATCTTTTAGAGATGCACCGATTGATTGGCTGGTGACCAGAATTGGACGATTTTCATGTGATTGTCGACCGGCCGATCAGTCTGACACGCTGATTTTATGCCGGTCTAATGCACTCGGGCGTCGGGCGCCGCATGATTAACATCGCGCAACATCAGCATCCCACATGCACACGGAACGCACATGTAGGAAACCTCGTGAATTACGGCCGTTTCAGATCTCAAGCGCGAGAGGCACGTATTTTTTCGGCGTACATGTTATCAATGAGTGCATTCACAGCGCGAGCAGGAGCGCAAAGCAGGAGCGTAAGCAGCAGTGAAGCGGGTTTCGGCACAATCTATTTTTGCTGCGCAGCTCACACTCAATTAAAGTGAAAGCACACTTTTGATGGACAAAATAAATATGATTTCACACAAAAAGTGCCTAAAATGCACATAATTTGCATGTCTAGTGTGTTTTAACAAGAACTGGAGTAGGCTATGTCAGAAAAGAAAATGAAGACTCAAAAATATTTATAGAAAATTTACCCATTTAAACTTAAACTTGTCTTAATTATTCAGTTTGGGTAAAACTATATGATGTTATATATATATATATATATATATAGAGAGAGAGAGAGAGAGAGAGAGAGAGAGAGAGAGAGAGAGAGAGAGAGAGAGAGAGAGAGAGAGAGAAAGAAAGAAAGAGAAAAAAATATTTGTGTGTGTGTTGTAAAGTGGTTAGAAAAAAGGAAATCAGATCGGCTAAAATCTGTATCGGCAGGTCAAACTCAATGAAAAATTGTAATCAGCCTAGAAAATTGTAATAGGTGCATCTCTATAATCTTTCTGATAGGCTGGTATCAAACACCATCACATAATCTGATGTTCACCTAGAGGTTTTATTTATTTCTACATTTGCTGTAGTAGTGTCGATGGGTTCAATAACACATCCTGCAGAAGGGGGGCCTTGGCCAGAAGCTATTGGTATTTGGGGGGCCTTGGCATGGAAAAGTTTGGGAACCCCTGATCTATGCAACAAAGTGTACACGTCTTGTGGACCCGCCTGTAGGCGGACAATCCTCACGTGCTCTTTAAATAACAAAAAAATGCTTGCTAATGTCATTTCGAATCTATTTCAGTTGCCTCAAAATAGCAACGCGCCATCAATGCGCCTGAACACACCTCTTTTTCAGACCAGCACGCCCATGGGCGCACAAATGGGCGCAAATGCATTTGCTATTTAAACAACGTGGCGCAGGACATGAAAATTATAACTGCGTCGGACTGAAACTAGCAAAATACACTTGTGTTGCGCCTGGCGTCGCATTGCACCGGATGTATGATAAGGCCCCTTATGGTGCTGCTCATGTGGGGGTCAAAACGTACCATTTTTTTCAATGTACTTTAGTTTGATAATATTTTTCATTTAATATTTTGGGGGGATTTTATGGTACTAAATTATATTTATGTAATAGTTATGATCTATTTATTACCTTTTAACCACTTTTTTAACATGGATTAACAGATTAACAGATTATTACAGAAGTCATAAAAGTCACAAAAAAGAAAAACAATAAAAAAAAGTTTAAGTTTTTTATTACGAAAAAGGAAAAATTGAATTTTATATGAAATATATATTTAACATAGTAACGCTGAAAAAACAAAGACATAAGTTGTGCTCCAAATTTGAGTTTGATATCTCAAAATGGGCTTTCAGTAAGATTTTGTTTGGGCGTGTTTTATGTTTTCACTAGATAAAATTCTGACTTTCATTCATTTCCAATGCGGTTTTCAGGACCATTTAACCTTTTCTAATCATGTCCATGTTTTTGTGTGTGTGTGTGTGTGTGTGTGTGTGTGTGTGTGTGTGTGTGTGTGTGTGTGTGTGTGTGTGTGTGTGTGTGTGTGTGTGTGTGTGTGTGTGTGTGTGTGTGTGTGTGTGTGTGTGTGTGTGTTCAGTTCACATAGCAAGTGCCAAAACCATTACCAATTTTTGTACCATTCCGATGAAGTAAAAAGTTCTACAAAGCAAAAATATTTTATGGTTAACATTAAAGGTACAATATGTAAGAATTTTGTAATAAAATATCCCAAAATCACTTGCACAGTGTGATATATTTCCTGCTGTGTACTAACAATATCCCAAAAGTCTCATAAGATTTTTTATTTCAGAGAAATTCCCATTTTAAATAAGTGGCTGTCCCAGAAAAAAATGTTGCATGTCAATGACGCAATATCCGCGCTATCCTTGGTTTCCGTTCATACTGCCATAGCCATGACGTAACCATGGCGACAGACGTGGACAACTGCGTAGTGCGTAACGTTTAGCGGCACACAGTTCTTGTTTCTTTCAAACATAGACCATGGCAAGCAGACTTTGGGACAAACAAGGAGAACTAAAATGAGGATCAATATCAGCGTGGCGTTTTTGAGATGCCGAGAGCTCCACGTCCGCGACTAACTTGGACTTGACAGAGCTTCACGAGTCACGACTTGACAGCTTTAGACAGGTGAGCAAATGTACATAAAACAAATCAATGTTATATAACGTTAGCTCAACATGATGAAATGTTAGAATATGGCCAGTATGTTATTCTAATGTTGATCTAGCTCACTGCATGTTTCGTATAGCAAACGAACTAACACATAGTATAACATTATAACTTTCAACACACATTTAAATGCCGTTTAGTGTGATAGTGTAACGTTAGACCAAGTGAAGCAGCGCTGCCTTTACCTCACAAGTTTAATTCGTCTAATAAACTGACCTGTGTGAGTAATCCAGCACTTGCGGGTAGTTCTGTAGAATTAAATTTCCTTATTCCTTTAGATCCGCGGGACTCGTGTGTGATATCTGTCTCTTTAGCAATCGCGACCTGCTTCATACCACTGTAATGTTAAAAAACATGAATGTTTGCACTCATCCATAAACATTATTAGATCCATCAGCCTGACAGCAAGTCCCATCATTCAGCTCATCACTGCGTCATAAACCTACGCCTTTGTTATTGTTGGAAACTGCGCCCTCGTGTGGCGAAAAAAACCTACATATTGTGCCTTTAATTAAATGCTGATAAATAAATGCTGTAAAAGTATTGTTTATTGTTAGTTCATGTTAACGAATGTAGTTAACTAATGTTAACAAATAAAACCTTATTATAAAATCATTTTCTTATTACAGAAGTTAAACCTGCTGTTCTACAGCAATCAGTGTTAGTCCTGACCTTGGCACGCACATACAGCACACACTGCGCATTTCTAAATGTAATACAGAAAGATGAACCTATAATTGGTTATTTGCTCCATGTTGACCAGTAACTCCTAAAATGACCTCTGCCTCAGGAAAATATACCTCATTGTCTGAGGACAATGTGCAGAATTCAGTTTCTTTCATTGTCTTGGTCTTTTTCTTTTTTCCCTCCTTGTATTTCCTCTCTTCTGGCCATGTGAGACAGACTTCATCATGTTACCCTTAATAAACTGGTTACCGCCATCTCTCTCTTTCTAGCTGTGCAATAGAGGTGACTCATCCACTGCTTTGCTCTCTGCAGATAAGAACACTTGCCTTTTCATTCATGATTTTGACTAAAGGGGAAAACAAACACAGTCTTTAAGCTTTCACTACAGCGTGATAAATAGACCAGTATAGTGTCTATATAGTGGAAGGACGGAATAGATTTAATTATCCACCATGATAAAAGAAGAAAAGGACAAGAGAAAAGCCCTTCTTTCTGTCCAGACGTTACGTGTCCTATTGAGTATGCTTAATGCTGCGCGTATTGTGTGAAAGACGCCCATCACTGAGATATTTCTGTACATTTAATGATCAATTCAGACACTATCAGTGGTCATTTATGAAATATCGTTGTGCTTATAAAAGGAAAGAAAGTCTGGCACAGGCACTGCTAGTGATCTTCAAATCTTTCTTCAAGCAGCTTGAAACCTCTGATACACACGCAAAAAAACAACAGGGTAAAGACCTTAGTTTAGATCTTAATATTTCCTGACACAGAGCGGTGGACACAAAGTTTCCTGTTTGAGCGAGAGTGCATTAGTGTTTACTGTGTGTGTGTGTGCTTTTGTTTTTGTGATATATGAGGACACAAATGTGTATAATGACATGCATATTACACTGGTATTACAACTTACACGTGATTAATGAGGACATTGCATGAGTCCTCATATTTCAAATAGCTTAAAAAACATAAAAAACAATGTGTTTTTTTTAATGTAAAAATGCAGCATGTCTCCTGTGATGGGTAGGTTTAGGGATAGGGGCAGTGTAGGGGGATAGAATATACAGTTTGTCCAGTATAAAAGTCATTACGCCTATGGAATGTCCTCATATATCACAAAAACACAGCTGTGTGTGTGTGTGATCCTCTCCTCTAATGCCTCCTCACACTGAGCCCAGCGTTATCACTGTTGCACAAGATTACTTGTTCTTTAAAAAGAATTTGCATTCTGCCAAATTCTAACATAAGAATAAGACAACGACTGCAGATAGAGAGAATTGGAGATTGGAGTTCAATGTTTGATGATCAACAAACAACATGAAGAACATTTCAGCATAGCTTTGTCTATAGTCAGATTGTTTTATATGCAGTTGAATATATCTTCTCTCTTGTGTTAATGTTCTGTCAGGACAGGACACCTTTTTGAAATTGAGAAATGAGTTGAAGATGAATGCCAGCTTTGAATCATCACTGTTCCTGTGCCAAAACATTCCAGACACGCTTTATTAAATTCTCTGCAAAAAGAATTTACCTCACTTTGTCTATCAGAGTTCATTACAGGAAAAAATGGCCCTAGATTGTTCCAGGAAAGAGAAGCTGTATAAATCGAGACAAGATTTGGGCTAAAGCACTATTAGTTTTACGATCTCTTCATGAACTTTTTGAAGTTAAAGTGGTAGTTGCGTAGACTGTCAATGGAGGGACAGAAATCGCTCAGATTTAATTAAAAATATCTTAATTTATGTTCTGAAGATGAACGGAAGTCATGAGGGTGAGTAAATAATGACAAAATGTTAATTTTGGGCGAACTATCCCTTTAATGTTTTTTTTTTTTTTGTGGAAACCATAATACTTTTTTTCAGGATTCTTTGATTAACAGAAAGTTAAAAAAAAGTAAAAAAAAAAAAAAAAAAGAACATTACTGTCATTTTTGATCAATTTAATGCATCCTTGCTAAAGAAAAGTACTAATTTGTAACAAAAAAAAACACACAAAAAAACTATTAAAGTGGTATTTGAAGCATGTTTGACACGGGCAGGGGAAAAGAGTCATAGTTGCTCTCTGCGGACAAAACAAACACTCGCAAATCTGACAGGAGAAAATCTGTTTTTCTAATCCCTTTTCTCCAGCTGCCTTATACCAGCTTTTATTATCTGATACAAGTTAAAGCAATTATTTGACAGTGTAAACTTGTAAAGTCTAAATTTGATGTCAGTATAGTGACAGGGATAAAAAAGCAATAGGTTAATCAGTCCTCGACATTTCTAGTATCATACCCTTGCCATATTCATGCAATGTAAATATTCATTAAGTGTAATATTCATGCAAACATTATTTTGCTTCATGAAACATTCAATGGTACACCATTACACACTGTATGTGGTCTAGTCACATTAATGCAAGATATAAATATGCAGACAGTGTTTACATAGGAGTTATTATGACTGTGGCAGTAGATTCAAGTCCAAATGAGTTTAGTGTCAAGTGTTTAACTCACCTTACAGTCCAGTGGCATGATGGCATCATGGTCTCCAAGAACATGTGATGAAAGTTACGCCAGCCGTCTGCAGACTTGAGTCTTGTGGAGGAGTCTGAAGGTTCAGGTGAGAGATATGAAGTTATAACTTCTATTTCCTGTCAGTCCGGAAGTAAACTTTTCACCGAAAGAACCAGAAACTTGTACAGGTTTGGAACAACATGGGTGAATAAATTATGACAGAGTTTTCATTTTTGGGTGAAATATCCCTTTAAAGGAGAACTCCGGCGCAAAATGAACCTTTGGTCTAATTACACATTGTTACCTAGTCAACCGTTATCTGAGATTTGTTTTCATGATTATTGAATGTAAATAGTTTTATCTCTAAAAACAGTTTAGCCTATAAAGCTAGTATAACGCTAGTATATTGGGCATAGTGTAATGACAAATAAAAATCGCTTGTTAATACCACTAACAAGGCTGAAAATAGACCCACACTAACACGGTAGCATAATGAGGGTCCCTACCTTCAAACCGAAGCATTGAGAACTTTGTAAGTGTACAGACAGTTTAATAAGAAGATATTTTAAACATACAGTCAACTTCGTGTATACAGGCAGAAGCCATCTTTGAAATACAGCCTTTACCAGTCGATCTACGAACGCCGATCCAAGTGCGCTGGTGAGAATTATAAGGTGAGCGCGAACACCAAGCTTGGATCGGCGTTCGTAGATCGACTGGTAAAGGCTGTATTTCAAAGATGGCTCCTGCCTGTATACGCGAAGTTGACTGTATGTTTAAAATATCTTCTTATTAAACTGTCTGGACACTGACAAAGTTCTCAATGCTTCGGTTTGAAGGTAGGGACCCTCATTATGCTACCGTGGTAGTGTGGGTCTATTTTGAGCCTTGTTAGTGGTATTAACAAGCGATTTTTATTTGTCATTGATCTATGCCCAATATACTACCGTTATACTAGCTTTATAGGCTAAACTGTTTTTAGAGATAAAACTATTTACATTCGATAATCATGAAAACAAATCTCAGATAACGGTTGACTAGGTAACAATGTGTAATTAGACCAAAGGTTCATTTTGCGCCGGAGTTCTCCTTTAAGATATATTCAATTCAGATTTATGAAATAGCCTACGTAAAGTATAAAATATAGGCTAATGTACAGTAAATTCATATCAATAGTTCATGTCTACGTATTTATGTAGTCTATTTGGTTAGTGGCTGTGTAATAAGTGGGATAATGTACATAATTATTTAGTAAATTATAGCTTCAGAACTTGATAGAACAATGGAAAAATCACAATAACAACTCTCCCATGTAGGCTACCCAACCAACCCCTCACATAATTAAATGCTATTACAATCGCTTTTTATTACAACACTAAATGAGTCTCCATGTAAGTTACTATAATTATTTATGGTAATTAATCTTACTGTAATTATTTTATAATTGAGTACTTTGATGGATCTAACGAAGGCTATAAAGAATCAGCAGGGTAGACAGGAACACATATGGTGAACCGGTGAGAAGTCCTTAGAGAGTCGGTTACTGCTATTGGCACCTTTACTCAGGAGGGAAGGAGGGAGGGAGGGAGGGAGGGAGAGAGAGAGAGAGAGAGAGAGAGAGAGAGAGAGAGAGAGAGAGAGAGAGAGAGAGAGAGAGAGAGAGAGAGAGAGAGAGAGAGAGAGAGAGAGATTTTTTTTGACATGAACAAGATTAGATCACAGTTAATTCTGCAGAAGAGGATGATATATTATGTGAAAGTGAGAAGATTAGAAATATAGGATGCAAAGACCCCACACATACATAACACATATTTGATAGAGTGAAGCTGGGGATCATCACTTCATTTACACTCCTGTTGCATTATGGGAATGTGTTGGTGGAGTAAAGACAGTAATGTTGTCAAATGAGTCAGAGATTGCCATAGAGACGCTGGCCACCGTTGTGATTTACTGAGCCATTATGTGCCCTTTTAAGGTGTGCAAAAGTGTGAGTTGCGATGTACATGGCTCAAGCTGAAAGACTCACAGCCAGATATTTTTGCAAATTTAATGCAAATTATTCAATTGGTTTGTTATAATAACTGTTAGAAAATAAGAAATAAAATAAAACATTTAGTCAGGTTTATTTCTAATATGCTGATTTGGTGCTCAAGAAACATTTCTTATTATTATCAATGTTGTGCTGCTTAATATTTTTTGTGGAATACGTGATACATTTTTTTTTCCAATATACATTGATGAATAGAAAGAACAGCATTTATTTAAAATAAAAATAATTTGTAACATCACAAATGTCTTTACTGTCACTTTTGAGCAATTTAATGTGCCCTTGCTGAATAAAAGTATTTTTTAAAACATTTTTTGAATGGTAGTGTTATACAAGACACATTTTCTGAAACCAAGTCTTTATACCTTAAGGGCATTTTGCTTCAAAGGTAAATTGATCTTGTTTTAAAGATGTTGAAATGTTTTACCGAAACACAAGACAAAAATACTGCTTGTTGTCTTTCAACATATTGCTGAGATGCTCTGTTGGGAATTATCAGTCTTGAACACAGAACAAGCTTTGAAAACTGTTACATCAGAACAGTTTGAATTTAAATCACTTCTTTCCCCCCCTGGATGAGTAAGGTTGTGATACCAAGAGATGAATCATTCAGCGTCTCATTAGAGAAGTGAGAAGATGTCTCTGACCCATCGACCAAGGGTCACAGGCATGTCTTTCATAATCGTGGTATTTAGACACATTATTGTAAAGAGTTTGGTCTGCTTTCTAATATACTGTAATTAAATGACTAAGAAAGAGCACAGAGAAAAACAGAGAATGAAATGAGTCTCTGCATGATGTAAGTTGTTATTTATTTTAAGCAGAGGTGGACAGTAACAAAGTACATTTACTTGAGTACTTAAGTACACTTTTTGAGTATCTTTACTTGAGTATTATTATTATTTCGGGAAACTTTTGACTTTAACTTCACTACTTTGAAAGACAAATATCATACTCTTCACTTCACTACAATTCTGTCAAAGTCCTTGAGTAGAAAGTAGTAACGTCAGTCAGGGGATGATTTTGGTCGCAGGGGTTGCATGTCAGATTGACGTCAACATCCAACGTCGGACAGATGTTGGATTTTGGTTGGAAAATAAAGTCGGGTTGACGTCAGAATCCGACGCCATTTTTGACGTCAACATCCAACGTCGGACAGATGTTGGATTTTGGTTGGAGATGAGAGTCAGGTTGACGTCAGAACCTGACTGATGTTGGTTTCTGACGTCAACCCGATTTTCATTATCAACCACAATACAACGTCTGTCCAACGTTGGAGATTAATGTCAATCTGGCGTTGGATTCTGACATCAACCTGATTTTCATTTTCAACGTTGGGTTTGGTCTTTTAAATGCAAATTTTGTTTTTGTTTTGGAGCACATTAGCTTATAAATAACAGTAAGGCTAACATATTCATACTAAAAGCCAAAAAACTTTAAATAGCACTATTTGAGGGAACAGCCATTTGAGTGTCCAAAACCATTGTGGACGTTATTGAGTGCACTTATTCAATCTCACATACAACCCCACTAGTGGAACTCTGTTAAAATAAATTTGATATTGATATGAGGGTAGGCAGGCATTGATTCAGCAGCAGAAGGTACTGTAAGTATTACATACAACAATGCAACAATAATAAAACAATACATTGACATTTACTTTTTACTTTTGATACTAAAGTACTTTTAAAAACAAGTACTTCTGTACTTTTACTTCAGTAAAAATCGGTCTTTACAACTTTTACCTGTAACGGAGTAGTATTTGACCAGTAGTATGTAGGCTACTTTCACTCAAGTAAGGAAGTTGTGTAATTTGTCCACCTCTGATTTTAAGCGTAGTAAATAGTGAATGTGAGTGTGATGTGAGCATTGTTTCTGGTTTAAAGAAAACCGGAGGGGTAGAGGAGCGCTTCCTGGACTCCAAAGTTTGATTAAGATAGAGGTGCTCTTTGGATGGGAAACTAAATACCAAAAATCAAAAAAGGGGGACTCCAAGGCACTCTCAATTGAAAAAGTTAAAAAGCCTTTATTCGTATGGCTTGGTCAAATTAACCATCTAAAAAACTCCAACGCGTTTCGGCTACATGCCTTCTTCTGGGAGTCAAACAGAGTTTCTTATGAACTAACAGTCCACCAATCAGAAGTCTACTTTTTCAAAAATGAATCGCTACCTTTTCAAAAATGAATCGCTACTTTTTCAAAAAATGATTTGATACTTTTTTCATGATTTCCATTACACGAGAGTAGATGTTAAAACTTCATGCTGATTTGTACTCTGCTTTCGCCAAGATAAGCAACACTAAGACGTAGCTTTACAGTAAACTATGCTTCTCCATCCATTTACGCTTCTTTCCATATGGTGGTGTGACTCCCCTTCTGTCCGGCGCTAACGGCTGCAGTGTACTTGGCGCGTCAGCACACACGACGGCTGCAACTACAGTGTGGTCTCCCCAGTGGACCAGCACGACAACCGTCTGGATTGAACGGAGTAGGGGACATCTCTAGGGTCTTCAAGTGGGCACCTTCCGTCCTCAGTGTTTCGTCGACTAGCCCACGACACCTCAAGAGGGCTCGACAGTGACTCTGGCGTCCCAGAGTCACCCCCCTCCGTCCCCCACTCAACTCAGCCCAGCTTACTGACCTCTACATCCCTCCTGCTGCTGAGACCTAACCACAATCTCACAATCTCTCCGCAACCCAACCATACGCGCCAACCCGTTTGACTAAAGCTGTCGAGCCCCACTGGTGCGTTAATATGCAGTTTCAGTGGACAACGGTTCCGTATGGCATACCACCTACCGCAAAACACAATATCTGCCCAACCACCCGTCATTCACGCAATATCCACAGGAACGTATCCAAATAAACCAACAGACTATTCAAGTTTTCAACAATTCTACGAAACCGTAGCATGGCGGCCTGTACACAGCCAGCTAGAATCTTTCTGTCTCAACCACAGCCAGTTGCTACTCCTTTCTGCTGCTTCAGAAAAGTTCTTTACTGTGCGACGCAACTCTTGGCCACTGAATCCGACGTCTCTGAGGAACCGGGTTGTAGAGTGTGCCACAAAACCTCGACAACCCACTTCCACTGGATAAACCTGGACTCTCCATCCTCGCTGTTCTGCTTCAGTGGCCAGATGAGCATACCGCAGTTTCTTCCTCTCATATGCCTCATCTACCGCATCCTCCCATGGCACTGTTAACTCTATCAGTTGAACAATGCGTGCTGATCCGGACCACAAAACAATATCTGGTCGTAGGTTAGTGGTGGCAATCTCAGGTGGAAAAATAAGCCGTTGATCAAGATCAGCCAGCATCTTCCAGTCCCCAGCAGCTTCCAGTTGTCCTGGGTGAGAATTGGTGTTAACACCTTTTCTTGGTGGTTGCTCGCCTGGGCGGAGGAATATTGTCTTCTGCGTGTAATGTTTTGCTAGAACAGGCGGCAACTTATTGGTCATACTACGCTTGCCTTCCAGTGCTAAAGCCAAACATCGTAGTACTTGGTCATGGCGCCAAGTAAACCGACCTTGGCTAAGAGCCACCTTACATCCTGTCAAAATGTGCCTTAATGTGGCAGGTGATGAACACAAAGGACAAGAGGGATCCTCTCCTACCCAGAGGTTTAGGTTCTGCGGTGATGGGAAAACATCATATGTTGACCTAATAAGGAAACTGATCCTACTCTCTTCCATTGACCAAATGTCTTGCCAGCCTATCTTGCGTTGTTCCACACTCTCCCATCTCATCCACTCTCCCTGCTTGGCCTGGGAAATGGCCTTTATAAATCTCATCCTCTCCTCCTGCTTTCGCACCTCGTTGACTACCAGCTTCCTCCTTTGAGCTGGGCCTGCCTTGTTCCATTTAGGAGGAGCTAAACTGAGCCCAAAACCCCCTCTTCCATGCTGTACCTGTCCCACGATATCCCCAATTTGAAGGTCAGCCTTTGCCTCTACTACAGATTTCTTTGCTGACCACTTTCTACCAGTTTTTAACACAGGGGCTGCCTCCCTTACACATTTGTCACGTGACTCTACTAAGGTCATTTCCAGCCTGACCTTGGCACACTTAAACTCCTCGGTTAAAGCAGAGACTGGCAGCTGCAATATTCCTTTACTATAAAGTCCCACTCTGCTGAGGCAGCGTGGAACTCCCAAACATTCAAAAAAGAAAAAAGTATTTACTACGATTTACTTTTTTTCTAAATCAATACTTTTTCGAAAGTGAATCGCTACTTTTTCGAAAGTGAATCGCTACTTTTTCAAAAATGAATCGCGACATTTCAAAAGTGAATCGATACTTTTTCAAAAAAGAATCGCTACTTTTTCAAAAAGAATCACTACTTTTTCCAAAAAGAACCGCTACTTTTTTCAAAAAGAATAATGTAACAAAATAATAATGTAACAAATGTATAATAATAATAAACACTGTAATATATAATTACATTGTAATAAATGTATAATAACACTGTAACAAATGTATAATTACTTTTTTACACTACTTTTTTCAAAAAGAATCGCTACTTTTTCAAAATGAATCGATACTTTTGCAAAAGTGAATCGATACTTTTTCGTAACAAATGTATAATAATAATAATGTAACAAATGTATAATAACACTGTAATAAATGTATAATAATACTGTAATAAAGGTATAATTACATTGTAATAAACGTATAATTACATTGTAATAAATGTATAATAAGACGTAACAAATGTATAATTACTTTTTTACACTACTTTTTTCAAAAAGAGTCGCTACTTTTTCAAAAAGAATCGCTACTTTTAAAAAAAGAATCGCTACTTTAGAATCGCTACTTTTTCAAAAGTGAATCGCTACTTTTTCAAAAGTGAATCGCTACTTTTTCAAAAGTGAATCGATACTTTTTTGTAACAAATGTATAATAATAATAATGTAACAAATGTATAATAACACTAATGTATAATTGCATTGTAAAACGTATAATAATACTGTAATAAATGTATAATTACATTGTAATAAACGTATAGTAACATTGTAATAAATGTATAATAAGACTGTAACAAATGTATAATTACTTTTTTACACTACTTTTTTCAAAAAGAATCGCTACTTTTTTTTCAAAAATCGCTACTTTCAAAAAAGAATCGATACTCTTTAAAAAGTGAATCGCTACTTTTTCCAAAAATGTATTGCTACTTTTTCATAGTTCTATACATAGTTTTTCATAGTTCTATACATAGTTTTTAAACTTTGTATAGTTACATTGAATTAAATGTATAATTACATTGTAATAAATGTATAATAAGACAAATGTATAATTACATTTTTTTACACTACTTTTCTCAAAAAGAATCGCTACTTTTTTCAAAAAGAATAATGTAACAAAATAATGTAACAAATGTTTAATAATAATAATGTAACAAATGTATAATAACACTGTAATAAATGTATAATAACACTTTAATGTATTACATTGTAATAAACGTATAATTACATTGTAATAAATGTATAATTACATTGTAATAAACGTGTAATTACATTGTAATAAATGTATAATAACAACCTTGAAAAGAATCGCTACATTTCTCGAAAGGAATCGCTACTTTTTTACTTCAGAAGTAAACAGCTGACTTAATGTTTAGCTGACAGAATGTTTATTTTTATACCACAATTTTTAAACCACAACCCTCTCTAATGTCAGAATGTTTATTTTTAAACCACAACTTCAAATTGTGTTTCTTTTACCGAAAGATTTACCGATATCTTTTGCATTTCTAATCCAAACAACGTCAAACTCGCCACTGCACTTAAAATCCATCAGACTTACGGTTCGAGAGATATTCGATTAACAGACACAGACATTCCTATAGATAGATGACAGGCACGTAAACGGAGCCTCAAAAAGTGTCACGTGACGCTTGATACGTCGCCATGGAAATAGGAATGTTCTACAATTACGGTCGCGTTAACAAAATAATTTAACCAGGGACTCAATATTTTAACTTAATGTGTAGCAAATCACAATTAATTTTCCCAATGAACGGTTACTTTTATTTTTAAATCTGCATTGCAAAAAAAGCCTTCCTGAGATAAATTAGTATACATTTCATTTACTATAGTAATTAACACTAAGACACTAATTTGTGCAAAAAGCACTAATGACTTGTTTAAGACTTGAAGCTTATAATCGAGGACTTGCAACTTGACTTGGACTTGTCTGTCTTGACTCGAGACATACTTGTTACTTCAAAAACAATGACTTGGTCCCACCTCTGAACTCACCATGCTGGACAAACTATACTAAAAATAGACTTCTTTGAATTTACCCAGTCTGTGCTTTTATACCGGATCTGAACTAAACATATGAAGAACATCTAGGATAGTTGATTCTCTGAATCTGCCATTGATTAACCACTATCGCTATGAACAATTATTTTATTTTTAATAAATTGTCATGGATGATTTTGGCCCAATTCTACATTTGTTTGGACTAATGTTAGAAATTTATCCACATTATATAATGATAAACACTTGAATCAAATGTAATGGGTATGTTATAACACAAGATATGGGTGTTCATTTGTGTGTTATAAAATCATTTAAGAAGCTGTGCTGGCCAATTAGTGTTGATGCGCCATCTGGTGGCCAATGTTAAACCACCCGAACTTGAACCTGACTGTGCACGACCAGAAATATCTTCATTAAATTTACTGAGGAAGTAAGAATTCAGTGCTCAGAATGGCACACTGGGCCTGTTAAACCCAATCAACGTGTGCAATATAATAAGGCAGCAAACTGATTTTAGAGCTAAAAAGAGAAACTAATTCAGAAGTTTAGAACTACTTTTTAAAAGAGAGAGAGGGGGTAATGTGCTAAATAAATTAGATAAGGCATATTCTGAGCCCCGTGTTCCGTAGTCTCAAGACAGCTTAAAGAAATAAACAATATTCAGTATGCAAATAACTATATTTTAAATTTTGACAGTTAGACTTGAATGCTCAGTGTCAATAGGAGAATTTTTAGAATTTTATATTAAGATATACGAGGTTTAAACTAAATATAGATACCCAAGGCCGAAAAATGATCATAGTTTTAATGGTTCAGGCTGAATTCATAGGCAGTTGTGAACACACCCTAACCAGAAAGTTAGAAGAATACGGTTTTGCCTTGCACGCAATGTAATACATTTAAGCTGACAGTCTGAGCAACGATAAAGCACAGAGCAGGAACAAAAAATAATAATAATAATTCATTATATTTATATAGCGCTTTTCTCTGCACTCAACGCCCTTTACATAGAAGGGGGAATCTCCTCAACCACCACCAATGTGCAGCATGCACCTGGATGATGCCACGGCAGCCATATTGTGCCAGAACGCCTTCCACACACCAGCTTATTGGCGGAGAGGAGACAGAGTGATGAAGCCAATTGGTATATATATATATGGGGATGATAAGGAGGCCATGATGGACAGAGGCCACTGGGCAAATTTAGCCAGGATGCCGGGGTTAAACCCCTACTTTTACCCCTACTCTTTCGAAAGACATCCTGGGATTTTTTGTGACCAGAGAGTCAGGACCTCGGTTTAACGTCTCATCCGAAGGACGGTGCTCTTTGACAGTATAGTGTCCCCGTCACTTTACTGGGGCGTTAGGATCCTCACAGATCACAGGGTGAGCACCCCCTGCTGGCCTCACTAACACCTATATATATACATATACACTCACCGGCCACTTTATTAGGTACACCTGTCCAACTGCTCGTTAACACTTAATTTCTAAGCAGCCAATCACATGGCGGCAACTCAGTGCATTTAGGCATGTAGACATGGTCAAGACAATCTCCTGCAGTTCAAACCGAGCATCAGTATGGGGAAGAAAGGTGATTTGAGTGACTTTGAACGTGGCATGATTGTTGGTGCCAGAAGGGCTGGTCTGAGTATTTCAGAAACTGCTAATCTACTGGGATTTTCACGCACAACCATCTCTAGGGTTTACAGAGAATGGTCCGAAAAAGAAAAAACATCCAGTGAGCGGCAGTTCTGTGGGCGGAAATGCCTTGTTGATGCCAGAGGTCAGAGGAGAATGGCCAGACTGGTTCGAGCTGATAGAAGGGCAACAGTGACTGAAATAACCACTCGTTACAACCGAGGTATGCAGCAAAGCATTTGTGAAGCCACAACACGCACAACCTTGAGGCGGATGGGCTACAACAGCAGAAGACTCCACCGGGTACCACTCATCTCCACTACAAATAGGAAAAAGAGGCTACAATTTGCAAGAGCTCACCAAAATTGAACAGTTGAAGACTGGAAAAATGTTGCCTGGTCTGATGAGTCTCGATTTCTGTTGAGACATTCAGATGTTAGAGTCAGAATTTGGCGTAAACAGAATGAGAACATGGAACCATCATGCCTTGTTACCACTGTGCAGGCTGGTGGTGGTGGTGTAATGGTGTGGGGGATGTTTTCCTGGCACACTTTAGGCCCCTTAGTGCCAATTGGGCATCGTTTAAATGCCACGGCCTACCTGAGCATTGTTTCTGACCATGTCCATCCCTTTATGGCCACCATGTACCCATCCTCTGATGGCTACTTCCACCATGTCACAAAGCTCTAATCATTTCAAATTGGTTTCTTGAACATGACAATGAGTTCACTGTACTAAAATGGCCTCCACAGTCACCAGATCTCAACCCAATAGAGCATCTTTGGGATGTGGTGGAACGGGAGATTCGCATCATGGATGTGCAGCCGACAAATCTGCGGCAACTGTGTGATGCCATCATGTCAATATGGACCAAACTCCCTGAGGAATGCTTCCAGCACCTTGTTGAATCTATGCCACGAAGAATTGAGGCAGTTCTGAAGGCAAAAGGGGGTCCAACCCGTTACTAGCATGGGGTACCTAATAAAGTGGCCGGTGAGTGTATATACACACACACACACACATGGGATAACTGGACCTAAAAAGTCATTTAAATCAGACACATTCCTATATTACTTTACCTCAGCTCCAGAGAGGAAACAAACCATTTACAAAGAATACTGCCCTTCTGTATACACACAAAATAGACTACCGGTATGTAAAAAAACAAAACCATAATCTTAAAAAAAAAAAACTTTTATTTACAGTCTGAAAGTTCAGAGGTATTTACAATGCTATTTATATTCCAACAGTAAACCAGAAATTAACGCTTCACTAGATTATAAATATGCAAAATGCAAATGAGTCTGTCATCCTGCACACAATGAAAACGACGCACTGGTGACATTTGAGGCCAGTGGAATGAAATTATGCAAACAAATGATGACTGTAGGCATCTGGAGAATGAAAAATCAAACAAATTGGTAAAACATATCCAGCTGTATGAGGTTTTGCTTAAGAGAGGACCTGTGTAGGTTTGGTCCTCTTCAAGGCATTTTATGTTGCCATCCGGATCTCCACAATCACAGAGACAAGATAAATTGATGCAGACAACATACTTTCATACCTTTCAATCAGTTCAGGTGGACAAACTCATGTTACTGTGGACACATCACACACACACACATTCAGTCTGAGTCACTGCTGCTGCTGGAGGAATCTGTTGACATGGCCTCAACATCATCTTCATTTTCTTTGTTATGACCAGGTGGCTCCAGGCCAAAATCGTTGCCATGGTGAGGAGGCAGAATCCCCATGGAAACATCAGTGGACTGCCAAGGGTACTGTGGGGTTAGTACATCTAAAAGCAAAAGGAGAAATATACATTAGCAAAAAAAAGTACATAATCACACACATTATAATATGTATATAGCCCCTTTCACACAGAGCGTTGATCCCAGAAAATTGCCATTGAATTGCTGAAGTGAACGCAAACACCTCCCGGGATTGATCCCAGGATGGGGACCTAGTGACATCGCTGGAATCAGTCCCGCAACACGGCCTGCGTGAACAAAAGACAGGACTAATGCCGTAGGGGGTGTGTCGTAGTGATGACGCATGTGTTTGTCATCCTGTTATCACATGTCTTTACGGGATGTGTGTGAACGCATGCACAGGTTCCAGAAAATCACTGGCAGTGTGAATGAACCAAAATCAAAAGATCCCGCAACACATTATCTGTAATCTCTGTGCGAAAGGGGCTTATGATAAAGACAACTAAGAAGAGAAGAGAGCATGGACAGATGAATCAAACATCTGAACAGAAGAGTGAACCTGCCTGGTAACCTCCCAGCAGCCAATGCATCTCCAGGCAGGTGTCCGTTGACTCCATTGGTGGACATGTTGCTGATGTTACCCAACATTCCACTGCGCATCTCCAGATCAGTGGGGTACGGCCTGCGGGGGTCACCTACACACACATGCACATCATATGAGCTAACAGATACAATCAGACACAAGCCAATCAAGTCATTGGAAATGTTTCAGAGTAAATCAAGTCAGATAGGAATGACAGGAAAGACAGGAATGGAAGAACACGATGCAGAAGGAAGTAGTAGTCTGTTTACCTGGAACCCAGTTCAGAGGAGCACACACTGCATTACTGGCACTGATCCTGTGAGCGTACTTGATGATCTCCTCTGAAGAGATACTCCCTAATCAAAACAAACAGAACAACCAAAAAAAGAAGAAACATTGAGGAAATTGTATACATAAATGTTGTGGTATATCGAGTAAATATCAAGTAAAACAAAAAACTACAATTACTTGCATTTCAGTCTTATGACTATCAATTCTACTGATAATGAACACATACACTGGAATATAAGTCACATTTTTTATTATCTGAAACATGCTGCAACTTCAAAACATCCTGCAATGCTGCAGCTTTGCTTTGAATACATTTGTTTAAGCGTGCTGTATATAATAAATGTTGCTTATAATGAATGCCACTATAGTTTATGTTGTTTTATTCTTATATTTTTCCTTCCTGTTCTGTTCTAAATACAATCAAATTTAAAGGATTTGTTGTGGAGTCAGGGGGAACTAATAAAATACATGTTTATAATGTTTGTAAATGTTTTGTTTTATTATTACAGAGTGTAATAAAATGTGACTTACACACCAATGCGACTTCTGTTTTTTTTTGTCTCTCAAATAATGCAATTTATTTTGACCCAGTGCAACTTATTTTGTGTAACACAACAATACCTTTTCTGGCCTTTTCAATAGACTTCAGTTTCTCTTTGGCTTGATAGACAGCAGTGGCCTGATGATGAATGAAAAACATAATTATTATCTCAGATTCATAAATATAAAACACATTTTATAAATTAAAAAAAAAAAAGATTGGATGAGTTGCACTTTATTTTAAGTTGTCTTTGTTATGGTGTAAATACACAAACAAGTAATATTACAACAATATTAATTAACAACGTGTACTGATTATAGGGTTAGTTTCTTGTCATTAAGTATACTTTACTGTTATTTCTATTAGTTCGTACATATACGATGTATAACCAGGATACTTAAAAGTGTTCAAGAATGTGAGTTTAATCAAAATGCATTGGTAATGTTCTGTCATTTCAAATGACCAATGATTTTTGTGAGTGCCTCAAATCAAATGATTCAAATCAGTCACCAGTATGTGCTCGGCCTCTTTGAGTTGTTTCTGGAGCTGCTGGATATCACTGTCTCTCTTCTCGACTTCTTTCTCCAGCGTCTGCATCTCCTGGTGAACTCTGCCCTGCTCCATCGCCGTCTGCATCAGCTCCTGGAACTCTTTATCTCTCTGCACTAACAGCTCCAGTATCTGTTCACAGAATCAGCAGCATACAGTCACTGCCATCTAATAGTCAAGCAAGCATTTATAGTAATTCATCATTTTAATACTGACTATAATTAAATGTTTTAGCAAATGTAATTTAATTTCAGTTACTTTAAAGCATGTAATCTCAGTCACTGATTGAGTATTGTCTATGTGTGTGTGTGTGTGTGTAAACAGTGTCTCTCACCTGTGTGTCCTCTCCAGGCTGGGGCAGTTTCTGTGACCTGGACAGTGCTAGCATCTCTATCAACTCTCTACAACAGAAACACGAAAATAAAAGAACGAAAGAGGAGCCGTGTGTGAACAGTAGTATTATTATGAGTAAAAACAGTAGGCTGGGGTGGACAAGAGAGAGTGGGGCTTTATTTATTCATTAATCGTTATTCATTACTCGCTAACGTTAATCCAGAAACTGTTCTGTAAACACTGGAAATCTCATGAATGAAAGAACAAGCAGTTTATCATCATTCTGCTTTGTGCCAGCTAAAAAAACACACAAATGGTTATTCTTCATCTAAATGTGCAATATATATGACGACAAACCTGGATAAAACTTCAATATCATCCAGAGTGGATAAAAGCTTTTCTTTCGTGGGCTTCTCTGACGCCGCCATGACTGTTTCTCCTTACTTGCGCATGCGTGAGAAATGAAAAGCAAACGCATGTGTCAAACAGTGACGCCTATTGGCAGTAGGACCGAAATATGCAATCGTCGTCAATAAAATAATATCTGCAGAGTTTACATAAACAGTTCTTTTAAAACTGCGGGGTAACGTTAATAGTCCAAGTAGGCTATGCTGGTATAATTGATAGATGGCGCCGCTGGTTACGTGTTACTGGTTACTGATGAAGAATAGCCAACCACATTCGTTTTTGATAGCTCGATAAGAATATTTGCATAAATATTATTATTATTATACAGTTGTATCCTTACCTAAGTAACTAAAATAATTTGAATTAAAATGATAATAATTTAAATGTAGCTTAATTCAAAGCTTGTTTTGTCTTATTTTAAATAATTTCAAGTCATCTTGGACCCCTGAGAAGGTATGGCTTCCATGCTAACTCCATTGTTAGTTGTTGTTGTTGTTGTTACAATTACTACATTATCTATTCTATTCCACACTTACAAGTAACGAAAGGTAGTAATCTTCTAGTAATTATTTCTGTGTTGTTTCCAGGTGTTGTAGTTGATTTTCTAGTAGTTGTCACTAGAGGCAGTGGGAGCCTCTGTGATCTGTCATGTGCGTCACACACAAACATTGCTGCTGATCAGGAAACTAAACGCTCTCAGTTCTGTCTCACTTCTCTTTCGCTTTCACGGAAATAACAACTTACAGAGACTCTTCAGTATGGTTAAAGTTTCTTTTAACAAGGCTCTCGCCCTTAAGGATCCGAAGAAGGAAAGCCTCATTCCTGATGTACAGGTGCGTTATTAACAAATATTGTTCACTTTTATTGAATTAGGAATACGTCCAATAATGTCTTAATTATTTTAATCGAAAAGTCTAGTAATGTGTGCACGCTGTTCTTATCTTGAGAGAAGTTGGCTAGAGTGGGCTATCTCAAATGCAGAAGAGTGTTTCTTTGTTTTAACCTATGGTTTTAACAGACTTTGATCAGTTCAAAAGTGTTATAAAATGGCTGACGGCCCAAAGCTTGTCAAAGACGGATATCACTCATCCTATTATTTATTTTATAGTATTATTTATTTTATAGTATTATATTATTTATATTATTTATCTGTATGCTGATAGAGAACCATTGCTTTCATTGTATTTTAATGATAAAATGTGCCCTTTCAAATAGGAAGGAAAGTAAGATGCAGAGGGTATTTAAAGTCATTTTTTCTGTGTGTACTGTAAGGGCCAAATATCTGAAAATGTCCTCACAAATACAACCAATTTAATATCGATTTATTTTGACTGTCCACAAAAGTAATCCAATCAAGGATGGACTATGGGCAAGTGCGCAGGGGCCTCTGCCAGGGGGCCTCAAAATAAGAAAAACCCAGAAAAAATGTAGATGGATAAACGCATTTCATTCGACCATAAGTGTCCTAGCTGCACGGACGTCACATTGTATTCTGCCATCTCAAGCGAGATTTCAATCCGAAGGGATTGAATATTCAGTTCGAGAGCACTGTGAACAGAATAGAATAACATCGATAGACCACTTAGCAGGAAGTGTAGAGGGAAATGTACCCATGTTAAACATGACTACAGACGTGTATCACTTAGTTTAGTGCTTTCAATTTATTTTAATTAAATGAATAATAACTTATTTAAATAAATAACCATGGATGTGAAAAATATCCATTTGTATATTAAATGAAAGTATGGTAATTTATAATATATTTGTTTACAGATGTAGCCTATATTGCACTCTAAAAAGATAAAGTTTCCAAAAGGGTTTTTTTTTCGCAGCTTTGCCATGGAAGAACCATTTCTTCCATTCAGTGAATCTTTTGTGTGTGTGTGTGAACATTTAATAATCTGAAGAAGAACCTTTTCCACTATAAAGAACCTTTTGCAATTGTATGTTAAAGGTTCTTCGTGGAATCATCAATGCCCAAAAAAACCTTTATTTTTGTCAACATATATGCAACGCTCAAGTGTCATTAGGGTTCATCAGTCCATAACTGAAACTTTATTTCTTGTATTTGCGATTAGGGAGGGAAGGAAAGAAAAGTTGTTTTGATATCACTATTGAATTAATCGGTAATGACACTGAAAAAAAAAACATCTTCAAATGTCTCAGTGGTGGTAGCCCAAGACGTTTTTGTGTTTTGTGAGTTTGAAGCAGTAAACATAGTTGAATTTCTTCGAATGGGATTCTTCCAGACATAGTTTAGCTGTGTTTTTCACAGCACACATTAGAAATGCCTTGCACTCAGTAGTACCAGGAGACTTTTCATGTGTTGTGAAAGACAGACTTGTTGAGGCATGTTTGATATGTGCACTCTCAAACATGTTTATGATAATGAGTGTATTGCAAAAGGAGTCAGAGCTGCAAGCCAAGAATACAAAAGAAGAACCCAAAGTGCAAAATACAAGCATGCAATATAGAACAATATTTGATCTGATTTCTCAGTAGAGTCAGGAAATGACTGAAGTCAAAAGTTTCTAGAAGCTTTAAAAAGACTCAGAACTTCCTGGTTAAGGCCATCCAACATCCACCTCCATGTACTCAATAAAGGGTCTGTGTGGTTACGTCAATGAGAGAATGTGCAAAAAGTCTAAAAACTGGTTTTGCTTTTCCACTACAAGATATTGAATGAGGATAAACTATTTGGATTAAATGAGTAGATCACTTTGAAATGATTAATTGGGGCAGTATCTCACTCCTGCATTATACATGTTGTCTGTGTCTCTCTTTTCGGGTTTAGTCTCACTTGAATTCCCCCTCTGCTCTTCAAATAGAAACAACTTGTTTCACTTTCTCTTTTGATTCATGTGTGAGCTTCTGTCTGCAGTTATTGTTTGAGTGAGGAAGTGTTAGGCCTATATAGATTAAATGTTGCTGATTATTCCTCCTCGTGACTATGCAGAAGTTGACTGTTTTAACACATTTGACTTGAAACCGGAACAGAGAAACAGAGAGATTCTCACTTCTATTTTTTGTTATTTTTTTCTCATAACTTTTATTAGTCATAATTTCTGTTTAAATTGACTCTACATGTGCGGTGTATCTCAAGGCAATCTGCTGTCTGGATTGAAGGTTTAGGGTACAGGTCAAGAGAAGGTCAGGTCCTGTTTTGACATTTTTCCTTTTGCTGTTTACAGTACACAGTGCTTAAAATCAGGGATTTTTTTAAACAAGGAAAATGAACCTTCTTCAAATAGGTAAATTCATATTTTGTCCTTTAGTGCTTTGAAAATCACTCCTTTTCTAAGAAACCACTTGTTAACCTGTCCTTGTGGTTTAAGTCTTGTTTATTATGCTCATCAAGGCTGCATTTATTTGATCAAAAATACAGTAAAACAGTAATATTGTGAAATATTATTAATACAATTTAAAATAACTTTTCTATTTTAATGTATTTTAAAATGTGATGCATTCCTGTGATGTCAAAGCTGAATTTTTAGTAGCCGCTCCAGTCTTCAGTGTCACATTAATCCATCAGAAATCATTCTAACATGCTGATTTGGTGCTCAAAAAAATTGCACATTTCTTCTCATTATCAATGTCGAAAATTTCTTGTTGGTTGATATTTTTGTGAAATTTTTTTCAGGATTCTTTGATGAAAAGAAAGTTAAAAAGAACAGCATTTATTTGAAATAGAAATCTTTTTGTAACATTATAAATATCTTTACTGTCACTTCGGATCAATTTACTGCATCCTTGCTGAATCTAGTAAAACAAATAGTAGATTTATTAAGTTATTAAGTGTTGTTAACCATCATTATACTGTGTGATTTGTCTGGTAGGATCCTGAAGCAGCGGTGTGGGTGCGTCAACAGTCTAAGGTGTGGTGCTGGTGCTTCTGTCTGGGATTGGCTCTCGTGCTCTCTGGCATAGTGGTGGGAGGAGCCTACCTGTATAGGTACTATGTGTTGGAGGTGAGATCATTGCTTTAACCATGGGGATATCAAAAACAAAACATAACATCCTGTCGTCTTGTGTCACTGTTTATCTTTATTTTGATTCGTTTTTATATTTATGTCATAATCAGTCTAAGCCTGTTTCATAAAGCAATTCTCAACCATGATTAAATGTATGCAAGATACAACCCAGACTACATAGAATAAACATGTTTCTGCGACGATGCAAGCCGCCCATTTTACATTACGGGGTGGCAACTTCTAAGAAACAAGTCACTGGTATTAACACAGGAAAAGACATTTCTTCATAAAGTGATCACATCTTGAGAGAAAGTTTTCTTCCAAAACAAGGCAGAATGCTTCAGACTAGAGATCGACCGATAATCAGTTTTACCAATATTTTTCTCGATATTTAAGCATTTTCTCATAATCGGGTATCGGTTTTGTAAAATCGGATTTACCGATAAATGGCGCCATCTTGTGGCCGTGTGAGAATTAAAGCCATTACAGCTTTGTGTCTGAGGGGAGATGAGTCAACAACAGTGTTTAAAGGTAAAATAACTTGTCTCCCTTCATTAATAAACTTTATTTAAAATAACAGACATTAATGCACAAATGAGATATGTAACTTAAATGCTTCATATGCAGTTTAAACTTGGCGCTAAAAAATAGAGATGAACTCACGGAATCGGTCAAGTCCCTGTCCCAATAAAGATGCAAGTTTACATGAATTAAATAAAACAGCTATGAATGAGTGCATGTTTTAAATAAAAGCACTGAATTTAATTCTCTCTCTCTTGTCTATGGTTAGTTAGGTTAATGCTCCAGCATGGCCACCGTATGCAGCTTAACAAAATCCACTCATTTCAGACGCCACGAGAGAAGTTCTGTATAAACGCACAGATTTAAAACAGCGCTCCTTCAGCAGATACTTCATGATCTAGACCGACAAAACATTATTAATAATTCTTATAACATGCCAGATGAGATGGACTCTATAATTGCTATGATGTATTCGCCGTTTAGTTTATTTTTCTGACAATGTTTGCGTATTCCAACGTGTTCCGTTCTCTTTTCTCTTTAGCCTATCAAACAACACATAAACCTTTTAAAACAAATACTTATATTTATGGGTATTATATTTATGGGGAGTTAATAGATTCCCCTGTCATGTATTAATGTTCTCCATTTGAAACCATTACATTTTGTAATGTAAATGTTTTTTACCTGTTGTTAATATTAATGCTATTGTTATAAATAAAAAGATGCAACTAGGATAATTTAGATACACTAAAGTAGTAATGTTTTTTATTCAGGCGGTTTAGATACATGCTATAATTGTGACCATATATTTTTTCAGATTTCAGACTCCATTTATTGATGTATAGTTGTTTTGTTTTGTATGCTAGGAGGGAGTGACATTTCAGAAATTACAATATTTAAAAAGTGTTAATAATAAAAAAGTTTGTTCAGTTCAGTGTTGATGTTATAACTGTAAAAACAGAAACAAAACAATAAATAACTATTAGTTCTATATATCGGTTATCGGGCACATAAACATGCAAATAATTGGTATTGTATCGGTTATAAAAAATCAATATCAGTCAATCTCTTCTTCAGACAGCAGGACATTTATAGATCTGTTCCTGTAAGTTCTTCTGTATCAAGCTTTGCTGTTTTTCCCTAAGAAACCTGATAATGTGAGCTTTTTCGAAGACGATGAGGTGGAGCTCATCAAAGTGCCAGTGCCTGAGTTCAGAGACAGCGATCCAGCTGACATCCTGCATGACTTCAACATGGTGCAAAAATACACACACACACAGTGTTCAGCCATAACCACCACACACATATCAGTAGTAGTGTTGTTCGTCTGCTATATTTCTTATTTAGTTTTAGTCATGTCAATTTTTTTTTTGTCAACCTCATCCTGTTCTTGTTTAATCTAGTTTTAGTCAATGAAAACTTAGACACACTTTCATCACACTGCATAATGGTTCATTTGACAATCACACCTATTTTGCATAAAACTATAATAGCAATGATTGTTGTCATTTGAGAATTGAGTATTTTGTTACATTTCATCAGATTTTTTTGCACTTTAAAACCTATAAGCACAAACTCATACTCATGGTTTATTTGACCTCATTTAGTTTCCTGATTTATTATAGGCTATTTATCATATAAATGAACACTCTCTACATTATGAAAACTGGTAAAACAAGAAAATCTTTCAAAATCTAAAGCAGTGTAATCCCTAATAATAATTTTAATAATTCTAAATTACATTAATGTTTTTCTATTAAAACAACAGCAAAAAAGTCTTTGAACTTTCACACAGTGCTGCGTAAGTGCATTTATTCAGCAACCATAATCACAAAGTCGAGATCCATATTTGGATTTATTAATGCTCATGAAGGATCACAGACTGAGTCGATTACACTTTAACCCTCTGGGTCAGAAGTGACCGAAAATTTGTACGCTTTGAATTTTTTTGCTTCATCGGGATGACACTTGGTGACTTTTGTCGCATTAGCTATGTGAACACACAAAAGAAAATCATGGACATGATTAGGATATGTTTAAAGGGTCGGGGGGGAAAATCACACTTGGCTCCTCCGCGGTCAAAAATAACCGACATAGGAAATGAATGGGAAGTACAAAAAATACAACAACTCAGAGAATATTTTGGTGGTACAAATTACAAATACGCCATAAAAAAACAATAAAAAAAAAAAAAACAATGAGGGGGTGATTAAATATCAAGAGTGCAAAATAGACACATAATAGTGAGCCGTACCGATCCGTACCATGCAGTGGAAAAGCGGCAATAGGCTAGATCCATAAAAGCCCATGTGGCTGCAACCACATTGTGTGCAAACACACACACACACACTTAGGGTGGGCCAAAATATCGGTAGGGCGATATATCGTTGTCCTTCTCTGTGCGATACGAGAATTGATATGTTGGCGCCAAATATTGATATTTAAATTATTAAAATAAGGTGCTCTAAATAGATTTCCCTGCTCCCTGCGCCGCTACTTCATGGCTCCTCAAGGTGGCGCTCAACACATGAATGAGGGAAACGTGAACCTAAGAAAACCACGAACATGCAAAGCCACATCTCGTTGAAATTTAAATGTTTAATGTTTGAATGGCTGTGATGTCCTCTGCTTTTCACCAAATCATTTGCACGCTCGTCTTTTTATTTTCTTTCTTTTTTCTATCTGAAGCGATTGCAACAATATTGAAATCTGCAGTCTCTGTGGTTAGTGTGAAAGTCTCATGCGATTGCCGCCTGCTCACTGCGCAGTGCAGTCTTGACGTTTACCAGCGGCTTTGATGCGATTATCAGGTTAACTCACTCGCAACGTGTGCAATGGCTCACGACCTCCCAAGTGTCCGAATCCCGCAGTGTACACCCAACTTTAGTCATAAAAAAGGTCGTCGACAAACATTTGTCATCATAGGTTTCATAGAACATCGATTTTTCGATCTCGTGATTGCAAGAATTAATGCAAATTCAACCAATCACCATTATTTGTGGCAGGGAAGTGTATACCCAACCGTTCTTAGAAATGTTGATGCAGACATAAACATGCTTGTTTTTTACTCTATATATGTATTTCTAACTCCACAGGAGGAGGAGGTGTTTGTCTATGGGATGAAGTACTTGGATGAAGAGTATGAGTTTGATGAGGAGGTGGAGGTGGGAATGCCGCTGAGGCAGATTGAAGAGAATGTGAGCTTTTTCGAAGATGATGAGGTGGAGCTCATCCAAGTGCCAGTGCCTGAGTTCAAGGACAGCGATCCAGCTGGCATCCTGCACGACTTCAAAATGGTGCAAAAATACACACACACACAGTGTTCAGCCATAACCACCACCACACATATCATCAGTCCTACCAGGATGTAGTGCATTAATGCAAATTCAACCTACAATAAGCTACATCATTACCTTTGGTTGAATGATTCTGATAGGCTAAGAAATGACAGAAGCATATCTCCATCGATCAGAAGAACTCCGTTTCAACAGTCTGTCAATCTCCAATAATGCCAGTTGTTCCTTAACCTGTAACCAAGAATACTAACACGCACACAGACACACAGCTCCTTCAAGGTTGGATTTGGTCTGGCTCTAACTATAAACAGTAGACTCTTCCCAAAACATCAAGATAATACGTTCTTTCTCTCAGTGAGAGGACACTTTAATATTGAACAGTAAAGTGCACTTTAACTAAAATTGTTGGAACAATCTACATTGTTAAAAGCGCTATATAAATGAAGATGACTAAAAAAAGGTCACTTTAACTATTGATTACTATGACCCCTGTGACCTATAGCTGTCAGGGTAAGCTAGAAACACAGATATGTGTATTGACACATGTTTAGAGGCCAATTCCTACAAAACAAGTCCATATTTCATTTCTGGAAGCCAGGCTAAATGAGCAAGCACTGTTACTGCATTCCTGGCAGGGGCCACCGCCAGACCCTCGCCTCGGCCACCCTCGGATATTTAATACAGACATTAAAGAATACCTGAAAAGAACATTTTGTATAAAGGAGAAATATTGATCTTTAATTAATACGTTGATTATAAATCATAAATGTAAATCACTCAAAAGGATATAGATATATTGAAGAGACAAGGGACCCCTTCGGTATATATTACGTGCAATAATTAATTACAATATGTTATTTTATCCCAAAACCACAAAAAAACTGTTTTCGGAAAAGTTTGGATCTGTAAGGCTTTTTTTAAATTTATTTTTTTAAGAAATTACTACTTTTAGCAAGGATGAACTAAATGTATCAAATGTGACTGTAATAGACAAATGTCACAAAAGACTTCTATTTCAAATAAATACTTTTCTTTTCAACATTGATAATAATTAGAAATGTTTCTTGAGCACCAAATCAGCATATTAGAAGGATTTCTGAAGGATCATGTAACTCTGAAGACTGGAGTAAGGATGCTGAAAATTCAGTTTTGCCGTCACAGGAATAAATTACATATTAAAAAAGAATTAAATAAAAAAACCAGTCATTTTAATTTGTAATAGTATTTCGTAATATTACTGTTTTTACTGTATTTTGATCAAATAAATGCACAAAAAACTACTTGCATGATTATTTATGGGTTTTCAATGCTAAGCAACACTAAAATGCTGCAAATATCACCAGTTTTTGTCAGAAAAAAGTCATCTAGATTATCAATATGTATTTTTCAGTGACCAGTTTTTACATTTTTACTTCTGGCCCCCCTCAATTTTGAATATTTGGTTACTAAAATAATGTTGTCAGTCTTAAGTGCATCTCTCTGGGTCCATGTGAATAAACCTGTATGTCATTCTTTGCTTTCAGAGGCTGACTGCTTATCTCGACCTGAATCTGAACAAATGCTACATCATCGCCCTGAACACCTCTGTCGTCATGCCACCCAAAGATTTCCACGAGTTCCTGGTCAACATCAAGGTAAACAAGGAGACGCTGTGAATCCATGTCAATAAGTGGTTCTTACTTGTTTTTGCATGAATGTGTTGGAGGTTTTTTTCACACAAATGCATTTCAGACGTTAAGCCCGGGACACACAACAACGTTCAGCCGTTGGGCCGTTTTTGAGCATCAGTTGGCTTAGTTTTTTCGGTGTGTTCCACACACTGTTTGGGCTGATTCAGCATGTTGAATCGACGTCAGTGCCTTCGATGAGAGAGAGAACTCTGATTGGCTGTTGCATGAGAATAAAAGAGAAAGTGATGAAAGCAAGTAACAAAGTCAAGTTTTACAAGATCTTACCGTAGCATTCGAATGCACAAATATTTTCATAATAACATCAGCCGACTAGAATGAAGAAAGTGATCAGCATTATTGATATTCAAAATGGTAAGCAAGCGCTGCTGTTTTTGGTTTGTGTATCTCTAGTCCACTGTAAAAAAAGGTTGCTGCTTTACATTTTTAAGTTCAATCAACTTGGATGTTTTAGTCATTTCAACTTAAATTACATTAAACTGACTTAAAAAAATCTTGAATAACTTAAAAAAAGAAGTTAAAATCGCTTAATTTATTTTGATGAGTTAAAGCAGTGTAAACACACGTTATCATTACTTATTGATCATATAATATTTTACAGTGTAGTTTTGGTTTCCCTTTTTGAATGACGTAAATAGACTATACCTCTGCTGATACATCGGCAGTTATCCTTTTTTTGTGTTGAAGCGCAGATTTTTCAAACGAGAGGCAACAATAGTCATCTTTGGTTGCCGAGAGTTATTTGACATCGGCTCACAGTGTGTCCCTGGCTTTAGGTTTACGTTCTCTATGTGTTTTTTGCAGGCAGGAATGTATCTTCCTCAGTCGTACCTGCTGCATGAACAGATGATGGTGACAGAGAAGCTGGACAGCACCAGTGATCTGGGCTATTACATCAATAACATGTGCAATGACAAAGACACGTACAGACTGCAGCGCAGAGACACCATACTGGGTAAGTGTACACAAACAAACCCTTTGATAAGACTGTTTACAGGAAAGATTGGTTATGTCTTTGCATAAATAAGCACTAATACGGGCATAAGTGAAAAGGACCGTATTTTCTCTCATTATGTTCACTGTATAAGCAAGTACATTTGAAATGTGCTGGCCTGCCATAAACTGAATCCATGTAAGATCCAGTTTTACACCATAGCTGTGCATACTTTCAAACTTCTAAAAGCTGAATGTGCTTCACTGCAGGTATGCAGAAGCGTGAGGCTCTGAACTGCCACAAGATCCGCCATTTTGAAAACAAGTTTGTGGTGGAGACTTTGATCTGCGAGCCCTGAAGAACGAGAATCACACATGGGTGTCTCTGACACGGCAGCAGATCTTCAACACTTTTTTTAATTCAGTGTAGCGGTTTGTTTTTCAGCTTTTCATAGGCCTTTTTTTACATCTGAAATGTGAAATTGTCTTTTCTGCACAAAGAGTTGAATTATTTTTGTGTCTTTCTATTTTAGGAATATTAAACTTAATAAAGAGTCAATATGTGCACAAGAACAAAAATCATTAACAATAGCGATTTTAGCATATATAGAAATCTAATCAGCATATGTCCGTGCCATTATTTTGTCTCAAGAAACTTACCAGTAATTTTTTTTATATATATAAAGGCATGTTTATAAAAGGCCTAATCCTGGTTTAATTTAACCCCAGTTTGTGGAACCAGGCCATAATGTCACAATTTGAGGTATTGAAGAAATATTTTGTTTTAAATGGGATCAATAACCATACATACAAAGCACTTTCAGTTAAATAAATGAATATATAACTTATAAATGCTTAAATTACCACAAACCTGAAATTAGTTTTTGTTCTTTGCTAATTTGTATATAAGCTGTCTTTAAACAAGATCCTAAACTTTACACTTTTCTGTCTTTAATCATAAGCTCATGAACTCCATCTAAGAAAACAATAAATAAACAAAATAAACATGACAAACATTTTGTAAGATTTTTCTAAGTTTGTCAACATACATTACTGTTAAAAAATAGGGGGAGGGGGGGGATTCATATTTTTATAGATGTATTAAAAGGATCAAAAGTGTATGTAAAGACATCTATAATGTTACAAAAGATGTCTATTTCAAATAAATGGTGTTTCTTTGTTCATTAAAGAATCCTGGAAGAAGTTTCCATGCGTCATGTGATACTGAATGGCTGCTAAAAATTCAGCTTTGCATCACAAGAAATATATTGCATTTTAAAATACATTAAAATAGAAAACATGATATTTCACAATATTAGTGTTTTTACTGCATTTTTTATCAAATAACTGCAGCATTTATGACAACTGAGACTTCTTTCAAAAATATTTAAAAGAAATCACGGGTCACCGTCAGACTGTCTCGTATTCTTCAAATTCTGGTCCTGGCTCCACAGACATTCATTATTTACCCAGTAATACACAATGTATATGGTCATTTGTTGGAAGATATAGTTAAAATATTAAATCCAATCCCAGCCTAATATGCGGAGACAACTACAAGCAAGCAATTTGTAGGTTCATTCCCCATAAATGTAAATACTTTGTGTGGCATGTATCAGCATCAACATTGAGAATGTCATTTTAGTCACATGGCATATACGGCCAAGCAGGTCACATGCTTCCGAGTTACCAGTGAGCCCAACAACTGCCAAACTAATCAAGTGGTGCTCACAGCAGAGCCATTGCAGCCTCTCAAACTAACCACTTCCCCTGGGTTTTATGGCAGGAAGAGCTGAAATGGTGTCAAATGGAAGAACTCACCCCCTCTGGTGGCGAAAGCAAATTCCTGCATTATTGAACTAAAAGTTAATGGACTTTCATTTAACAGAATAAAATGAAGACGGCCTGTAAACTTGTATACATCTCCCTAAACATTGTAAGAACAACAAAACATTCATGTCTGCGATATCACAACTGAAAACTCGTGTACTTATTTTCCAAGAAAATTAAAGCAAGTTCAAATTACTTTAGCCAAACTGACAGCTGTCGCTCATTTCATTAAAAAGGCTGTTTGAAAAGGTGTCATTTATTTGAAGATACTGGACTGAGGATGTAGAAATTTCAGCATTCATAAACAAGATGGCTGACAATGTTTATGACCTGTAGACTGAGGTTTCCTCCAAGATAATATCTGTCAAAGCCCCGAACGGCTCCCTTCAGACTGGTTAACCAGCAACAGCTAAAGACAAAAAAATGAGCGTTCGGCTGACTCAATCAGAGGAGCAGAAACTGAGCCATATTCTTAGAGCCATAGGTCTTCTGCTAGATTTCTTAAAGAACTTCACGTAAATACCTTCTGATGGAGGACATCACGGTGGAGGCATTAAGAATTAACATGCTATTCTTGGTAAGACAAGGTGGCAAAAAAAAAAAAAAAAAACCAATGAAATACGGTCAACATCTCAAGAGGGAAGATCATCACTTGTAAAATGGCACATTTCTTCATCCGTGAAACCGAAATTCTCTTTCCTCTAAAGAAAAAAAGGCACAAAAGCATGGTATACTAGCTATGTCTGCATTTTGTGGTCACAACATTGGATTTATTTGTACGAGATACAAAAATGTAAACATTGCAAAATAAATAGTTAAAACAAGTGATGCAGGACCTATATTCATGCTCATGATCCCAACATGAACTAATGCACTTGTCTTGCTTGCATTTTCAAGTGCAAAAGCATGATGACAAAAAAAATCTAGGATTCAAGTAACAGAAATGACAGACTAATGATACAAATATACTATTTTACAAGGTAGTGATAATTCCCAATTTTACAAAATGTACACTTATAATATTGACAAATTTCTCTTAATATTTTGATATGCTGCTTTTGGGTATAGGTCCGTGTAGAAGCGCACAGATCTCAGCACTGAAGTCTTTGTGTTTCTGATGGGCTATGTGACCTCCATGGCGACTGTGGTCTCTGATAATCCGTTGAGAGCCAGCCTCTCTGGTTCGTGATTCTCCCTGCAAGATCAATACAAATATAGAATTTAAAGTTTTCATTTTCATTTTAAATAAATTCAAAGATATAAGACACTATCGTTCAAAAGTTTGGGGTTAGCAAGACTTTGTTTCTTAGGAACAATACTTCAGGGTCCGCACACATTTTTACCAATATATTTCCATGACTTTTGAGGCAAATATTCACAACATAATGTTCCATGAAAGTCTATACACATAAAAAAAAAAAAAAAGAATAAAATGTATTTTTTTCAGTGCCGTCAATCTATTTTATAATCGCACCTAACATTTTTATATATATTTTTATATTGAAATGATTTCACATTTGATCTCCAAATTAATAGAAACAACATAAAGACAGTAGCCTATATTTAAAATATTTGTTTAATGGCATTTTTTTTTTTTGAAAGGCCAGTATTACAAATACCAATACTGCTACTGATGTCTCTATGAAATGTTTTTTTCTTCTCAATTTTAGCCATTAATTATATAGGTATAATTGAAAGCTATCAATTTTAACATGTATTAGGCTTTAAAAAACTTTTTAATTTAAGTAAAATAAAAACAATCTCCACATAAACCCATTATAATAAATGTCACATTTACCTGTGCCCTTCAATATATCAGGGCTCAATTTTTTCTATTGGCCCAGTCAGACCGGTTCAGATTTTTACTTGCCCTGTCAAAATGCACAAAAAGTTATTGTTTTCATTGTTTTTGACCCATGTAACCTTGCAAACAGTGCTTTAAGAATTTCAAAAATTGAATAAAGTTATCAAGCACTTCACATTCTTCACTGCATAATTTATAAATTAAATCTAGATTAATCCTTTTTAATGCTACAGAAGTTATTCAGTCAAGAACAGTGATTATGGTTCATGACACGGATCTGATACACATTTCCTCACAACTCTTTACGTTAATTTAAGACTTGAATAAAAACGGGCTTTTGGCATAATTTTGTGTTTTCAAGAGCTGTCTGAAGCGGCTTTCTGTGCGCATGAGTCGTGTGTGTCACACAGATGTGCGCCAGCACTGCATTCTCTTTTGTGTCTTATCGCACTTGAAAAGATTAAAAGCATTTGCATGAATAAGAGCGTGATCATATAATGTAATGCTAGCCAAAGGATGACGAGAAAAAAAATCAATGCTGAAAAAACTAATCGCATGCATTAACATGTTAATTTTGACAGCACTACTTTTTATAGACTTCATTTTATTACAATTATCTCACCTAAGTCCTAGTCGTTTGCTCACTCTATGTATTTGTGTTTTTTGTGCAACCACTTACACACAGCACAAGGAAGCTTGATTTCAAATTTTGAACTGATTTTACAAACAGTCAGTAAAATAAGAACAATTATAAAACAGATAGTTCCAGTACTGGATTCTGATTGGTTGAGTCACGTTCAAAGCTGCTGTAAATTACTCTACAAACATTTTTTTGTTACTGTGTGTTTATTTTGTGAATAAAATAATATAAAATAAATATTTTTATGGACTAACCGTAATAAGCCCTGTGAAGCAGTGGTTTATAGTGAATTTAGAACGATCCACGTCATGCCTCACAACGCCCCCCTTAGCTTAAATTACAAGCAGTAGCACAAATAAATACAGTAGAATAAAGATACAAATTAATGAGTTCCTGTCCGGAGATATTCAACTCGGTGAAGAAAGTACACAGATACTTTTTGGGGATTTCTAGGCATTTTTACTTTTTAAAAATGCAACGAGTTTGGAGGTATGATATTAACACCACAAGGTAAACATTGTCATAATTCATCAGCAGTAGTTCATAAGTAATTGCTTGGCATAAATGTGTGTTTTTTATTGAATGTGAACTTCTCTGAAAATGCGAGCCTGTAGAAAGTGCAAAAGCACCATGTTTTGACTTTGAAATATACAGCACTCATGAACAGGTTTTTATATATATATATATATATATATATATATATATATACACACACATCTCCTTTTGTAGTCCGAAAGTAATACATAAATATAGATACTTGAATTCATTTTTCACCCTCCCCCCAAACATAAAAAAAAAAAGAAAAAAGAAAAACAATTGTAAAGTGAATAAGTGCCGTTTCAGGTTTCAGACCTGGCGATGTCGATGGCACTAGTGGGGGTGACTTTGGGTACCCGGTCCAGACTGCTAGCAACACTGGCCAGCTTTAAGGCTGAGGGTGAAGGGGCACACAGACGTGCACTGTGGTGTGTGTGGGCAGGAGACACAGCGCTCACTGTACTCAGGTGCCCGTGGCCGTGAGGCAGAGACTGAGGCACGGGCAGCTGAAGGCCAGATGCACTCGTCATCCGTACTAAAGAGCCTGACTCGCCACCACCTGCAGAACGGTTCAATTTGGCTTGTCTAAAACTTCCTGCAAGAGACAAAAATAACAAATCAAATCAACAAATCAAATCAATTGATATTGTCATGTAAATGTCCAAAAAATAAGTTTTCAGTCACAGTTTTGCTATGATTCCCCAATAAGTTCTATAAAGCAGTTTATGGCTTTATTTTTTTTTTTTTAAATGTATTTTAATATATTACTGCCATATTTTCATATTAAGATTATTTTATATTTCAATGCCTCTGCTCAATTCCCAATGAGCTGCACATGCCTGAATTAGAAAGGATGCCATTGACACTTGCAATCTGGGGCCTGTTTTCATTGTTGGGAGTGTTGACCACAGCAGAGGCAGCAAAGTGTGCACTAGCCGAGTCCAGAGTCTTAGACATGCAGTCAGATGAGGCCGTGTTCTGTAAAAGAAATTATTTTTTACTTCTTAAATAAATAAAAAAATAATGACTTCGTAATTATTACAGAATAGAGTAAGAGTGAGGATTAGCCCCATGATGCCTGACATTGTGTGGATATACTCACGGGCAGGGGCTTGTGGGGTTCTGGTGCTGTCGAGTTCTGCTGGAGTTCTTGCTGCTGTAACTGTTTGTGCATCTGAACCAGCTGCTGCTGATGGGAGTGAAACTGCTCTTCTGTGAATCCACCTGCACATGTAAGAACATGGGTGTAAATGTGATGTTCTACAAATGTAAGGCTCTAAACCAGCAATTTTAAATTCCCCCCACTAGGTGCCAGTAAAGGAACTTCTTTTGAAAAAAAAAAAAAAACTTTTATTCAGTTAGGATGCATTAAATTTACCAAATTGTAAATACGTTTATTATGTTACAAAATATTACTATTTAAAATACATGCTGTTCATTTGACCTTTCTATTTAAAGAATCCTGAAAAGTGCATAACGGTTTCCACAAAGAATATTAAGCAGCACAACTGTTTTCAATAGTGACAATAAGAAATGATACTTGAGCATCAAACAGGCATGTGATCAGCTAAAGACAAAGAAGAAGGAAAACCTGACCCCCCAACCCCTCTGCACAATTATTATTAAAAAAAATATATACTATTGTACTGTAAAATTAGTATTTAATAATCATAATAATAAATTACATTATAATACAATTTTATAATAAAAGTAGGGCTGTCAAATGATTAATCACGATTAATCACATCCAAAATAAAAGTTTGTGTTTACATAATATATGTGGGTGCACTGTGTATAATTATTTTGTATATATATATATAAATACACACACATGCATGTATATTTAAGAAAAAATATTATTTATATATAAAATATTTATATATAATATAAATTATATATAAATCTATATACAGTATATACATGAAAATATTTCTTAAATATATACAAGCATGTGTGTGTATTTATATATATAAAATAATTATACACAGTGCACCCACATATATTATGTAAACAAAAACTTTTATTTTGGATGTGATTAATCACGATTAATCATTTGACAGCCCTAAATAAAAGTATTAATTTTTATTATTGTTATCAAAAACAATAATAATCATTATTATTTTATTTTAATAACAGTAAAATTACAATAGCAACATTTATGTTTGCCTTAATTTCTTTGCTTTCAAACATTAAACTGAGCTTTTATTTTGGCGGAAAACCTCAGGATGCCCCTAACTCTTCTCTTTTTCTTGACAATAACAGATTTATAAACGATTCTCATTATGAATTTGGGAAGATGGTTGGTGCACATTGCGTTCCCTACTGCAAATTATAAGCGATTATAAGAACAGCATTCGCAAAGTAGCATTTACTGTGAATCAAAACTGAAAATGAACACAGTGCTGTGCTTTGGCTTTACTCTGAATTATGCAGCGCATCAAGGAAAGGCAGTAGGAAAATACAGAAATCTGTATAAATACAGAAGAAGACAAATCACATCCCTGATTAAATCAGCATATTTCAGCTTTTCCATAACATTTTTAAATTTACATGTTAAAACATTAAAATAGAAGTTATTTTAAACTGTAATAATATTTAATTTGACTGTTTTTACTGTACTTATGATCAAATAAATGCAGCCTTGGTGAGCATAAGAGACTTCTTTCAAAAGCATTAATAAATATTACAGACCCCAAACTTTTAAACGGTAATGTTGTACATGTGCAATACTAATAACACTGCACTCAGCCCTTCAACGTAAAGACACGCAATGTTGCTTGTTTAATAACACAGTGCTTCAAGCATAGCTCACCTCAAGTAAACACTGAGTAAATAGGGCTCCTCAACTTATTTTTGTTTTCTAGATTATTATTACATCTCAACAGGTAAACATAACTCAAAACCAACTAGCATACTTCAAAGGGTTAGTATTCATCATCAAATTCTGCAGTACTGAAAAAGCCACAGTGGTACTGTGCACATGAGCTGGCGTATCGCAATGGCTTATATCTTTGCCTGAATATACATTACCAGGTAAGCTATTTTCATAAATACATTTGACAGAATAAGACACAATTGAATGTGTGCCTAAATGATGCCAGTTCAAGTTTATAAAAGAAATGTAGCTGAATAATGAGCAGCAAAAAAAATCTTAAATGTGCTCTGCATATGGACTGCAGTCTGCTAATAGACAACCACTGAGAGCCATTGAACTCTCTGCTGAGTTTTATGCATAGAATGCTATTTTGTATCAGACAGTGCAGCAATTTCATCAAAATCAATCGGCAGGCCACATTAAAAATGATTGACAGGCTGAATTTGTTGAAAAACCCTAGAGTAAACTGACAGATTGAAAGGCACAATGGAGAACGCCTATGCGGGTGAATGAAATTCAGTTGATTGACCTTCTGAATCCTGTTCAGCTCAGACGCCTCACCTGACACACTGTTAGAGAGAGGCGTCCCTCCACCTTTTTCCACCTGCGGAGTCCCTTTCTTGTCCTCACTCCTCGAGTTGTCCTGTAGCGGCCGAGGGCGGAAAAACTTCCACCTGCAGGCCTGGATGTCATTCAGGAGCTGAGTCAGTGAGCAATCAGGAGTTGATTTGAAGATATGAGAGTATGTGTTTGTGTGGACGGGGAGGTCAGGCACACTAGAGCCAGCGGAGGGATAAAACATGTCAGGGTCCAGGTGCCTGAGGGCACGGTCCAGTTCCGACGAGGTGCGATCAAAAACAACCCTGAAGGAAAACAACAGAGTGCTTTAGGATATTTGATACAATCTGACCTTCAGCGCTGATCATTAGGGAGTAGCCTCATCAACTTTTCGAATTTAATCTGAAGTAACAAAGAGCAGGGTCATAAATTCAAACCACACATCATCTATATTTGAGTACAAGAAACGATAAGATAAAAGGGGAAATGGGTAAATTGTAAATAGTGACACACCTGCCACCTCTGCCCACCCTCCTGTGTGCCACTGCAATACAGCGTTTCGGCACAGAGAGGGCGGTGAGACAGTTCCTCTGCCACAGCCGGTCCTGATCCGCCTGCTGCCAGTGAGGAGAGCAGCTCTGATCCACCAGTGGCTGAGGACACATAACACTTTTAACAATGGCAAAGGTAATGACCAATGCACCACAGAGCCAAATAATATGGTGCTCTGTCATTAATAAAGCAAGTATATCATACCCTATGGGCAGGAGGATTTAGTCACAATATTCAATATTGGTCATGCACTTTAATTTACATGCTTAAAAAAAAATAAAACACTGCCAGTGCCAGCACCTTCACACTGGTTGCGCAAGTTAAAAACAATGATCTGATGCAATTAACATTCTGTTCTCAAAAGTCCTCAAGCAGCATTTCCTTATGCTTACAAGTATTTAGAATAACAACATCCACTTATATAAATACAATTGTTACAAATAATGTAGAAAAAATATTGTGTTTATTTCAATTTTAAATACATTTTAAATGTTTAATGCAAGAAATGATCTACTTGACAACAACGGCTGGTTGAAATGATGGTAGAAAAAAGCCAGTGGTTCTCAATCAGGGGTCCAGGGCCCACTACAGGGCCTCGGCAGACAAAACAAGCCTTAAAATACGGTTTAAAAAAAAAAAAAAAAAAAAAAAAAAACATGGACAAATTTAATTATTTCAGTTACTTTTTCAATTTATAAAAACTACTATAGGAGTGTCCATGGATTAAAATAAGTTTGTAAGCAAAACAACAACTAGGGGGCCTTCAAATATTTTTGTGGCCAATGGGGCCCTTGAACTCAAAATGGTTGAGAATCACTGCTTTAAGCCATTTTAGTGCACCTTAAATATCAAGATATAAATATTCAGCTATATTGCCCAGCTCTTCAGCCAGCACTGATGTTCAGTCGGAAACTCACCGAGAGGTAACTGCAGCCAGCTTTCCTTCTAAAGGCGAAGTTTCCATCAGGATCGTTCTCTTCATCCGGCTCTGATGCTGGAGACTTTAGAAGAGAAAATAAGGAGAAATATATACCATTATATCTTCTGACAAAAATTATTTTAACGTCTTAAAGGAACACTCCACTTTTTTTGGAAATAGGCTAATTTTACAACTCCCCTTGAGTTAAACAGTTGAGTTTTACCGTTTTCGAATCCATTCAGCCGATCTCCGGGTTTGGCGGTACCACTTTTAGCATAGCTCATTGAATCGGATTAGACCATTAGCATCTCTCTCAAAAAAATGACCAAAGAGTTTCGATATTTTTCCTATTTAAAACTTAACTCTTCTGTAGTTACATTGTGTACTAAGACCGACGGAAAATGAAAGGTTGCGATTTTCTAGGCCGATATGGCTAGGAACTATACTCTCTTTCCTGCGTAATAATCAAGGAACTTTGCTGCCGTACCATGGGTTCAGCAGGCGCAATGATATTACGCAGCGCAAACACAAACTTAGTGCTTGATTTTCCTTAGTGCTTCATTTTCCGTCGGTCTTAGTACACGATGTAACTACAGAAGAGTCAAGTTTTAAATAGGAAAAATATCGAAACTCTTTGGTCATTTTTTTAAGAGAGATGCTAACGGTCTAATCCGATTCAATGAGCTATGCTAAAAGTGGTACCGCCAAACCCGGAGATCAGCTGAATGGATTCGAAAACGGTAAAACTCAACTGTTTAACTCTAGGGGAGTTGTAAAATTAGCCTATTTCCAAAAAAAGTGGAGTGTTCCTTTAAGTAAAACCTCAAAATATTTACATCATTACATTTACACGTGTAGTGAAACACTGATTGTATACTGACCAGTGGGTAATCCTCCTCTCCAGAGCTGTGGAAGTCGTACTGTTTAATGTCTGCCTTGATGATGGTCTGCTGTCGCTCTGGCCGACCAGGCTGCCGAAATGTATCAAGTTTGGGCCTCTTATTGTACTTCTTATGAGAACGCACAAAGTCAAAGTGAGGCTCAGGCTTGACTGTGAAGGGGTGGAGGTGTTTGGGCCCAGATTTGTATGACTGAAGGAAAGAGACAGAAGAAATGGTTTTATAATTATCACTGAGCACATTCAAGACATTTCACGCACACAGATCTTTTCCCTCCTACTGTTGGCCTTTACCTTCATTTTGCTCTCTGCCTTGTGCCGACTGCTCATGGGTAAGGATGTGGCTGCAGAGTAACTGGTTTTCTCTGCCAGAGGTACAGTGACTTCATTCAGAACCTCTCCTGAGAAGTCTCCAATTTGATATCTAATATACACAAAACAAGGAGGAACAATATGTAAAAACTAGGGATGCACCGGGACTGCGCTCGTGCACTTGTACATATAAAAATGCTCTAATACCAACAACCGATACCACGCAGCATGTACATTGTGTCCAGACAAAGAAACACAGACAACAGAGAGTATAAGGGGGATAAAAGAGAAAGCTGTCTATGAAATAAACGTATCTAATTAGTGAAATATTAAACAAAATATAGTAGGCTTGGGAGAAAAAATCAATTCACCTAGCTATCGCGTTTCTTTTTTTCTTTTTTAAAGATTTTAATATCGATTTTTTTTATTTATTATAAAATCGATATTAATTCAAATTAAATTGCTTTATTTTTGTCCTTCCTTATAGATGAGGTTGACAGAAGTTAGACACTTTCGTTCCAACAGAGGATGAAATGAGTAGTTATCTATGAGTGTTAAAGTGACGTGAGACTGAATGCACAGAAAAGCCCTCGCGCTACTCATATGCTGAGAGAGAGATAAGACACTAGAGCTCCACAATTACTCTTTAAAAGACTGATCTCGATTCAAACACCTACGCGATCTTCTTCCATTTCGTTTGTCTATTAAACCTTTAACAAAATCATATCGCAACATTCAAATCTGTCTTGGCGCTGCCGCTGACCCAGAGAGTAGTCATGAAACAGCAGTCTTTTCAACCTATTAGTATCATTATTTCCGTGATACAATAGTTCAAATTATCATAGAAGTACTTGGATAAAAGTTTAAAGTTCAAATATAAACACTGATGTCTACGATAGCGATCAAAACTGTTGATAGAAACTTGGCACAAATGAACGCATTTATCGATTACATTGTTTCGCCACAAGGTGGTAACAAGTGACTGTTAAAAAATGTATTTGTTATTGAATCATTTATTCAAGAGAATGTAGAATGATGCTTCTGAAATAAAAGTCAGATGATGTGATTCATTTTTTTTTGTAAATATGACTCATCTTATCCATCATGTACAGACTGTATAAATGTATGATTTAACTTTTACCCATGGTCTAGTGTTAAAAAACTACAACTACAATCGCAATATCGAATCGCAATTCTTAATAAAAAATAAATAAATAAAAATTAGCAATACATATCGTATCGGCACCCAAGTATTGTGATAGTATCGAGTTGAGAGATAGGTGTATCGTCCCAGCCCTAAAATATAGTAAGCCTATATAGCTGTGGTGCGTGAGCTGATAAGTGAAAAACGCGCAGTGGATTGAGTGTGCAGACGCGTTGTCGAGTGCATCCCTTTTTCACAGACGTCAGTGGAAGGTTTGTAGTTCGGTCAGATATGTAAATGGAAAAAAAGTAAAATGAGGCATGTATTACTAACTTTAACTGAAGAGAGAGAGAGAGAGAGAGAGAGAGAGAGAGAGAGAGAGAGAGAGAGAGAGAGAGAGAGAGAGAGAGAGAGAGAGAGAGAGAGAGAGAGAGAGAGAGAGAGAGAGAGAGAGAGAGAGAGAGAGAGAGCTGATAGTTCACTCAGCACACATGCATCATTTGGATTAAAATTAAATCGTATATGTAAGCAAAACATGAACTGTTACGTGATTTATGTATGACGAGTGGTTCCCTAGATTATTACAGTACGAATTGAATTGAATTCTCTTTCAAGTCTTGCGTTTGAACAGACAAATTCACAATTATGTAAAACGTCCGTCTTGGTGAGTATCCTGGTAAAAATAGTCAGTTATATCTTAATGAACGTAAACAAAGAAATTAATGTACAGTAGGGCAGGCTATATTGGATCAGTGCATTTGTTCTAAAGGGACAGCAGCCTAATAAATCTGCTGTTGTGTTACTGTTAATCAAACTACAAGAGACAAAAAAAATCCCTCTCTGCTATTGACAATTACTTTTGTAACCTTATAAAGATTCATCTATATTTAATTTATAGTGATGAATATGCAGTATTATTTCACATTTGATTATTTTATTCAAATGATGTACCTGAAAACTACTGTTAGACCTACCAGGAAAAAAAAAACAGCTGTTTATTTCATTTGTAGCCTTTCTTTGTTCTATTGTATTTATTTGTGCTATTTGTAATTAGATTTTTTGTTCTTATTTTATTAGTGACTGCTTGCTTGTCTTTAATGTTTTAAATTTACATTAATTAGGCTAGTAGTTTTTGCTGTATCAAAATTATAATAGAGAATTGTGATATTTCACTGGCATCTACACATTTGAACCTCTGACCCAATCCTTAGCACTGAAGCAGCTCTAAATATGTGCTGTGCAATTAAATGACAGATAATATATGATAGAGCAATAGAATGAACAGTGAAAGAAACAGAAGCTCATACAATACATTTTAATATGCTTAAGCATTTAAGCATGAAACCAACTGAAGGAAATATTTACTAAACAAATTAAGCCAACTAATATGATTCATATTCTTTTAGTTTCTCTACCCAATATATAAAAAAAAATTAAAATGCAGTGAAAATACAGGTATCGGTATCGTCAAGTACCAAAAATGAAAGTATCGGTATCGGACTCGTTCTGGAAAAAGTGGTATCGGTGCGAGAGAGAGGAGTCACTTTACATACAACAACCATTCTAGCTGTTAAGTAGTGTTTGAAAGCAGGCGTATATCAGAGGATACGTCTATCAGCGGATATATTAGGGATCCACTGATAGACGCCTGCTTTCAAATGCTCCTGTGTGTATCTATGTAAGCGCTTAGTGAAGACAACATGTTTTTGAAGCGTTGATCATTGTAGCCAATCACAGACATATATGTTGAGCATGTGAACAAAATGGCCAATCAGAAGCGTTTAAGAATCGTTCAACAGCGCTCAAAAAACTAGAGGGAAATGCTGGTATCATAACATTTAAAAAATGTCAGTACCGAAGTCGGTACTTTTGACAACACTTCTGTTAAGTTACACATAACAGTTTATTTATATAGAGTATGCAACAACAGACATTGTCTCAAAACAGCTGTATTAAAAGAGCAATGTTGACAAACCTTTTTTCAAACACCTCCAGTGTCAGATGCAGCAGCTCTCGTTTGCTCTTTTCTCTCTTCTTGATCATCTCCAGGATGCTCATGGTTCGGCTGAACTCTCTCCTCAGCTTCAGCATCTTTTCATAAGACGCCTCGTCATTCTTGCGATTCTACAGAGACAGCATAACAGAGAGACGGATGGTTCCGGTAGGTGTTCACACTTCTATTGAGGGGAAAATGTGATCTTTATTAGGGACGTGTGTGTGTGTGTGTCCATTTATATGTATGCATGTGTATGTATATATGTATATACATATACATAGCGTTGTAGGCTAACTGACAACTTCAGTGATCATAATGGCAGCACTCTTTGCTCATTTTCTGTATATAATATATATTTTCCATGCTGCTAACTACGTTGCAAAGTTTTCTGGATTGACAACCGTATTTAAATGCGTGATTGAATCTAAAAAAAGTGATAACCATAGCATTGCATGGAACAAAACAATCTGAAGCTGTATGTCAAATGATCTGTACATGAAGTCTTGGAATATGAATTTATGAATAAATATGATAAGCTAATATAAAAAACTGTTTCTTTGCATTTGTTTTGGATTTATTGTCCGTACTAGGGTTGCCGTTCACAGGTAGGGTACTTTGTCCTATGTGTGGACCATGTTCGTCTGCGTAAGTTTGATGCACAAATGTTTAAGGTAAAAAACAGTCCTGTCTGAATGCCCTCTAATAACGCTGTTTGAGGCATCCATGACAAAACACAGAGTGCATGCATACCTTCCTAGTCTGCATCTTCTCTGTGCGACGCCTGAAGGCCACGTAAGCATCATTGTTGGTGGAGCCATCCCTCTTCTCCTGCTTGATTTGTGGGATGAGCGACGGGCCCCGGCAGTTCTTCCTCTTCCTCACCCAGTAGTCATATACTGACTTTAAAAGGTAGTCATCTTCATTTAGCAGCAGCTTGGCCTCCTGAAGAGTGACCAACTACAAAATTATTGAGAGAGAGACAGAGGAATGTGTGTGAATAAAAATAAAATATGACCAGGTGTATTTTAGATCAGTTTTCAACTTGTGGATCACAACTCAAAAATAGGTCTCTGATAGTAGTGGGGTTGGGGGGTCATTAAAGAAATACGACTAGGACGTGACTTACTAGGTTTTAATTGCAATGATAAAATGATTTGTCAACTACAAAGTGTTTGTGTGATGAATTATTGCCTACTTGGAGCATTGATCATACTGTTGGGCCTATGTTGTTACACTACCGTTTAAAAGTTTGGTGTCACTAAGTATTTTTTTTAAATAAATAAATTATTTTATTCAAGCAAGGACACATTCAATTGATGGGGGAAAAACACTAAAGAAATGTATAATGTTACCAAAAAGTTAGGTATAGTAAATGCTGTTCTTTTAAAATTTCCAATAAAATATTAAATAGCACAGCTTATTGTCTTTAATAATAAGAAATGTTTCTTGAGAAGCAAATAAGGATATTAGAATGATTTCTGAAGGATCATGTGACACTGAAGACTAGAGTAATGGCTGCTGAAAATTGAGCTTTGATTTCACAAAATAAATTACTTTAAAATATAGTAAAATAGAAAACATTTATTTTAAACTGTAATAATATATTTTACAATATTACGGATGGGGGGGGGGGGGGGGGGGTTATTGTATTTTGACATTTTTGTTACTTTCATACAATTCTGGTACCATGTTGGGTCGCCACTTGATATCTCATGTAAAAAAAACTGAATCCTGAAGCAAAACCAGCTGAGAAGCACAGACTTAGGTATAATTAGGGATGTCCCGATCCGATCCACGTCATCGGTATCGTGCCGATACTGGCCCAGAACGCTAGATCGGAGGGGAGAAAAAATATATGATCCGATACCTATCCAACAATGCTTGAATATTAGCATTTCCCTTGCTGCGACATCCAGTTAAGCGGCGCAGCCTGCAGATTGGGCGGTATTAATGCCCATTTGGGCGGTTTTGCAATCTATTTTGCGGGCAAAAAATGGGTTTGGGCGGGTGGATAAAAATTGGTTTCGGATCAGTTCAGCGGGTTTTTGTAGCCGAAACACCGGCACTTCAGATCCTTCTTTCGGCGACCCTCTGTTCAGCAGGCAGCAGTCTCACTCACTCACTCACTCACATACACACACACCACACACACACATTACATCTCTGGCTGACGTGCCCCCTAAACTCACAACAGACACTCCCTCCCACTACCTTCGGTGTATTAAAAACACGGTTTTGCAATCTGTCTCAGTTTATAAACCGTAGGCTGTAAACTGTACACAAGATTTTGACGCATATCCAAGCAAGGGTTTGTGCGGAGTGTGGAGCGCACACTGCATGGCACGGAGGCGCGGGCGCGAACACTTGCGTTTTCCTATCAACAGTGGAAACAACTTAAAATAGTAAAAATACTCTATCATTTCTGGTCATACAGAAAATAACAATACATCATTCGCAACTATTTTTATTTGTGTAAACTCACAATAACAAGAAAACGTTGTGCTTTTGTAAAATAAAATAAAACAATCAGGCGCGCTTTCATGGTCTCCGTGAACTGGATCGCGTCTCAAAAATGAACTGAAACAAAATATAGCCTACCTATGTAGGCTAAAGCTTGAAATATCCACTTTTAAACAAACAAATTCGGAACGAAAGCAAACCGTCTGATTAATCCATAGCTATGAATTTCTCTCTAAAGGCGCATCCGCTTTACAGGGGAGATGGAGATATGTTTCCAGCCGACACTGATTTAGAAAACACTAGTATATTAATAAACAATTAAAATGCATCGTTATTTTTTCAGACACATTTATTATTATTAGCCTATAAATCACCTAGAGCCTAAATCAGCTCTCTGTATGGTTCCAGAGACATTCAGCACTGTGGAAAAAATAGGTTTCCAGGTTTGGCCTTAGAAAAGCAGTAAAATATAATTTTTTCCATATTAATTTGTGATTATTTTAAATGTTTAATAAAGGGGCAAAAAGTCATAAACAAAAATCTGAAAATACGTCAATATTTATTTTTTTGCGCAGCATTTGGCGTGTACAGTTCAAACTCAAATTTTGGTGTTCAACTTTGCATTTTAAAAATACAACAACTGTTCATTTTTCATTTTACGGGTTAAAAAAGTAAAAACGAATGGACACAAAAGTACACGGATCAATGGGTAATTTTAAAGCTTGTTAATTATTAACTTTAAACCTGTTGGTAGCTTAAGTACTGAAGTAGCCTACCTGTATTTTTATTTATTTATTTCTATTTTTTAGTAGTGTTTGAATAAAGGGTGGCAGTCTTTCATAATCAACTGTTGTTGTGGACTATATACTGGAGAAGGATTTGTTCTCCATTTGAGTGAGATATTTTTAGGTGGCTAATTGAGCAAAGTGCTTCATATATTTTATTAGTATTAGTTTAAAAAAATATCGGATTGATATCGGTATCGGCAAATACCCAAAGCTGCGGCATCGGTATCTGAAGTAAAAAAGTCCCTAGGTATAATGCAGTTGTTATTACCTGGTTGGTGCTGGCTTTCTCTAACCGGTCCATCATGGTCTCAAACTGCACAGGTCTGAGCTCCATCTTGCGGTTGAGTCTGTTCAGTAAAGTCTCGTCCTCTGAGTCCATATCATAGTCAGGCAGCTCGTTATCCAGACCCAGAGCTGGTGCAGAGTATAAGGGGTAAAGGTCAGATTGAGGTCAATTCTTTAAATTCAAATCATATTTTATGTGTATGTTTAAACCAAGAAATTGAAGCATCCAGTGGGGCTTGAGTAAGAACGTCACTCACGCTGGATGTGGATGAGCTGTTTGGGGATGCGGAACTCTCCTTTGTAAAGGCGGTCGTAATAGGTGATGTTACTCTCTGCCTCTGGCACAGGGATGACCATGCTCTCTTTCTTCTCCCTGAACACCTGCTGGGCAGAGATGGCCCTCTGGAGATGGTGCTCCTGAAACACCATGAGAGAGAGTGTGAGTAATGCTAATTCTGCATTGACAGAGTGGGTCAACTCAAATATGTGAACAGGTTACACCATATAAGCCAGAACAGTAAAGATTTTGCCACCTCATATAGCACAAAATATTACCATTAGCAAGTTAGTTAAAGGACAATTCCGGCGCAAAATGAACCTAGGGGTTAATAACACATGGGTACCGAGTCGACCTTTCTCTGGGATGTGTTTTCATGATAATCGAATGTACCCAGTTTTAGCTTGAACCACAGATTAGCTTATAACGCTAGTATATAGGTCATAGAGTAAGTACAAATAATCTTCCATCTTTGGAAAACAGTCTCGACCAGTCGAACCATGAACGCCAATTCACCTGAAAATATGGGGCCCCTTCTTCCCTTGCAGTTAGTCACCCATATATTTTAATAAACAGATATAATTCATGCATTTCCATGTAATTAGATTTCACAAACGTAATTCCTATCGACCAGCATGTAGCACGGCGTTCGTGGTTCGACTGGTCGAGACTGTTTTCCAAAGATGGCTCCTGCCTGTATACCAAGGGGGTAATCCATCGACCGGAAGTTGAAGCCGGCCGGGTGCCCCCATGTTGTAGCAGAACTTCACTTGCTTTAGCATTTCCATTGACTCCCATTCATTTTGGCGTCACTTTGACAGCGAATAACTTTACATCTGAGGCGTTTAAAGACTCCATTTGTCCATTATTTATTTCTAAAGAAACACGACAATGTATAAAGGGCTCCATTACCTTCTATGTTACATTATGGCCCCGTAGAAACAGATTAAGTAAAAATAGGCTAACGATTGCGTCATAACCACTAGGGCTGGGCAAAAAAATCGATTTTTCGATTAATCGTTTTTTAAAATGTGGTCGATTCAAAATCGATTCTCAATGGCCACGAATCGATTTTTTCCATATTAAGGACTCGCGGTGCTGCGCGTCTTCTCACTCTGCACAAGGCAAGCGTCAAGCGCTGCAGGCGTCGATACAAACTCATGTTTAGGAGTCGGGACATGATTCACTTGCACAATCGGGCCAGCATTGCATCGTAACTAACGTTTATCATTTCCACGTCTTTTTTAAGTTTTACCAGTTTAAACATTCAAGCAATTTTAAACTACCCTGTGCTCGCGCACTCGCGTGTGTTTTTCATTGCGTGCACATACAGTAAAGCCTAAATCCGCCTCACAAACAGCTCGCCAGTAACAAAAGTTCTTTTTCGTGGATTATATCGCTTTAACAGTTAAAAACACGCAAAATGATGTCAAAACTCTGGTCTTGGTGAGTAACCTCCTAAAGACAGTCGGTTATGTCTTAAATAAGCATAAAACGCGTGTGACAGACAGTACAATGAAACAGTAATGGATCCGTGCACTAGTTCTTAAAGTGAACGCAGCCATATGTGTCTGTCATTAATTTTGTTGTCAAAACAACATAATATAGCATTAATTGTAAGGAATCAGAATTAATAGCCTATGTATTTAATTCAGTCAGGACTAAAAGACTATCCAGTGTTATTTTACATTGGATTACTTTATTCAGTTTCTGTAGTATTTCTGACCTACCCAAAAACTTTTCTTTTTATGTCTCTTTATTTGTGTCTTTAGGCCTATTCTATTGTATTTATTTGTGCTACTTTTTTCAATTTAATTCAAAGATTGAGATCAAGCTTCCATGTGTTGCATAAACTCTTAACAAAAAAATTACCCCATTGTAAAAACAAACATTTAGGTGAGATCAATGTAATAAAAAATTGTCTAAAAAATGATAACTGATATTTAGACTGAGATTTGTATTACATCTATATTCATTATAGTCGAATTGAGAATCGAAATCGAATCGAGAATCGAAATCGAATCGAACTGTGAGCTTGTGAATCGAAATCGAATCGAATTTGAACATCTGAATCGATACCCAGCCCTAATAACCACTCGACTCTCTGTCGCGCTGTACAGAAATTACCGTACAGACAGGAGGAGAAGCTCGCAGGCAATCGGGGGGACGTCCCGTCAAGGGAGAAGCCCATAGATAATGAGTCCATAAAAGCAACGGAATACTTACTCCTGCTCACTCACGCCAAATAACTCTTTGCTCAAGTTCCCCGTCTCTGCAAGATTAACGTTGGGAATTTTCACGCACAGCTACTAGAAGATTAATGTCTGTCAGACAGCTTGCTCACGTCATCAAGCTTAGTTTGAGTCGGTTTGAGTCTGCGCGTCAGGAACGGAAGTGCTCAAAAATCGCTAAAAATGGGCTTCAACTGTCTCAACTGAGTTCCAATGAGATGGCTCTGTCCACTTCTTATACTGTCTATGCTGAATACGCGAAGTGGACTGTCTTTATAGTATCTTCTTATTAAACTGTCTGTACACTTACAAAGTTCTCAATGCTTCAGTTTGCAGGTAGGGACCCTCATTATGCTACCGTGTTAGTGTGGGGCTATTTTGAGCCTTGTTAGTGGTATTAACTAGCAATTTTTACTTACTCTATGACCTATGTACTAGCGTTATAAGCTAATCTGTGGTTCGAGCTAAAACTGGGTACATTCGATTATCATGAAAACACATCCCAGAGAACAGTCGACTCGGTACCCATGTGTTATTAACCCCTAGGTTCATTTTGCGCCGGAATTGTCCTTTAAGCTGAAACTGATGTAGGTGGACTAAGCAAAAAGAAAAAGTTTAAAGGATTAGTTCACCTCAAAATGAAAATTTCCTGATAATTTACAGTGTTTCCGCTACATTCATTCTGCCGTGGCGGGCCGCCACACCTAAAATCATCCCGCCACGGCTGCAGCTTCTCGGTCCGATATTGTTTGTGTTATTGTTAAGCCCCACTAAAGGCATACAAAACATTGTAAAGCACCATAAAGTTTTCACACTATATTCCAAGACTTCTAAAGTCATTGAATAGCATAATGTGAGGTAAAAATGTATATTTAAGTCGTTAAGTTAAAGTTAATGGAAACTCATCTCTCCTCAGTCATTCTCCATTCAGCATTCAAACAGCGCGTCGCGTTCGGTTACGACAGTAACACATAGTAACACGATGACACTCTCTTCAAGATCAATGTTCCCTTTATACTATATTTGTAGATAAAGGTCTATAGTTTGCATAAAATTACTTTATCTTGCTGGAGTTTATAGCGCTTTCTAAATCACATTCCTTTCTCCCGGGTGTCTGTTACTACAGCACTAGAGTAGAGAGCACTATGAATTGTTCTTCATGCGCACTGTAAGTTAACTGAAATTTAAAACTGTTAAAAGAAAAGGCTTAATAAACTGTTGCATAGATATAATACATTAAGCAGATATAATCTCTTCGCTTTGTGCTTTGAACCTTTCAATGCGAAGCGCTGCACGCTGTGACTTCGCGTTGCTTCAAGTGCATCATTCTGCGCACGCGATGCGCATAATCGCTTTGCCGCTCTTATTGGCGCCTTTCATGTTATAATGCTTAGGGGAGGTTTAAACACCTGGAATAAGGGGGCGTGGCCAATGGGAATATCACTCATGGGCCACGCCCCTCCCCCTGGCGAAATGGGCCTGCCACCACGGCTGGAAAAAATCCTAGAGGAAACACTGATTTACTCACCCCAATGCCATCCAAGATGTTCACATCTTTCTTTCTACAGTGGAAAATAAATTAAGTTTGAGGAAAACATTTCAGGATTTTTCTCCACACAATGGACTTCAACGGTAACCAAATTGTTGAAGTCCAAATCAATGCAGTTTCAAAGGGCTTTGAAGTGCTTCAAAGGGCTCTGCACGATCCCAGCTGAGGAATAGGGTCTTACCTAGCGAAACGATCGGTCATTCTCGGGGAAAAAAAAAAATGCTGGACATAGACGGTACTTCCGTCTACGCCCAGCGTGACCTTTTCAACGTGATTTGCAATGCGTGGCGCGTCGCAGACCAGCACAAGACGAACAATTGTAGTTAAAAAGTATATATGTATATTTTTTTAAATGACCAATCGTTTCGCTAGATAAGACCCTATTCCTCAGCTGGGATCGTGCAGAGCCATTTGAAGCTCTTCAAAGCCCTTTGAAACTGCATTGATTTGGACTTCAACAATTTGGTTACCGCTGAAGTCCATTGTGTGGAGAAAAATCCTGAAATGTTTTCCTCAAAAAACTTAATTTCTTTTCCACTGAAGAAAGAAAGACGTAAACATCTTGGATGGCATTGGGGTGAGTAAATTATCAGGAAATTTTTATTTTGAGGTGAACTAATCCTTTAACAACTCACACAGAAGAGGAAATAAGAATTGGGCAAGTAGGCCTACAAATTCTAATGCAGCTGAGAACAGCAACGTGATGAAACCCGCTGCAATGGTTTACACAGCTCGCAAGCATACAAATGAACTCTAAGTTGTTCTGATTACTTTTGGATTCAAGACTGTTCAATAGGTGAGCAGTTCATTATCTATGGAGGACCAAACCTATAAAATTTAAAAATAAAGGCCTACCATACATTGATAGGTCTACTCTTTATTCCGGACATGGCCGTTAAACATCAGCTGGTCGGGATTTCTAAAATGTCTGGGCAGGCACACATGAACAGAATCCGCTGATAACAGACACTTTTACACGGAAGCGCGTCAAATTATCTACTATTATCCACATTTTATGCCATGCATTGTAGATCCGTTTACAGAAGCTAACTGCATTTTTAATGTATCATCCAAAAACAATGTTGACAGCAACAAACTTTTCCATAAAGAGGTGACATTTCCGCTATAAATTGATTTCCTGGGGCATTTTTAAAAACCTTATTAAATAGTAGGCTATATGCGTCATAATGTAGCCTATAAGTTCTTAAGTTTAACTGGTCAATTTAGTTAAGGCACTACTATAGGGCTGATACCAGGCAAATAGCCTACTATTTAATGTCCCTGTAAAGTCAAAATTAGGTATGTGTTCTGAGTTTGTCACACCACAGAAAAATGTGTTATTAGCCACCCAGCCAAATTTGAATGATAAAAAAAGCCGGCAAGTACGTAAAATAAGCTATCAAAATCTTGAAAAAATTCTCTGCTCTCAAACGCTGGGGGCGTGTCTGCTGGCTGCGCTGAAACCACGGCCACTCGGGGGAAAGCTGCCGACGGTGATATTAGGTGATACTGCTTTCGGGACGGGGAGATGAAGGCCGAGGCGGGAGATAGTCGGTTCGGCCCCATTCTCCAGTAACAGCAGATTGTCAGTGAATCCCAGTTGTCTCTGACGAAAGTTTATAAAACTATCCCGTGTAAAATGATCACTACAGAGGCGAGTGTTGGTGGTGATCCTCAGCTCTCCATCAAGGTTGGCTCTTCAAAAAATGAATCCACCTCTTGTTGATGTGATCGTTTTTAGGAAATTTAGATAAACACCGATATGTTTTGTACATGATCACATCCAGGTAGTAGCCAACGCATTTCCGTGTCGAAGGCATAGCTAGCTAGCAAACTGTAGGCTGCACTAATAGTACTGACAGAACTCGCGATTGAGCGCCAAACTGATGCGAATGTGCTCTATTGTTAGGGGAGGAGCCAGCCTCAGTGGCCTCAGTGCGTCATCAAGTAGGGGCGTGTCCAGGAGCTCAGGGGCTCCAGTACGTCATCGAGCCCCCGTTTTAGCCCCGCCCAAAAAATCCGGAAAATAGCAATGGTGAAAAACTGTTTAACAGTCTAACTCACTCCACAATTCAGTACTTCACAGTTCACAGTCTTTGTAATATGTTCAAAGCTTCAGCACTGCCACTCTGAGCTCGATTGCTATGTCTGAGGTAAAACACACCCCCCCCCCCCCTCTCATTAGCATACAGAGCAATAAATAAAATAAATATATAAATGTATAAATAAATACATTTATAAATAAATAAACTTATAAATAAATGTAGACGTAAATGCATATATACATAAATAAAAGTGAAAATAAATAAAAGTGGAAATAAATAAGTTCGCATTTATTCGCGTATTTATTTATTTATTTTTAATTTTTATAGGTTTGGTCCTCCATAATTATCAGGTAGGTCAGGAGTGCAAATGCAATCTGTGGCACACAAAAGCAGCACATAACTTGTTTTTTAACTAGGGTTGGGAATTCGAAAATCGATTCCAATTCTGTAATCGGATACTTGTAATTAAATTTTAATACTTGTTGAAAGAAGAAAAAATACATGATTTCTTTAAAAATCTTAAATTAGACAAGCTGACGGCAGATGAAGCTTCTGCGTTAGTAGAGCCAATTAGAGAAAAGGAGGTGAAAGAAACAATTATTAAATAAAAAAATAACAAAACACCAGGAATAGACGGGTTTGCAGGAGAATATTATAAAGTGTTTGTTGATGACCTCACTACGGTATTATGTAAGTTATATAATTATGTGTTAAATTCAGGGAACCCTCCAGAGTCATGGTCTGAGGCTATCATCACAGTCCTGCATAAGGAAGGAAAAGATCCATTGCAATGTTCTAGTTATCGACCTATTAGCCTCTTGTGTGTGGATTATAAAATATTAACATCTATTTTAGCAACTAGAGTACAAAAATACATGAGGAAATTAGTAAAACCAGATCAGACGGGGTTCATTTCAGGTCGCCAAGGGACAAATAATATAAGGAGAACATTAAACCTGCAGTCACTCATGGCAAAGGATACTCAAACATCAATGCTTCTCAGCTTAGATGCTGAGAAAGCATTTGATCGGGTAGATTGGCAATTTTTAGAACAAACATTAACTGAGATGGGCTTCAGTGAAAAATTTACCTTTTGGTTTCGGCTGTTGTATAAGAATCCCAAATCAAAAATTAGAGTTAACGGACATTGCTCTGACTTTTTTGATATAGAGAGAGGCGTAAGACAGGGGGATTCTCTCTCACCCATTCTCTTTGCTCTCAGTATCGAGCCTCTAGCGGAGGCAATAAGACAGGACGTCCAGATTAGGGGGGTGGAGGATGGTGGGGGGGGGGGGGGGGGGGGGAGTTCATAAAATTTCCCTTTTTGCTGACGATATCCTGCTCTTTATAAAACATCCCCTTACTTCAATACCTCGACTAATGCAATGCCTAAAAGATTATGGAGACATTTCTGGATACAAAATTAATCAAAATAAATCAGAGGCAATGATGATATCAGGACTATGGCCTAAACAACTAAACAAGATGGTGTCATTTCACTGGTCTAAACTAGGATTTAGGTACTTGGGGATTATTATCACACCTGAAACTACAAGACTTTTTGAGGCGAACTATAGTAAGCTAATTAATCAAGTAAGGAGTGATCTAGTTCGTTGGGAAGTTTTTTATCTCTGTTTGGAAGAGTTGAGACCGTAAGGATGAACCTGCTCCCACGTTTCCTTTTTCTATTCCAGTCGTTGCCCATAAGAGTTCCAATTTCCACTTTTAATATGTTAAACAAATTAATTTCTCAATTTATATGGCAACACAAAAGACCCAGAATTAAACTTAAAACACTTCATTTGGCTAAAAATAAAGGAGGATTGGCTTTGCCAAATATAAAATGTTATTATTGGGCAGCTCAACTAGCAGCAATTGTGACTTGGATCAGTGGAGATGAGGAAGCAAAGTGGACTCAAATAGAGCAAGGGGAAGTTAAGGGTGCACATTTGTCTGCCCTACCCTTTATAGATCTAAAACATGTCAATAAAATGAAAATTGAAAATGAATGGATAAAACATACAATAAAGGTATGGGCAGAAGTAAAGAAAATGCTTAAGGATGTTGGAACAATTTCTCGAGCTATGCCCATAGTGCGTAATGTAGATTTTTCACCTTCAATGTGTGACCATGGTTTTAGGAGATGGGCAGTTAAAGGCCTCTTTATTTTTAATCAGCTCTTTGAAGAAGCTCACTTAAAGTCTTTCACACAACTTCAGGAACAATTCGATCTTCCCTCAAGTGATTTTTATAAATATTTGCAAATTAGGCATTACATTACAGTGTTTCCTCTAGGATTTTTTCCAGCCGTGGTGGCAGGCCCATTTCGCCAGGGGGAGGGGGCGTGGCCCATGAGTGATACTCCCATTGGCCACGCCCCCGTATCCCAGGTGTTTAAACCTCCCCTAAGTATTATAACATGAAAGGCGCCATTAAAGCCCCGTTCACACTACAAGCGACTTTGTCGCTGCATGTCGCCAGTGGCTGGCGATGAGGTCGCTAGTGGGAGTTCCCACTAGTGGTTGCCTTTATGAATGACATCCAATGATGTGGAGAAGGATCATACGCGCTCCGCTCCTATTGGTTGTCGCTCCCGAAAGTCGCTCCTCATTTGCATAAAGTTAAACAGATCTCAACTTTGTCGCGTCGCCAGACACGCCCCATCCGGTCGCCAACGGTCACTGTCGCGCGTGTCGCCGGAAATCGCCAGCTCCCCATTGAAATGAATGGTATCGCGTCGCGTGTAGTGTGAACGGGGCTTAAGAGCGGCAAAGCGATTATGCGCATCGCGTGCGCAGAATGATGCACTTGAAGCAACGCGAAGTCACAGCGTGCAGCGCTTCGCATTGAAAGGTTCAAAGCACAAAGCGAAGAGATTATATCTGCTTAATGTATTATATCTATGCAACAGTTTATTGAGCCTTTTCTTTTAACAGTTTTAAATTTCAGTTAACTTACAGTGCCCATGAAGAACAATTCATAGTGCTCTCTACTCTAGTGCTGTAGTAACAGACACCCGGGAGAAAGGAATGTGATTTAGAAAGCGCTATAAACTCCAGGAAGATAAAGTAATTTTATGCAAACTATAGACCTTTATCTACAAATACACTATAAAGGGAACATTGATCTTGAAGAGAGTGTCGTCGTGTTACTATGTGTTACTGTCGTAACCGAACGCGACGCGCTGTTTGAATGCTGAATGGAGAATGACTGAGGAGAGATGAGTTTCCATTAACTTTAACTTAACGACTTAAATATACATTTTTACCTCACATTATGCTATTCAATGACTTTAGAAGTCTTGGAATATAGTGTGAAAACTTTATGGTGATTTACAATGTTTTGTATGCCTTTAGTGGGGCTTAACAATAACACAAACAATATCGGACCGAGAAGCTGCAGCCGTGGCGGGATGATTTTAGGTGTGGCGGCCCGCCACGGCAGAATGAATGTAGCGGAAACACTGCATTACAAACCATAAGGAAAAAGAAAGAATTGGCAAAATCCCAAATGGTATAGAACAATATTTTATCACAATTTCAGAAAAACGCCTCCCTGTTGGTAAACATGTTTCTCATCTTTATAAAAGATTGTTAACAGAAATGGTTGGAAACACTTACAATATTAAGGAAAAGTGGGAAATAGAAGCTAATACAGTAATAGAGGATGAGTTATGGGATAAACTCTGTTATAGGTGCCATAAGGGAATTAATAGTCAACAGTGGCATACTCCTCTGGTTATTTCAAATTTTGTAAAAGACCCTTCTGCAGCTTTATGTTGGAGACAATGTGGTAAAACAGGTAACCATACACATATATTTTGGGACTGTCCAGTAATCCTTGCGTATTGGAAAAGTATCAAAGAAGAGATGGAGAAAATTGTAAAAAGAGAAGTTCCCTCAAATGTACAGTTTTTCTTACTGGGTGTTATATCAGTTGATGTTTTCAATGCTGACCAAAGATATATTTTACGAGTATTATTACTAATTGCTAAAAAAAATATTACTGCTAATTGGAAGTCTGAGAAATCACCAACTGTAACTGAATGGAAACAGAGACTAAAACAGATTTATATGATGGAAAAAATGACTGCATCATTACAATTTAATCAGAGGTGGCACATGGTTAAAAAATATTTAAATCTATAATCTTTTTTTTTTCTTCTTTTTTTACATTATATATTTGATATCATTATATGGCTGTATATTATTGTATCATGTTTGATGAGATGTGAACATTAATATTAGGTGCAGCTATATATATACCGAATATTTGTATATATATACCGAATATTTGTATTTATTATTATATATTTTTTTTGTATTACTCTTGGTATTTTATCACTTGAAATATCTTATCGTCTCAGATAATGTTCCTTTTTGTTATGTTACATTTGTGGAGAGAGTGTCTGCCATCCAATAATTACAAAAAGCTTTGTCACTTTTAATATAAAGCGATGTATCAACTCTAAATTCTGTTTATTTTATCACGAAATTCAAACAATAAATGTTGTTTCGGTGCTTTTTTAATGTGGCGTGATAGATTACTGTAGTGCAGATCAAGCGGCGCGTGCCGTGAACTGATCTCATATCCTTTTTACTGCATCACGTGTTGAGTGTTTACTGTGTTGAGTATTAAAAAAAAGAATGAATTATTATTTGATTAAAAGGTACAATATGTAAGAATTTTGTAATAAAATATACAAAAATCACTTGCACAGTGTGATATATTTCCTGCAGTTGTGTACTTACAATTAGGCTTGCCGCGATAGACGGTGTTCACGGTGTTACCGGTTTTAAGCCCCATCACCGGTGACATCACTTTCCCACCGTGACACTGCGATGTCTTGACTTTTTTAAAGTATTCGTTTTTGCTAAAATATTTATTTGAATTAATTAAAAATAATAATAATCAATTATTTAGTTCAGAAGAGAGCATACATTATAATTAAAAACTGAACTGCGCAGTGCGTGCCAAGAGCCAGTCACGTCACAGATCAGCAAGCATCAGGATTCCATTTAGCACGTGTGGAGATGAGAACGAGTCAAATTACAGAAAAGCAAGATAATGGCGGAATGTGTAATTTATTTAGGCCTGTTTTATTTTCTTATTCGTTAATAAACGTTTTATGGTTCTTATTTGTTTGGGCCCACAGTTTGACGATTTTCAGCCTATGCATGGGGTTATTTTTATTCGTTCGTTATGCTAATAAAAGTTCTGTCAATAAATAAAAGTTTTATTATCAGCGAGCCGAGTTGTTGTTTTTTTGTCCATTCAAGCAATTGACGCTGAATTGCCAATTGACGCTTATTTCGAAAGTAAAAGTATAACGCGCACGCATTTAAAAGCTATTTAACCCCCCCGCCCCGCCCCCCACGGTGACACCGGGATTACCGGTGTTGTGACACGTCGATTAACCGGTGGGAAATTTTCCTCACCGCGGCAACCCTACTTACAATATCCCAAAAGTTCCCAAAGATTTTTAATTTCAGAGAAATTCCAATTTTAAATAATTGTCCGTCCCGGAATTTTCACTTGTCGCCTGTCAGTGACGTAATATCCGTGTTATCCCTGGTTTCCGCTCGTGCAGCACGAGCATAGTAACCATGGCAACAGACGTGGATAACAGCGTTACTTCTAGCTGCACGCTCACACTATAGTTGTTGTTTCATTCAAACATTATGGACCATGGCAAGCAGACTTTGGGAAAAAAGGAGAACTAAAACGAGGATCAATATCAGTGTGGCGTTTTCGAGATGCCGAGAGCTCCATAATCCGCCACTAACTTCGACTTGACAGAGCTCTTACATGTACTTTATTAGACAGGTGAGCAAATGTACATAAAACTAATCAATGTTATATAGTTTAACATGATGAAATGTTAGAGTATGATTTGTATGTTATTCTAATGTTGATCTAGCTTACTGATAGTCTCATACAGCCAACAAACACATACAATAACAATATAACTATCACACTAAACTGCATTTGAGTGTTGAAAGTGTAGACCAAGTGAAACAGCGCTGCGTTACCTCACAAGCTTCATTAGTCAAATTAACTAACTGACCTGTGTGAGCAATTTAGCACTTGCGGGTAGTTCGGTAGAATTAAATGTCCTTATTCCTTTGATCTTGAAATGAGCTGATGATAAATAAAATGCAGCTCATATCTGTTGCTTTCGCTGACGTGAACTCCGTTAAATTTGCATATAGCACGGAAATTGAAGATCAAATTTTTTATCCGTTTTGCGGAGACACATTTAATTGGGCAAGTGTAAACGGAACCGTTTTAACAAATCAGATAGCTATCCGATCTGTAAAAACACATGAAAAGACCAGGTGTAAACAGACCCCTAGTATAGTGCTGGGCGGTATACCGGTTCATACCGAATACCGGTGTTTATTTTTGTTATGATATGAATTTTTAATATACCGCAATACCGGTCTATGACGCTTTAATAACGATCGGAACGCGGCGCGACACTGTTTGAGAGGGTCCCTTTTCACTCTGTGGTGATGCATGTGTTACTTAGCGTGACTGAAGATGGATAGGTTAAACTTAGGGATGCACAATATTGGATTTTAGCCGATATTCGATATGCCGATATTTTCAAACTAATTTTGCCCGATGCCGATACCGATATATTTGTTTGTTTTTTTTAAGTGCAAAAAAAGCTTATTAAAGCTTCTATTGAAGTTCTCAGTCAAGAGCAGTGAGTGATTTCCTCTTTGTATTTTGTTGTTTTATTAACATTAAAGGGATAGTTCTCCCCAAAATTGTAATATTCATTTACTCTCTCAATTTGTATTAAACCCAAATAAATTTCTTTCTTCTGTTGAAAATCAAAGTTTTTTGGAAGAATGTGGCCAACCAAACAGTTGCTGTACTCCAGTGACTTCCATAGTATATTTAAGCACAAGAAAGAAATTAATACAGGTTAGGAACAACATTAGAGTGAGTAAATAATGACAGAATTGTGTGCAGGATCTTTTTAAGGACAAGCGGCAGCATATTATAGATAGGCCTACTGTCTCTTTAAGAGCTGCACGCGACGCGTCTAATATACGCGCATTTGACAAGCAGATTTTCTCTGTTTGCTTTCACTTTAGACATAACCAACTTTGTTTATGTAAACCATGTGTTTATTTGACAGTATTAGCTGTCAAATAAGACAGCTAATACTTTCAATATAAGACTTCAATATAAGACTCGAAAGATAACTTAGTCCAGTCTGCAGGCGCTGTGACAGGCTTTTAGTTCCTGTGAGCGCCGGGTGTAAGTTACGCGCTCAGAAAAGCGCATCAGCACGTGAATGACATGTTTAACTAGCAAGACTTTGACACACATGCAAATAATGAACTTTTGTGAATTGCAGTGTCCCGTGAGTGTAACTCTACCTCTGCGTTTACATGTGATGTGATGATGTGAATGTGTGTCGCATTGTCCAGTATGTTGAGATGAAGGCGCCAGAATTGAACTGATAGAATGCACAACACTATGATTTTTCTTCAAAAGCAGATCGTGGAGACATTTTAATCGTCCACGATCAAAAACCGTGATTATCGCACACCCCTAGTTGGAAGTTTAAGTTGCTGGCGCTCATGCTTTGTTCACGGTCGTCACGTGCGCATAGGAAACACGCCACCCTATCGGCAAGGCTCATCGGCAGTAATATTCATATCTGCCGATGCCGATGATGGTCATTTTAAGCTTTTATCGGCCGATTCCGATGTTGTCCCGATATCATCGTGCATCCCTAGTTAAACTATAATTGATAGCTGTCAAATTCTATTACAGTGTTTCCCATACATTGGTTCACAATATCAACACAGCCTTTTGGAAAATCTATTTGTGGTTAGCATTGACATCGTTGAATAAACATGAGCACTGCACGTTTCAAAGTCAAAACGCGGCACGGGTGTTTTGTATATGAATGTATCTGAAGTGAATTAACGGTCTTTAGAAAAATGTATTTGTTATTACGCACAGATATATACGGTTATTACGATTGACTCTTTCTTTATCTTTCCTGATAAAGCAGCGTTTATGTGTGTTGCGCTGCTTTGTGGACAGGCGTTACCGGGGAAAACGCCATTTCTGCCGCTCCTAAAGCGCCTCCTGCTGGCACCTATTTGTAAACAGCCTTGCAAACCTGTATTAATACTAGTGTGGATTTTTTCTACAATATTCACTCATGACAGTAAAATAGGGCATTTTAAGTCAATCTACTGCAGTATTTCCTCTCTCACTCAGTAGAAAATGTGATCAACCCAGTCGTGCTTAGGGAAAAAAAAGTACCGTCATATAACGTGAAACCGGTATAATTTTGAAAAATACAGTGAAATGGATTTTTGGTCATACCGCCCAGCACTACCCTAGTAACAGTATATTGGATTCGGCATGAGATCTTAAAGTGACAGCAGCCTAATAAACCTGCAGCTGTGTGGCATTAACGTTAATCAAAGAACAAAAGAAAAACTTTTTTAACTTTTAGTGATGCACCGATGTAGGGATGGGAATCGAAAACCGGTTCCACTCGAGAACCGGTTCTAAATTTTACGATCCATCGATATTGTATGCCCTCGACGTTAACGAGTCCTCTTATCGATGCTCCTGCTCTGAGTCAGCCATAGTATGTAGGCTACAGACCGTGAACTCACAACTGTCCCTTTTGTCCTTTTTCAAGCACCATAGCACCGCGTCCAAAGCTAATCTTTGTCCTGCAAAGTCTTATTTGATCAGTGAGTAAAATTGTCTCTCTCTGGTAATGTAGATGAACCGCTGCGCTTGTGACAGGGCGCATGTTAAACTGATCGAGCAGAGAGAGAGAGAGAGAGAGCCCCGGTCGCGCGCACGCACTCTCTCTCTTCGGAGCAAGGCAGAAGTAGGCTTCACAGTCTCAAAACTAAGCGCTGTCTTCCTCTCTCCCTCGCACATATTAATCAAAATAAACGACACGATGGTAAGGTAGGGAGACTAAAGTTTCATGTGGAGCATTCGGAGATTTGTTTTTCCTGAATTGCCGCTGGGTGTGAATTGTGCTAAAATACGTTGCCTTATCTTCTCTGAAAAGTGTTCCGCACATTCAGCTGACATAATCACACTTAAAAAAAATGATCCAGTGATGAAATGTTTTCTGTGATGACACACATCTTGTGAGATGTCCCAACTGCCGGGATAATCACACAACGCGCACACGTCTGATAATGACACGTCCAATTCGCGAACTAATGACTCATTTGAACCGATTCGTTTTAATTCATGGTTAAAACAACTGATCTTTCCAACACTGAACTCACGGGACGTTTAATCGGTGTATAACTAATCGGTAACACTTTACAATAAGGTTCCATTTATTACATAAATTACATAAAAAGTACAGTTTGCTTAGTCAAGTGTAAGCTTTAAAACAAATAAAACAACTTGTTTTTTCCCCCGAAAAAGACTACTTTTTACCACACAGTGCTATCAGGAATCGATAAGGGAATCGTTAAAGAATCGGATCGATAAGCAGAATCGTTAGTGGCATTGATATTGATAAAATCTTATCAATTCCCATCCCTACACCGATGTGAAAAATTGTGGCCGATACCGATAACCGATATTAATATTGCTGTTATGGCCGATACCGATATTTACCGATGTCGATATCTCTGTATAGAAAACACATAGCGAGGATTAGGGCTGCACGATATTGGTAAAAAATGACATTGCGATATTTTATTTTTCTGCGATATATATTGCGAATCGCGATATAAAAACAATTTCACCAGATGACTTGAATAGCTCTATTTGGAAAGAATGAATCATTCTAGAATGACTGGGGTGGTTTTGTCATGGAGTAAATCCGCATAGAAACTAATATTAATAGAATGTTAGACTTTAATAAATGGAACCTTATTGTAAAATGTTTCCGATTTATGTCTCTTGAGTTCAGTGTTGGACAGATCAGTTGTTTTAACCATTCATTACAGTGAATCAGTTCAAAGGAGTCATTAGTTCGCGAATCGGACGTGTCATTAACGGACCACCACGGCACACGTTGTGTGATTATCCAGGCAGTTTAGGACATCGCACAAGATTTGTCTCAACACAGAAAACATTTCATCACCAAATAGATTTTTTTTTGTTCATTGAAAGTGTGGTTTACGTCATCTGAATGTGTGGAAAGCTTTTCCGAGAAGATAAGGCAACGTTTAGCACAATTGACAACCAGTGGTAATTCAGAAAAAAAAAACTTTGGTCTTCCGACTAGGGCTGTGTTGAAAAAATCGATTCACCAATTCTGAATCGATTTTCATATTAATTTCTAAAGATCGATCCGTAACTCAGATGATCGATTTAATAATAGGCTTACATTTTCCCCGAGAACTTTAACTTGCCGCGACTGGGAGATCCCTGTATGCGCATTGAAAGGCTTTCACTCAGCGTGCACACTGTTACAACAACGGGCTTTGAGTGAGTCATTCGTTCATTCAACGAACACGTTCAAAAAAGCTGATTCATTAAAAGAGATGTAATGAAACAAGGTGTTAATTATTTTTAACTTTGAGTTCCACTTTTCAAGGCTCAGCTGAGCAGCAATGCGTCGCATGGGTAACGCTGAAGCTGATGCTTCACTTATTAGAGACCAATATGGCATTGATTCAATGCGTGACTCGCTGATTTTATTTCCCCGCGCGGCTTCCTCGCGCAGTGGAATGCTGACCAGCGCTGCTCCTGACGCGCATTTATGGTAAATACCCGTGACGTGAACGTTAAAAGGATGATACGACAAATATTTCGCTTTCCTTTGACACGGCAACCTTTTTCACGAATACAGATATGACTTCAGAGACAGACGCAGGTAATCGCACGCGCTCTGCCGATCTCTCTCATTCACTGTCTGTGCGAAGCCTCTGTAGGCTACAAATCACCTTGTTTGTTTGTTATCATTATGAACTTGTTTAACATTCAATACACATGCATGAAGTTCAAAACAAGCAGTTAAATGTCTATAATAGCCTAATAGTATCAATATGTTGCATACAGTCCTGTAATTCAGGTAACAGCTGAAAAAAAAAAAAACACTTATCTAAATCTCGAAAATCGGATCAGATCGGATCGGATCGAATCGAATAATGATAATCGATTCAAGATCTTGAGAATCGGAATCGAATCGATTCTTGAAATTTGAATCGAAACCCAGCTCTAATCTCCGTGTACATACAGTGGTATTCACCGTACTGACTCCGTGCCTGAATGGTTTCGGGAACCAAGATAGACCGGTATTTGCCCGTTTGCTGCAGTTAAATAGCCGCGATGGCAAAGAGCACTCCCTGTTTCTCGTTCATCTTTAATATTATGCATTTTATGTACTGATTCCATTTATATTTAGTAGGGGTGTGCCAAAAAATCGATTCACAGAAGAATCTAGATTCTCATTTGCAACGATTCAGAATCGATCTGAAATGTCCAAGAATCGATTTAATAAATAAATAAAATCAGCTGGCTGTTCGCCTCCATTTTTGTAACTATAGCCTATACGGGACGTCCGGACGTCATGCACGCAGCCGGTTTTTGAACGTGAGCGGCAAATCAAAGGAAGCAAATATGGATGCTTCTATGAAGCTTCTGATGCTTCTAAATATGATGCTTCTACATTCATTCTGCCGTGGCCGGCCGCCACACCCAAAATAATCCCGCCACGGCTGCAGCTTCTCAGTGAGGTCCGATATTAATGTGTATACCATTGTGTTATTGTTAAGCTAAAGGCATAAAAAACATTGTAAAGCACCATAAAGTGTTCGCACTATATTCCAAGTCTTCTAAAGTCATTCAATAGCATAATGTGAGGTAAAAATGAATATTTAAGTCGTTAGTTAAAGTTAATAGAAACTCATCTCTCCTCAGTCATTCTCCATTCAGCATTCACACAGCGCGTCGCGTTATAGCGTTTTCTAAATCATAATCCTTTCTCCCGGGTGTCTGTTGGATTACAGCACTGGAGAGCGCTATGAATTGTTCTTCATGCGCACTGTAACTGAAATTTAAAACTGTTAAAAGAAAATGCTCAATAAACTGTTGCATATATATAATACATTAAGCATAGATAGACAGATATAATCTCTTCGCTTTGTGCTTTGAACTTTTCAATCCGGAGCGCTGCGCGCTGTGACTTCACGTTGCTTCAAGTGCATCATTCTGCGCACGGGATCCGCATAATCGCTTTGCCGCTCTTATTCGAGCCTTTCATGTTATAATGTTATAATGCTTAGGGGAGGTTTAAACACCTGGGGTAAGGGGGCGTGGCCAATAGGAAAATATCACTCATGGGCCACGCCCCCTCCCCCTGGCGAAATGGGCCTGCCACCACAGCTGGAAAAAATCCTAGAGGAAACACTGGTCTCCGTTTGTCATTCTGTATAGCAAGCAGATGAGAGTAGATCATGATCAGAAACCCGATTAGAAATCATTATGGATAAAATCGAATCGTTTTAAATGGAAAATCTTTTTGAATCGAAAATCGATTTTGAATCGAATCGTGGCCTCAAGAATCGGAATCGAATTGAATCGTGAGATGGTAAAAGATTCCCACCCCTAATATTTAGACTTTTCCTTCCAAAATATTTGTTTGAAGCGGCAAGAAAACGTATTTGTTGTCTAACATAGTAGAGTAACATCCATGAATGTCACTCACAAACATTACTAGGCAACCAGTAGTAGGAACGCCCTCCAGCGCAGCCACTGGTGACCTGCAGCGATAAAGTCGCTTGTAGTGTGAACGGGGCTTTGGTAAGGCTGACAGAAAACAGCACGCAAGTTCCAGTCTTCTTGCGCTTGATGTTTAAACTGACAGGACTTCCGTTGGTAATGTATGCGCTCGTGCAAAAACAAACATCCCCGCCCCCACACTCACTACACACGCGTCAAATACACAGGAATGATTATCGGCCTGTTCACATCGGCCCTATTTTGACATCGGAACGATACCGATGTATAAAAAATTGACCATATCGGCCGTAGAGGTGGGAGATATTGACAAAAATGAATATCTCGATATCGATATTCAGACGATATTTTTGCAATCCTTCAAAGAAATGTGTGCAAACTGGCAAAGAAGATCCAGTTGGTCTTTTGACTTGCTGTATTTGACCTATTATTGTATAGAATTCCTAGTAGGCTACATAAAGATATGAGACATTATTGATTTAAACATGAACCAAGTTACTGTACTAAATATATTGTACTGAAAAAGCACTGTTCTTGTATATGTACATAGCAAACAGTACTCTATTAGTAATAGACATGCTTTTGAAATTACAAAACACTTCTTTGGTAAAGTGTAAACATTAAAAAAAAAGTGTAAACATGCAGTAGAGGTGGTCAGTAACAGTAACAAACAGATGGACGACATTTGTCGCTCGTCTTTTTTGTCAAAACCAAACCATCTCCAGGCTAAAGAAGCTGACCCACGTCTCGTTGTTAGCTCTTCTGGCACTGGTTCTGAGGATGACTGTGTATTTTCGCTTTCTTCGCTCATTTTTGTGTTGTTGCGCTGGAAGCTAGATAAGTGATTGATGAGTAACATACGTACTCACACACGCTGTAATGACGTAAGACGTCAGAGGCACTGAGGCATTATGGGCAGTTCCCCGTATTAATAAAAATGTTTTAGTTTGTACTAAAGAAAAGTATGTTCTAAAAGTTAAAAGAAGCCCTGTTCAGAGGCTATTCCAGTGGATCTCTTGGGGAAATGTATTCCATCTTTTGGACTCATCATTATACAACGCAATTTTCTAATGATGCAATCACGAGGCTCGCCACTTGAGGACGCCACAGACATTTAAGAAACTTTTTAAAGGGTAACTAAACCCCTGGTCAGAGCCTGACTCCACCCACTGGCAATATTTGAAAAATGCTGGAAAAGTGGGCAGAGCCCAGCGGAGATAGAGGGGACGAACTGAGACCGCAGTGAGGGATTGATTGACAGCTGCTGTCAAACTCGCTAAAATGGAGACCGACTGGAGTGACGCAAGTAGCTTTGCAACAGAGCGGTCATTTGAAGTATTTTCTTCCCCACCTTCATCTGATTTTTCTGCCTTTTAAGAGGGCCAAATCTGAGGTGTGTGGTCATATTTTGGCTTTTACAAAAGTCCTGAGGGAAACTTAATCGATGATGGTCACCCTGTCTGCAGAACTTGCACAAAAAAGTCGCTGCAATACACTTCAAAATGTTGTTTTGAGTTGAAATATTTTATCTCACTCGAAATAAACGTGAAGCTTCCACGAAGAAAAGTTCGCATTAATGTTTTAAATCTTTCCTGTTTATAAATCCATTTTGTACAGCGTACAAAACAATCGTCCAGACCAGATGATCACAACAATATTATCAAACTCTGTAAACAATAAATTAACTCTGATTTTATTTTCAATACAATCAAAAACGGAGACGCTAGACGGCAAATTGTATTTGAATGAAACGAGAGAGCGCGTCCGTTGTGATGGATGGATTTGCACTGTGTTTATAATGCGTTGCTATTGACGACGGTCAGAAGGAAATGCCACAGAATAGAATCTTGCCTTAAAAAGTGCATAGAGCTGCTTGTTTTATTTGTTGTTTGTTGATTTTCAAATATAAAACTATCCTGATCGTAGGGCTGGGCGATAAAACGATAACGATAATTATCGCGATATATTTTTTCTCGATAAAACGATATCAAGAGGTCGATAAATGTTCGATAATGTGTATGCGCCAAAAGCGGAACGAAACTCATTTGAACCGCGCGCCACACGGACCGTTTATCCGCTCGGCTCAAAGTCCAAACGGCAGCGCGAGCTCACTAGACTAGAGCAGAGTAGACGCGTTTACTCTGATCGTCTCGCTCACGAGATCCAGTGAAAGCTCACGAAGTTCAGCGAAGAACACAAATGTCCAGTTTAAATCAGTTTAAAGGCAGATGAAACACCGCTGACAAACAGGAGAAACACTGTGCAACGATACAGTCAGAATCTGAATTGATACTGAATCCATTTAGCCTACCATGGATTTACTGTAACGTTAGCCTAATATTAACTGCACCATGAAATGTGGGATATACATATTGAATTGTATAATATTATTAATGTAGACAATGTATTAAATGACTAATGGAATATAATTACAGTATTTAATAATGTATTTAACTGTTAGGCTACTGTTTTTCATACAAATACCATAGAAACCATAAAGTTACATTTTGCCATGATAGTGAGGTACTATAGGCTGTACCTGCCTTTATCTGTGGTTATCATGATCTAAATGCATGATACTGGATGACCAATGGTTAATTTTAATAAAACTCAAACAGTCAGAATATTACATTTTACCAAATAAAAATGTGGTCCTTAAATAAAAACAAACAGATGTTACTGTTTTTGTTAATGAACATAAATTTAACATAGTAGCATTAGCTTGAGTTAGGATGTAGATTTACTGTCAACTCACTGTCAAATATGCATTTCGAGACAAAACATGTAATTTGAATATTGCAGCCTGCACTGCAAACTGTGCTGAAGAAATATTTTTCTTTTCAGATATTTATTTTGTTAAGGAAAAATGACAAATGTTTGAATGTTCTACCTCAGATTTTTAAAACCACAACGCTCTGGTTTATACAACTTTCACTTAGAAGCAAAATTCTGCCTTTAAACTTGAAAGAAATAAAGATTTGACATTTATCGTGATAATTATCGATATCGACTGATATAAAAAAAAATATCGTGATAAATTTTTTTGGCCATATCGCCCAGTCCTACCTGATCGTTTTCAATACTCGTAATTCCAACTCCTGACTCGCTACAGTAGTTTTGACGGAACCAGATGCTTTTATACCAGGGGCTGCCAAGGGCGTGGTGAGCTCGCACCAAGGGCGTGACAGAGTTACGTCAGAGAGTACCCCTACTGCAGGAGCTTTCCGTTTAACCTGAAGAGGGCAGCACTCATACGTTTTTACACCATATATTTGAAAATTAAAACACTTTATACCCAAATATCAAAAAATGTACTCGAATCAAAGAACAGCATTTATGAAGCTCCATTCTTACAGATCATTAACTAAAAAAAGTTGTTTCAGTGTTTAGTTACCCTTTAACTTCAGACTTCAGTTTTCCGCAAACAACGCTATTTTGCCTTTTCTAGCAGCTATTTTATTAATCGTACATCGGCTTTACTCTTTACGTTTTTGGACTGTTGCTTCAACCTAAGAAATGTCATAACACAGGTAAGAACTCCGTAGTTGTATTGAAAATTAGTAGCAGCAGCTTACTCTCGTGCAATTGAGGAAAGATCGTGATTTTGTACAACAAAAAAAACCCATAAAATACAGTCAAACAAACCCATACAGTATTAAAATCGCTACATATAATTGTTTAGAAGGTTATAGTGTGCGTTATTTGTTTTCTCTTTAACTTCCTTCAGCTCTTTTCATGTTTGGGGGGTCGAATTGTACAAATTATGAAATATTCGATATCCCAATTTTGCATATCGTCCAGACAACAAATTGACCCTTCGTTAAGCCACGCCCGAAAACCGCCACTGGCCAATCGTGGCTTAGCAACCGTAACTAGGCGCAGAAGGTCTGTCAAGCTTTCGAGCGAGGGAAACATGCCGACGCGTTGTGCGTATGGATTGTGCAAATCTGATACCCAGTATTCTAAAAGTTTGGACGGTGGGGTGGCATTGGATCAAGCAGTGTGGAGACCCATTCACAACTAAATGTCGACAGGATTAACAAAAAAGAAAACGCCTATTGCTTGGAAATAATGGCGGTTCTTTGTTCATAATGCATATATTTGAACGTAAAATAAGACGATTAAAGGCAAGACGGAGGCTCACTGACATACTTTAAAATATGTTTCAGCATTGTGTTAATCGACGGCGGACGGCCTACTAACGTTAACTTTACCCCTGTAACTTTACCCCAATCCGATCGCGGCTCTCCCGGTGTTAGATTGATGGATAAGCTGTTTGATTTAAATTGATTTGATATTAGATTATTTTCACATTTCACTTACTCTGCTGTGCATGAACATAGCTGTTCAATTTGTGTGTTTCCCATTTGAATGGTCTGCTAAGGAGGCAGCTGCTGCTTGCGCTGGGACCTAACGTTATAGGCTTTAGCTTCAATTTTGATGAAATTATTCTCTAATCGGTTGCATATTATGTTGTGGATATATCCCTCGAATGCATACTGCTGTCCCTTTTGTCTTGCTCTCTCAGATATTTCACTTGTTCGCCAAAAATGACTAAATATCTCCTTGGGAATGTCTGACACCGGTGCATTCACACTGTAATAGACGTGGCAGCCGCGAAAGCTTGACAGGCGTAGCAACAGTAACTAAGGAGGGCGGGGCTTAGCGAAGGGTCAATTGGATATTATCGTCTAAACGATACATCGCCCACCTCTAACCGGCCGATATTATATCGGCAGCCGATATATCGTGCACCACTAGTAACTTTAATAAGCATTAATCTATATTTTATTTATAAAAAGAACTATGCAGTGTTATTTTACATTTGATTACAATTTCTGTACCTGAACTTTGTATTTATTTGTGCTATTGCTAATTTGTTCTTATTTTTATACCGTTTACTTGTCTTTAATAATGTTTGAAATGTATATTAGTTTGTCCTAGGGATGGCCCGATACCGATACTGGCATCGGGGATCGGGCCGATACTGTCCTAATATACTCGTACTCGTACTCATAAAAATTCGCCGATACCACGCACCGATACCACGTACATTTTGCAAAACGAAACTGGCCGCCGCGAGTGCTTTGTCGAGGTGAACTGAGGCATAGGAAAGTATAGGCTAATGTCGGCGGTTTGGGCTCATTTCAAGATAAGGGATGATGACAACAGCAAGGCAGACTGTGAGTTATGTTCAGCTAAGGTGTCGAGAGGAGGGAAAGAAAGTACATCGTTTAACACCAGCAATCTAATTAAACATCTGAAGACGCATCATAGATCTGATGGCCGAGCGCTTAAGCTTGGCCACCCCTTTGGCCACCCCTCTCACAACTGCCGTTTCTGTCTCTCTCTCTCTCTCTTTTTTTTTTTTTTTTACAAGAATTGCGTTTTTAAAACACAGAACCGTATCTTAAGACTACAAAAACCGTGAGACTTTTCAGACGCGCACTCCAACTTCACCTCAGCGCCAGGCGCAAGTCAAACGAGTATGTACAGGTGCCGAATAAGCTTCAGCAGTGATCGGAGCATAGTAAATATAGATTCGATGTTCCTCAACTGGTGAGTTGCAAGATCGTTTTGAGTGAGTCGCATCGCATATGTCCAGTCAAAGAAACAATAACGTAATTCTCTTTTTTTTTTCTGATTCTACTTTTATTTTGAAAGATCTGTGTGAAAGCTTGTGACACTTCTGTCAGATGCGGAGAAAAGCGCGTTGTCCTGAATCAGTTGGCTATCTGCTGTAAGATGAGATATTGTAAGGTCAATAAATGTCAGTAAAAAACTAACTTTTTACTGTCCTGTCAGACGGTGTACTGTACTTGCACATCACGTGCAAATGTGGCGTGCTGTAGCCGTAGTTCTGTTGTCAATTTACTCATGAAATAATCAAAAAGGCGATCAAATCTGTGTCAAAACTGCATGCATGTATGTATTTGTTATATATGCATCACATATGTCTAGACTAAAATATTCTGCCATGTTTAAGGCACAAACTGATAGGCAATGTGGTTTTTTAATGTACAAATAAATGTGAGCACTGTGCATTTGTACTAGAAGATAGGCGGTAATTTTGCGTTAATTTGTAAAGGACAAACAAAAATGGATCATTTTTAAATCCATAAAATAACTAATTTTACATTCTGCCATTTATGTGCATGTTGACTTCCGCCTTGTTCACATTCTTGCACATAGCAATTCAAAAAAGATGTTTCCCCCCTTTTTAATTAGGTATGATAGAACGGTTTAGATTCTTTATTTTGACAACTAATATAGAAAGTAGAAGAGTTAATTGATTATATAAAATTCAATGAAGGGTATAATCTTTGAACTACACTAGTTATCTGCATGTCTCATCCATGAAGGTGCAACAATGTTGGGGGTTTTGAGAACCAGAACCATGCTAACTGAGCAAGTTTACTATATGACTAAAGAACTTTAGCTATAGTGTGTGTCCCCTTTATTAATATGCCTGGAGGTGGAAAGTAGCTAATAATAATAAAGAAATATCAAATTCACTCAGTATTCCATGATTCCTAATTCACTACTCAATTACAATTGAATACAAATGAACTGTATTCAGTTGTGTAGGAACAGTCCAATACATTATTTAAACTAATTATTATGTTAAAATAATTAAGATTTATGTGCCACCCCAGACTGTTTGCTGGCCCCTGCCTGGCCACCCCTATGAAAAAATCCTGGCTCCGCCACTGGACAGTTCATACTTCTATTTTAATAAAACTAACTTCACTAACAAATCAAATGGATCAAACTGAATGAATCAATGAATGCTTGATGATCTGTCACACATCTTTAAAAAAAAAAAAAAAAAAAAAAAAAATCATAACAGTGAATATGAATTTAGTTTACAAAAATATAATTAAAAAATATAAAACAAAACTGCTTATTTCCAAGTAAATTTTAAACTAATAATAATAATATAAAATGTAGATATGTAGTACATATCTAATGTCAGTACACAGAACATATCTAATGTATTTAGAACATATCTAAATGTACTGTATGTTTAAATAATATATTTTTTATAATAACAATAATGAAATATAAGCAAATAATAACAATTATTGTTTTTAAGAATTATTATTATTAGGGTTTTATTTGTGTGTGACTTTTTCATTGGATAGTGGTTTGAACATAAAAAAATATTGTGGTGCCATGATGGCAACATCATGGACATGGTACTCTGATGTATACCATGGTACTGAATGATTCCCATATTAATAGATCACTGTACTATATGATATTCAAATGTGAAGAATAAAACATGCCATAATGGTGGATTGGACTGTGCCCGCAGTTCTGCGTATGCTTGAACTGATGACTAGGGCCAGCAGATGCAGAAACTAAACATCAGGACCATTGAAGAATCAAACACAGATTCAGGCTTCAGAGGCACGCCGTTCAGCTCATGTATTCCTGTCGTAACATACGTCAATCTCGAACGCATTTGCGCAAAAAGTCTGACGTCAATGCGCATTGACCACTAGCAAATCTCTCACGTATATATCCTTGTTCACGCCACTAGTGTAAAACATTTCCCACGACTACGCAATTGTCGTGCACTGTATACGTAACCTAGAGCCTCAGAACGCTGCTTACAGATCCCTATACGCAGAGAATGGACTTGCGCAGTAAAACATGCGTAAACGATACGTGAATACCAACACCCTGCTATGCACCTGAACCTCATGAAAAATTATGAATTTAAAATCATTTACATACCGACTCCTCTTCCTTTTCCATCCCGGTTGGCATTTGTGGGACCGCTCGGTTGATGGAGACGCAGTCGGTGAGGTCCGGGAGGTCTTTATTGCGGTAGATCGGCAGCGGTTTGGCGGCGTCTAGCGCTCGCGCGCGGAACGAGAGTTTACTCATTGTTTTCAGCGATCACAAACACACTAAACACGGATCATTCGGTACAAGTACACACACGAGCCGACGGTTCTCTCCGCGGCCGCACTCACTGACGTCCCTCCGATCGAAATCCGGCGGCTAAAGGCATCTCTGAGGGAGTTATGGTGTTTTTTCACGGGCTTTTTTTTCTAGGCTGGTGTGAAAACATGGCGGACATGATCCCGACAGCCCGCGCGACACTGCCAAAGAGCGTGAGCGAGTGCGCGCGTGTGCCGCTGCGCGCGCACCTCATGCAACATGCGTGCATACGGTATTACGACACACGGGCACGAGGGAACACATACGTGCATCGGAGAGCTGTCACATACATTAGACCGTCCATTACAAGAAATCTATATATTGATGATAATAACGATAATATTGATGGACCATCGACCGGGCCCTTCTTACCAGGGCAGGGCCCTTAAAATTGTCCTAATCTTCCCCTGTTACAGTGTCCCTGTAGGCCTACATTTGGGCGACTATCCCCTTAATAGGTAGCATACCTTCCAACTTGATCTCATGAGAAAACATAGCCTAACTATTTTACAATAATTATTTCATATGAATTTGTACAATGTGATTCGTATGGAAACATTTTTTTTTTTAAACTTCAACATAAAGGTCCATCCCTAAACCTAACCATCAGTGGGGCGTAAGCAGATCGTATAGGCTATAGCCTATGATTTGAACAAATTCATACAAATTAGCCAATTCGCCAAACCATAATGGTTATGAATTTCCATGAGTTTGTTGGTAGTATACCTTCACACCAAAAAATGTGATGATTAGAATGAAAAAATTACTTGGTTCATGACATCCAACCTATAAAATCTAGGCTATAAAGTTGTAGACCGAGTGAATAACACAAATGTTCAATTCAAATGCAATGACATTGTTTGTTGCTGCTTTTTATTTGCCTGGTTCACATAATTAAAACATGTATGGTGTGATTAAAACCACAGTATATGGGCTACTCCACGTTTTACTCTGATTATGAGTGTTTTCACACTAAAATTAGTATTCTGTTGACATGAGTTTTTTTTTTTATTAAATAGCATCCATCCTTCACCATTAGATTTCTGATACGCCTACTGCAATTGAGTTTCCTGGGCTGCCTGCTAGTAGCAGGAGTGAGGTGGCCAGCCTGCTTGAAAAAAAAAGTTACCTACTGCTAAGACACATCATTTTTAATGAGAGGAACGAGCAGTACTTCGAGCACTGAGGCAATCCTAAAGCAGTGGTGGATGTGTATAAGTGGAGAGTGTGTGAGCACTGCAGGGGCTGCACTCAGTGTTTCTCTACAGAACATTTTCTGAATCGCTTGCATACACTATCCATGAATTAATCTAGGCCATTATGTTGTACACTATACTGTTCAAAAGTTTTGGGTCAGTAAAAATTATTGGCTATCACAGTTACAACAAAATGTTTTACAAAATGTCTTACATTTTTACAAAAATGTAAGAAGTGATAATAAATGTTTCTTGAGCACCAAATCAGCATATTACAATAATTTCCAAAGGATCATGTGACACTGAAAACAGTTGTTTTTTAATTGTAATAATTTTCACAATGTTACTGTTTTTACCGTATTTGGTTATATAAACAGCCTTGAGTATAAGAGGCTTCTTTCAAAAACATTTTTTTTTAATCTTTTGAAAGTGCATTTGGTTTTGACACTTGGGAAATATCCTGGGGCTCCATATGGTTAGTCCATTGCTTAAAAGAATGACATTGTAAAATAATACTGCATTTCTCATCTTAAAATGACTGGTATCACCAGGCCAACATCAGTAAATTAAACTTCTATGAGATGAGAGGGGGGAAAAACGTCTGAAGTGAGTGGAAGAAGAAAGTTAGACTTCATAGAAGAAACAAGGTGTCATGGAGGAAAAAAAAACATTTTCTGCAATGCATTTCACAAATGAATCTGATTCCCTGTTCAGTGGGTTTTAAATGGTTATTGACTGTTTGCCTTGGTCCCACTAATTACTGATCATTGCTGTTCTTCTTCAACTGTTACTTTAATTGAGGAAAATACCCGAGGAGTTCATTTAAGATGTCTACACTTTGCAAATTTCCTTGTAACCTACTTGTTAACTTGTGTTTTTTTTCCATCTAAAACGTGCATGTCTCTGAAAATCCCGTAGTACATTTGTTTTAGTCTCCTGAATGTTATTTTATGATGTTCAAGACTTTTCACTGCAAGGTTGTTGATAGTGGGGATTCCCTGCATGCATTTCACCTCAAAACAATGATGTCACAACAAGAGTTGTTAATTGTTGGAGTCATTGAAGGGATTGAGATCACGAGTGTGAATTGGTGTGAAATTGCTGCAATAAGGATGAAAGGCAAGTAGTCAGCAAATGGCGTCACATGCTTCAAAGATGGCTATTCCACTTTTCACAAATGGTCTCTTTCCTCTCACAAACCACCGTTTCTCCAAAACTTTGACTTGAATATCCCTGGCCTGCATGTGTGAACCTCATCTTTTAGTCTTGTCCAGAGGTGTCCCATCTCCTCTGTGCTGTGACAGCTATGACGTTCCTCATTACTGTACCATAATAACACTCTGCTTTCCCCTCAGGGTCCTGTACTTTAGGTACTGCAGGTCCTTCTCTGCTAAGTCCTGGGAGTTCTGGATGTGACGTTCCACGTTGCCAACTAATGGTGACAGGAGTGTGGCCAAGTGTCTCTAAGTGTAGGAGTTTAGGATACTACTGACAGTCTGAGTTGAGCTCCCTCTTTATTTTTGGGAGCCTGTATGAACATTAAGAAGATTCCCTAGAAAAAGAAGTGGAAGTTTCAGTCAGTAGATTTTTTGGGTAGCACTTCGGTAAAAGCACATGGGATGCAAATGACCTAAAGACCTCCTGAATTATATATGATGAGCTACGTGTATTCACTGAGGGGGAATAGTGAGCCCAGGGGCCCTTGTGAAATTGTGACGTGGCTCCATGTGGGTCACAGGGATTATAGACCCAGTTTCAAGTCAGCTCATGTGTGAATGTACATTCACTGTGGAATGTTTTTTAGGCAACTTCTTCTTGAGCACGTGATATTGACATTTCAGTCTGAAAGTGTAAAGAGAGAAAAGTAAGTCACGCTTCCATATAGTGGATAACGTCTTTTATTTTTTCATTTGTACTGAAACTCTTTAAGAGTCAAGAGTTGTAATTTTCCTTTTTGCCTGTGGAGAGGAGAGACACATTTCATTTATCACTTAAACACATGTCTTCTGGACTGGATATAAAATTTCCCCTCATAAAAACTGGATACCTATTCCTGTCAAGTATACCTGTCAAAAGACAAAAATCAGCAATGTAGTTTAATGATTATCAGTATACAGAAACAAGTCAAATACTTGATCCAAATTTAATACAAGACAAACGCATCTGTCCAAATAAAATTGAATTAATGTATTTTTGTGATCACGGCATGTGTTTGTTGTATTCTGTCATTGAATGTATGCACATTACTAGGTCTTTAAGCACATTTCCAGATCTCGAGTTGTGGTTTGGACAGTTGAATTGCAATAGATACATGTTGTGGTTGAAGTAACATTTGGCTTTTCACACAGTTTTCTGTTCTGTCTAAGACAAATTAATACATTTTATGGGTGAACAGAAAGCCTTAGATGTAAAACTTTGCTGTTATCCCTAATATTACAATGGCCACATCAACTGAAGTTGATCTGGACTAAAACACATAGCTAAAACACATTTCTTAAAAAAAACTTAAATGAAAATTAATTAATGACACACACACACACACACACACACACATATATATATATATATATCATTAATTCTATATATATATGAAATATATGTATATATTTCATTAATTATTTTCAGTTAAGTTTTTTTAAGTTTAACTTTTTCAACTAATAGTTATATTTTATTTCAGATTTATTTTAATCGCTGAAAACAAATTTGAATACATTTCGTTTGCATCTCGTTGCATATTTTAAATTGGTTAAGATGCTCAGATGCATTGTGAGAAACCTCCTCTTGTGAGTTCTGGAGATGATGGAGAGGCAGATGTGCATGGAGGCATATTGGCATTGTGACATCTGTGTTTGGGGAGCTGCCAAATGAGGCACATGTTTTTCCCAAGAGGAGCTCAATAGATGTTCATTTTCTCCTCCAGGGATAATGGCTCTCTCTGATCAGGTTATCATCAACCACTCGGTCTCACAGGGCAGTTTGACTGACTCTAAGGAGTTGCTTTTGCATGGATATTGGACAAATTGGTGAAATTCAAAACACACCACATACCCAAAACACATTTCTAATGAATGAATGAGGCATTTATAATATAGCAATTTACTATGTACTACTGTACACCCAAAGCGGTTTACAATCATATCGGGGTCTCTCCTCAACCACCACCAGTGTGCAGCATCCACTTGGATATTGTGAGTGTGACGGCCATGATTGATAAGGGCAAACAGAGGGAATTTTGGCCAGGACACCGGGGTTACACCCCTACTCTTTACGAGAGGTGCCATGGGATTTTTAATAACCACAGAGAGTCAGGACCTCGGTTCTCATCCGAAGGACGGTGCTTTCTGACAGTATAGTGTCCCCATCACTATACTGGGGCGTTAGGAGCCAGACCCTCACAGACTACAGGGTGAGCACCCCCTGCTGGCCTCACTAACACCTCTTCCAGCAACTACCTGGTTTTCTCAGGAGTCTCCCATCCAAATACTGGCCAGGCTCAGCCCTGCTTAGCTTCAGTGGGCAACCATGCAGTCTTGGGCTACAGGGTGATATGGCTGTAACACGCTGTGAAACGATAAAACAGTTACTCAATGTTTTGTTACTCAATTTCTAAACTATGAAATTTAACTTTTTGCATTTAGCAGACTCTTTTATCCAAAGTGACTTTACAATAGAGGAACATATTCTATAACAGCTATTCTATAAAAACTATAACAACAGTCACAAGATCAGCCTCAAAATCGTATTTATTTACAGAACAGAACTCGAATCTAGAATAACACAATCGTTTTCAGTTACTGGTCAGTTTTGGTTATTAACTAAAACTAAACTATTAAAAAAATGTTTGTCAACTGAAATAAAGCACAACATAAATATTAGATAAAAAACTATAAACGTAAACTATCAAATAAAAAAAAAAGTCTAATTTTGCTTTGCCAACTACCTGAAATATTAAACTAAAATATACTAATAATGATATATAGAACTATAAGCTAATTAAAAATCGTTATAAAAACTATAATAGTAGCCTATATAAATAGTAATAAAATAAAACTTACCGATGCCATTGCAGAAATGCACTGATTATCCATGCTCAATTATAGGTATTGAGTAAAAGCAGTATTCGATTGGTCATGTGATCTCAAGAGGGCATCCTGGTTATAGTGGTTAGTTTTCAGAGCTTCAGATATGAATGCTTCTCTGGCCTACTGCATTATGAACTCTTTCTCCTTTTTGTTATGTTAAAGCACACAGCAGCATGCTGGGAGAATGTGATTTGTTGACTCCCACACTGTTATTCAAGGACATTTACGGCAGCCTGACCAGGTGATTCAGTTCAACAGCTCAAAGAGAAACAGTGAGATGAGATGCCGGACAAGCAGTCCACTTGAATTTATATATAACCTCTATGGTGGGCGTTCAGTCGCTGGACTGCAGAACTCTCCAGCTGGAGCTTCAATCCCTTTCCAGGCGAGTCTGGGTCTTCGGTGTCACATGATCATTCAGAAATCATTCTAATATGCTGTTTTGCTGCTCAAGAAACATTTATTATTATTATCAATGTTGAAAACAGTTGTGCTACTTAATATTTTGTGGAAAACGTGATGCATTTATTTTTAAGGATTATTTTATGAATAGAAAGCATTTATTTGAAAAAGAAATCTTTTGTAACATTGTCTTCTGTTAGTTTTGATCAATATAATGCATCTTTGCTGAAGATAAAAAAAAACTTACTAACCCCAAACTTTTTCAATTGAGGAGCATCAGTAAAATCATACAATCAAAAAGTGTACAATTAGGTGAAATGCTGACATCTAGTGGTGTGATCACACACAACAGCTATTCATCAAATACACGTCAGGCTGGACAGTACTGACCTTGGCTTTGAGAAAATGTCAAATTGCCAATATTACAATCAGTAACACAAAGAAAAATATATTTCTTCAGATGCAGTATTTGTGCTTAAACATTTATCAGTGGAAATCTTCACTTCCATCTTTAAAACAGACTGAAATACGCATGACTATTTTCAGATCAGTTGAGTAATTGAGACACGAGACACATTTGAGAGCAGTCACTATACTTTATTTGAGGCGAGTAGTAGCATAAAATTTAATCTGTACATTATGTAACAATTACGTCTGATCAGGCCCTGAATACGTTAAATACTCGAGAGTAAAGGTGGACAAAAATGGCATGTCCAGCACAACAGTAATACAGCTGCTCGCACCTAAAATAGAGAGTTTTGGTAAAGTGGAGACATTCACTCAATGAGAAGAAATATTGTCACTGAAGTGTGTCTGAGAGAAAAGACAAAGAGAAGCTGCTGGTCGAATCCCAGGAGCAATTTTTGCAACGCTGCACCATGTTGTCAGTCGTGCTACACTGTTTGTTCAATCTTTTGAACGCTGTGAGTGGAAGTCTGAGGTAAAGGATTGATTCTTTTGTAGTGTTTTATCTGACCAGTTTTAAAAACAGAGAAAGCATCACTTCTCATTTATCCAGAAAAGAAGAATGACAGTTGGGCCATGACATAAATTAATAAAACTAAAGATACAGATGTACAAAATTAACATTAAAATATTTAATAATAATAATATCAATAAAGGATTTCTTTCTTTGTGACATAAAAAAACCTCATGCTCTTTTCACAATCTTAAACAACATTCATATGTACATACGGTGCATTTTAAATCGAGTCTTCTACTAAACAGGGGGCTTTTTTTAAAAGTTTGGCTTTTCATCTTATTCAACCTTCTTCCCAGATTCCCCAAATAAAACACCAAAAACAGACAAGGGTACAGGACAGCACCTGGTGAAAACACTCTACAGGCCAGCAGCAGTCACTCAGGATTAGTGAATCTTCTGTAGTGTTTACAGTCAAAGAACCTCACAGGAGATGCTCTCCGACCAAGAGCACTCGTCCTCCTAACCCTAACCTGCAAAGAACTTTAGTTTGGGCTTATAACCATCTGGCCTTCAATTTTGCACCTACAGAGTCCAACGGAAGGCCTTTGAAAGATGGCATGGGCCCTTATTACTTTACCATTCTGACAGCAGTCAGATGAAGTACAACAGAATGAGCTGGCTGAGAATGCTACAGTAGAGAGAGATAGAAAGCTTTCATTGAAAGGGCTCGATTGCATACGGTTGTATGAACCTGAACATTGTCAAATGCATCACATGGGGTATCACGAAAGGTAATGAACCAAAATTTCAGAATTTGTTCAGACAAGCAACAGAAATCCGTTTTTTGTATCATGCTCGAATCCGTTTAGATATTCGTAGTGTGAATGGGTGAAAAAACAAGCATGAAACGCAATGTTTACAAACCGGATTCGAACCACATCCACATGTGGTTTGAAATCAGATTTTTATGCGTCAAGTCTGAATGGTCAGATCAGATCTCAATTCATTTTTTCACCATTCAGGATTTGACGTGATTAATATCAAAAGCAAAATGAACAAAATCACTGAGCCACTGAATCATATTTCAGGTTTTGTTCAGACAGCAGAAATCTGAATTAGTGTCCGACTCAAATCAGTTTAGTTTGTAGTCTGAACGGGAAAAACAACCCCACATAAAAATACGATTTTTACAAGCCTGATTCAAATCAGACGCTTATGTAATTTGAAATCAGATTAAAATCAGTTTAATTGTGAACAGATTCCAGGCAGATTTTTCATCATCTGGGATGCAATGTGATAGTACCGGTAATGAATGACAGATATTGACTACACTGTCTGAACAAATGGATTAGATTTCTTGCAAAATGACAGTTGATCCTAAAAATTGGATTTGAAAATCAAAATGGATTTAAGTGCAGTTTGAACAAAGCCTACGAGCAGCAGCAGACAAGCTGTTCATTTGAAAGACTGTCAGCCAGTCGGCAGAGAGTTACTGCATGTGTTCGGTCCCCATTACAGCATATTATTATCTTAATACTCTCAGACAACCGGGCATCATAACATATGCATAGCATGTCGTAAGCTTGACGTCAACTTCAGTTCATGATGTACATTATGGTTTAAGCAACCCGCTAGGCGCTTATATTTCTACCACACTGGAAGTGGCCTGTGATCTGTGAAACAGTCCCTGCTTAGGATGTTATTGCACATAATATGACCACACTAATAAGGTGTTATATATCAAGGGCCCTTGCATACATAATACAACAAGGGTAACCAGAATGGCACCAGAGGGCTCAAAGCAAAGGGAAACGCTTCCTGAGACATACTGAGATACAGTTCTTGTAGAAGTGTGTAGAAGGTCGCCTGGCTGCTGATCTGAAACCAGTTTAACGTGACAGACAGTGATCATAGAAGACCAGGATTGAAGGATTCCAAATGAAAATGAGTGATGCCCTGAAGACAGGAAATACTTCAGATTAACGAATAATGAAGGGGTTTCCATGACTGCCAACGGGATCTCATGCACAAGCTCCACGTGATAACAAAGGTTTGAAAAACAAAGGAAAAAAAAGAACACGAGGCATGCACATACGTCAATGTTGTGAGGACACCGCAAACCTATATTGGTAAGTGCTTCTGTATTATTTTCACAAAATTCATATTTTCAGGGATTTTTTTCTTCTCAACAGGTCTCGATAAATGTCAAAACGGTCACAATGCTAAAAAAACAACAAAACAAAAGTATCACATTTTAAACAGCAGGGCAACACAGAGAACGACTAAAAGAAAGAAGGCAGAACACTGGTTTATGAATGGCCATCGTTTCTTGGCATAATCTGTCATATAAAAAAACTTTTCCCCGTATTTAAAAAGCTTCCGTGCCAAATGGAGGTCATCGAAAAGCCTCTTTTTTTAATATCATATAGTGTTACAAAACAAACGCATTATTAGGATGAGAAACTGAGGTATACCTTGTCGAGAGGTTGGTGGTTATCTGACAGAAACTCTGAAAGCTTTCAGAGAAAACACGTGTTGATTTGGGTTGTATCGTCACCCTTTCTGTTGATATCTGTACAGCAGCGTCACACTACACATTCAAAAAGCTGTTTCTTATTGGCATTACAATAGTCATTCATATGAACACATTAAATGTGTTTGTTTACATGGACGTTGCCCTTTTTTATACTGAAATGACACTAGCGCCGTGCGGCGGAGTCTCGTTTACTCCTTGAACGGGAAAGTTTCTTCTCCAAGCAGAGAAACGACAACAACATTTTTGATGCCGGCTTATAATCTTCCGTCCTTTGCCGGAGCGCCCCGTGGTACTAGTTTATATATACACACACATACATTAACATAGCTGGCTCCAGGTGTACCTGTATTAAACCCAGATTCGGCGCAAAATGTATAGTCTGCATTTGCTCCAGCCGAAAGTACAGGACAATCATCCAGCATGTCTGAAGCCGGCTGTCAGAACAGCTGTCCACCACCATTCCCGACGCGTGTTTTCTGTTCGGTCAGCCCGCAATTCACATGCTGATATCCTCTAGTCATAGACTGGACTCCTTAGGGGGATAGTCCACGTTGGTCACCATGGTTACGACGGTGACTATTTCCTCTGGTGCAGAGATGCTGGTCTGCCGCTGCATTTGGACCACACGTTCCTCGACACATCCCGCGGAGAGACGCGCCTCGGCCTCGTGGTCCCAACACTCCTCTATAGTCTCGCACAGCATGGCCAGACCCTGTGACACATATGAACGCGTTTTATTTCAAGCATAATATTCACTCAATGAAAATTTTTGGTGAGGTTTTAGGATTGACGTTATGTACCGGATGTTTCTGCCAGCACTCCCTGAGAGTGGGCCGAAGCTTTTTGTGGACCACAACCTCCTGCATGTCCTCTAGAGAGGGATGTTGGCCCACCTCCTCCTCAAACGGAAGCATGTACTCGTCAACTGGACCTTCAGAAAAAATGAACAAACATCTGCTCAGATCAGGAAGTCCAATCACTGAGGGTGTTCTCAAACTTGGTTCAGGGAGCTACAAGGGGTACAAATTTGCAAGACAAAAACAAAAAGTGATTTTTCTAGGTATATGAACCTAAAACATTTGTTTGGTTTTGATTATTATCATCTCTATCGCGGTCACGCTCACGTGACATTGTAGTTCTTCATCATCATGAATGTTTATTAACTGCATGCATTTTTAAGCCATATCAGTCTAAACATCTGATATATGGTTTTCTGAGCGCACACATCCGAAACACAAGCAGAAAGCTGGATGTCAGACGGCGCGTCACGTGAGTATTAAACTAAGTTCTCTTTCACGTCTTATTGCGCTTAAACTGTCAAATACACACAAGGTTATGTCAAAAAACACAAAGTTCACATAACGCAATCGGTTATGTCTGTGAACGTAAACAGCAAGTGAAGAAATCACATGTGTATATTATACTGTGTATTTTAGACTGCGTTTACACTGGCACAACAAATCCAATCTTTTACCCACACCTGACACAGATCGGAATTTGTTGCACACGTGTAAACACAAAAATCCGCATGAGATCCGATTTTTTTGCATCCGATCTGAGCCACTTCCAAATGTGGTTTTAAATCAGATACATATCCGATATCTGGACATCTAAACACGCATATCCGATTCTTCTTTGAATTCCAAGCCAATACAAGGCAAGGATGACACGTTTATTCACAAAGATAGCTTTTTAATGTTGTATTATGAGGAAGACGTGCCTGTATGCGCTCGCTCACAGCTTTTTATTGAGGTGGGAACTTTATATTTATCTTTGTAAAGAAAAGAAATTGCGCGAACACCGAAACATTCAAGAGCTGGTTTTCAACCTCCGCCCGTGACTTTTATAAATAAAACAGCTTCACTACTAAAAGCTACATTATATTTCTCAGAAATGAGGTGATACCTTTGCTGTAATTAATTAAACCAACAAGCTTCACTATTAGGTTACTCACTCGCGTACGCTCTCTCTCTCTCTCTCTTCCTCGCTCGCTCGCTGTTTCTCTCTGGTTAATGCATTAAAAAATATATATATTGGGCTTTATTTCACTTCAGAATTCTAGATCTGAGCTGTAGATAAACGAAAAAATTCTGCAGATTTTGCGCAGCAAAACATATCTTGTCCATGCTGGCAAATAATCATGACCACCCGACATGAATATTATGTAAATGATTTTAATAGCACGGCCATTCAAAACAAGGGTCTATCATGTGTGTAGTAAAAAGGTTACCGAAAATCATTTTGGCCGGGAATTAATGTAAACACAGATATCGGATACCAGTCCTGTCTAAAGTTAATGTAAACAGGTGGGCCAAAAATTCGGATATGGTCAAAAGATCGGATTTGTGCATTAAGACTTGCAGTGTAAATGCAGCCATAGTGAAAGCAGCATACTATACAGTACCTACTGCTATATATGCTGTTAATATGAATCAAACAACAAAAGAAAAACAGAAAATCACTCACTGTTCTTGATCGAATAACTTTGATTAAAAAGTAGCTTTAATAAGAATGCATTTCTTACTTGAATGCTGCTGTTTAAAGCTCTGGCGAGGAGATAAACATGGCGGACTGTGTACAGCTCACTGAGGGCGGGGTCTAGTGGGCGGGTCTAAGCATATGTGACGTCACTGTTAGAATCTGCAAACGGCTTATTCTGAAACACTGCTTATGATTTATGGGGATTTAAAAAAAGGAGTGGGTGGGAGTGAATTTTGCATAATAGGTCCCCTTTAACTATTTTAAAATGCAGTTTGAGAAGAGAAGCTTTGGAGAAGCTTCCAGAAGAGAAGCTTTGGAAAAGAGGAAGTTGAACAAAATGACGTTTAACCACCTGATCTGCCATCACACTCTATCATCCATTCAATCCCATCATGCACTGAACTCAATGAGGTGGGTCGTCACACATGACGACCACTGTCACAACAGTCCCAGTCTGCTTCACCGTCCACACCTGATCAATACTGTTCCATTAGACCAGACAGCAATAATCAATAATGGCGAGCATACTGCACTTACAATGACAAGCTTATTCGGGAGCTCGAGTGGCAGTAAAACATACAGACAATGGGTGTGTGTGATCAGGGAGTGCTGCCAGACTGTTACAACTCTAATATCAATGAAATTTCTACTATATAAGTAAGGGATAATACACAGCTAGGTGTGCATTACAAGATTTTAATGGAGGCAAAGAATCACCTGAGTGGAAGTGTAAAAATTATGGTTATTTTCGTCAGTTACGATCCGTTAAATCTAGTGTTTTGCACAGACACGGAGAGAAAATAATGCAGTAAGATTACATTTATTTGAATGAAATTAGGGCTGGGCGATAAATCGATTTTATCGATTAACTCGAATGTGTAGTATACGTCGACTTGTTTGAATGAAAATCGGTTTTCTTTTTAACATCTGCCGACGCTCCCCTCTGGGCTCCCGTAGTTCTGAACGGGCTCAGCGTTTGCCATAGAGATACACAAACAGCATGGCAAATGAACAAGACCGTGGCAGCAGAAGCACACCCGCCGAAAACATTTACAAACTGAATCCGCAGGGCTGCCAACTCTCACGAGTTCACCGTGAGACTCACGCAATTGTCACTTTTCACACGCTCTCACGCCACACATCCATTTTCTCACGCAGAGAAAAATCACGAAGCAAAGAGGACACTGACACCGACAGACTAGACAGAGAAGGTTACTATTGATATGAAACAAATTCTCAGCTCTCAGGTTCTGTCAATTTAATTACAAAACTCAAACAATAAACACAGTTTTGGCGCTTGTAAATGTGACGTGACAGATCGCTGACAGATCTCAGTTCAAGCGGCACGTGAACCGATCGTCTGTTACTCTTTACTACTAGTTAATAGTAAATAAACACAAATGATCAATAGATAATTTGAAAGATACAGTTCAACTTACCGAAATGTAATAAAATCGATCGATCAAATGTTTTTCAACCGCGGAAAGAGGTCCATAAAACAGCTGGAGAATAATATGTCACGTAACATTACATTTACCTCAGGAAAGCCATTTACCTTACTGACCCATAGCACGTTAGTTGGACTTAAAAAAAATGCTATAGAGAGGAGTATTTTGCTAAATATGATAACTACCTGTATATTACATATTTATAAAATTTGTACCTATATCATTAAAATATAACATTGTTATTATAAAAAACGCATTATATTTAATTTGAGATGTTATTTTTAACCTTTAATAATAATACCAGCTGACAGGGCTCTGTATGTTTACAGCATTAGGTGAGTTTTTTTTTTTTATGGAGAACAATTAACATAACACATAAAAGCATACCAGTCATTGTACCATGTAAACATTGTGTTGTCACTAAACTTAATAAAATTCTGTTTAGTTACCAAATGTTTTGACAATCACAATACAATTATTGTGATGCAATTTTTTTTTTTTTTTTTTTTTTACACATCCCCCCAATCCCAATCCACCCATTTTATGTTATGTTACGTTATGTTATGTTACATCTTCACAGTTTACAAAGGCAGGGCCTGCCATCTTGTCTTTTTGGTTTGTTGTTTCTGATTGCACTTTAACCCCAAGGGGGAAATCCAGATCAAATCCCAGAAGGGAAAATCAAAACAAAATAAAGTTAAAACTTGTTTTGAACAATTTCTTTGTGATCTGCAGATTGATTTTAAAGAAGGGGGAGAGAAAAAATCGTTTTTTGGGTAGGCCATATCGCCCAGCCCTAAATGAAATATAACATTTATTTGAAAGAATTATTGAGAGGGAAAAAGAGAAAGATACTGTGCGTTTGTGAATTTCCTGCGTCTGTGCAACGTCTCTCTACTAATAGTGAAGCTTTGAGTTTAATTACTTCTAAAACAGCGATGTTACCATAACAGGGTTTCTGCACACTTTTTAAAGTCAAATGTAAGTTTTTAAGACCTTTTTAAGAAAATTAATACTCTGCATTAGGGGTTTGCAATATTGACAAAAATATGTCTCGATATTTTCAAAGTTTTGCTGAGAATAATTAGATAATATTTACTGATTGTGTTTTTGTGCTTGGTGCCATTGCTGGTTTAGGCCTGTTGTTGACAGCTGACTCACAAAGATATTCATATTTGTCATATTCTATGCAGTGGACAGTTCACAGCAGTGACAGAAATTTTTTTTTTTTTATTAAGGGGCAATATTTCCCACCTTAAATTGATTTCCAGGGGCATTTTCACCTATATATGGACATTTGTAGATGTATGCATCACCTTTTATGTCAAATTCTAACATTCAAATTAAATTCTATTAGAATAATAACACAATACCACTGTTACCAGTCAAATTAAATCATTAAATCAAAATCCATCTTTGCAGTGCAGAGGTGACACAGAAGCGGCATCAGAACTGGCATTAATATATTCACACTGCATTTACAATTGCATAAATAAATCTATGAGATGTTTTTTTTTAATTCAATATTTTATATCCAATATCTAATTTTAACGTTCTAATTAAAGGGTACTTTAAATGTGAAACTAAAACCGCCATTAGGTGGCGGCGAGTCACTGTCTTAATAAGTGAGTTGAGTGAGTCATTCATTCAACCGATTTGTTCATTGAATCATTAAATCGATTTGTTCAAAACGCGGATTTCAAAATCATCGCTGTCTGTTGCATTGAGACTGCTACGGTTTCATTTTGAAATTCCCGTCGGTGAAATAAAGGGAAAACAAACAATATTGACAATATTGTTTATAAAATGTAACTCACAATGTTAATTGTTCATTTATAAAATAAATATCACATATGCAATTGTGCACGGGAAAACGGCACTCTTACTGATGTGATATTGTATGATAACAACATAATATGATATAAATATGAGACAAAAACTAATTTGGGAACATACCTATAACTGCACACATTACGCAGAGACAAAAGCGATGTCAGCTCACAGTGCCTCGTACATCGTTAAAACAATGAGACAATACACATCGTACACCACTACGCACATAAAGAGTTTCGCGTGCAGGAGACAGACGTAATGCTGCCGCGAATGTGACGCGATCTCCAATCTCTGTTGTGTGTTTGCATGCTTCAATGAAGGCAGCATGTTAATACAGAATGTGATTAAACTGACTAGAACAACCTGTGCATTACATGGTTTGAATGCACACTTTCCTGCCAAAAAGTATTGAGTATTTAGCAAGACTGTGGTATAATAACTGATACAACTGTAGAGTGTGATGTCAAAACGGTCTTAGAGGAACAGCAGCTCACGCATTCTTACCGTCAGATGCAGTGCAGCGGGCCGCCAGCTCCCACAGCACCAGCCCGACCGCATACATGTCTATCCTGAGGAAAGAGTCTCGCTGGAAGTTGATGGCCCCCTCCAACACCTCCGGGGCCATGTAACGCCTGGTTCCCACCTGAAGCGCACAGAGAGACCACCTTCTGATTAGTACAACAGTAAAAACGGTACATGTAAATGCATACAGTCTCCCTTAATGAGTACAGCGTAAGGGAATTATGCAGCTGCCAGAGCAAATTTTGTATTAAAGTATATGAGAATGTTTTAATGACCTAGATGCTTAAACAGACCTATAATAAAAAAATTCGGTTTACAAAAAAGTCCTTCTACAATCTTTCTGCCAGCACTGCAGTCAATTCAGTCATGGTTTCAAAATGGATGGTCCAGACAGCCTAATAAACACTACTAGTGAATATCTTAAGTTTGTACGTCTTGTAGAACACAATAGGACAAGAAAGTTTTTTTTTTTTTAATTGGATTACTTTTTTTATTTTATTCAATTACTGAATGTTTACCAGAATACTTCAGACTGCTCTTAAAAAGCTGAAAAACCTCAACTAATTAATTAATTTGTATCCATTTTCTATTGTTTTTAAATGTTCTATTTGTTCATTTTATTACCACCTGTTTACTTGAATAATTTCTTGGAAAAACTTCAAGATGTGTTTACTTCATCGAGAAACACCCCTGCTAAATGCCATAGTTATAATTGAATTTGTTATCATTTATATTAACATTTAGATTATAATTTAACTTTTTACATAAAAGAGTGTTCAATTGCATATGTTTTTATTGTGGTATTGATAATGAAATTTCACTGCTCATTCGATATCGACCACTGACATTTTGGTCTATTCTGTCTATTATGTGGACAGCTGAGATGCAGCCTCTGATACACCTCCACAGAATCATATTCATATTTAAACACACTTCACAGAGCCAACCCTCGCACGAAGGGCGGCACTTCAATCAGCACCGGCTCCAACACTTACCTGCCCATGCGTGTCCCCAGCTGACTTCCCTGCCTCAAACTTCAGAGCCAGACCAAAATCAGCTATACAAGCCGTCAGGTTTGTCTTCAGCAGAATGTTCTTGCTCTTAATATCCCTGTGCATGTATAATACAAGTTTAAATATGTAAAAATTGCTTAAATTGATCACAAACAAAGATATTTTTATTACTGCTTCAGCAGTTTGTGTCTATACAATGAAAGTCAATGGGGTCCAAAACAACACTGGACCGCATTGACTTCCACTGTATGGACAAGAAAACAAGAGACTCATTTAAAAAATATATTTTGTGCAAGTCATACAGGTTTGAAACAACATGGGAGACAAGATTTAGACCAAATGTCCACCTTTCAATATATCTAAGAACCACAATGGGTTTTTAGATCGTTCTGTCAGGTCCATTAAGTCAAGAACACACATGACAATAAATGATTAGGAAATTGTATTGAATAAATTGCAATTCAAGTTGATAATTAAAATTTGGCGGTATGGCTCTGTTCAGGGAGTCCTCTGACCTTTCATGAGCACCATGAAATAGCAGAGAGTCAGAGGACAGCAGCAGCATTAGGGAACGCTCACAGTTTAGTACTGGGAGAGCAAAACTATTCCCCCATATGAACAGAGCAGCAACGATGACAGAAAAGCAAATGCCACGTTATACACGACAAGGAGGAGCTGGGGAGGAGGTGGGTTGCAGAGAGCGAGCAGCAAGCAGTTAGGAGCGAACTGAATCTGCTTAAATAGGGCGCCCTGATTTGAGGGTAGTCATTAGAAGCGAGGGGAGATGAACAGCAGATGCGCTGATGCAGCTCAGCTGAGCAGATCGCTGATGAAACCGTGTTGTCGGCCGATGGCGTTAGCAGCATCTTGACTACTTGGCCTGCCAGAACTGATGCTGACGCTCAATTTGTATATTTCTAACCTGTGTGCGATGGCCGGTTTGTGGCCATCTCTGTGTCCTGGGAAGTCAGAGTGCAAGTAAGCCAGTCCTCGAGCCATGGTCTGAGCGATGAGACACAGCTCGTTCCACGTCACCACGTTTGCCTTCAGGTAGTCTGTCAGGGAGCCCTGCACACAGACAGCAGAGACGCTTGGATCAATCATGGCTGTGCTTCAGCCTGCAGTATAAACAACTAAAACCGTTTAACTCGCAATAAAAAGTATAAAATCAGCAATAACACAAAGACTTGACTGCTGATAAAGTAACTCACTTTGAGCACTATTGTAGCACATATTGACTTGATTGAAAAATATTTAATCATCTTTTTATGAAAATGATTTCTTTTGTATAATTGGATCCTACAGGGTATCAACATGACATGTAAACGTTTCTTTTGTAATGAATCTTTTGTCACTTCATTCGTTCTGCCCCTTAAGACCTTCATAACAAAATGTTTTATAGACAGCAAATTTACTACATCAATGGCGTTCAAAAAATAGCCATCCAATGTGATGTATTAATTCTCTTTATCAATTATCACTCTTTTTTTGTCATGTTTATTTGAGTGTTCATCTACTGGGATTGATAATTTCAATGAGCAAAACTCAAGCCTGTAGTCTAAAGTTCAAAGTCTTAATCAAATAAATAAAATACTTTAAATTTCATTAGCAACACTGCAAAAAAATAAATAAATAATATAACGTAATCCCTGCTGATAATGATGGCAGAGAGATTAGTAAACTTTGAGAAAGTAAAACATGGATCTAGAAATGTTCCTCCTTTTAAGTGAAAGCCAATGCTGTCCAGCCCCCATTCAGTTCCAGACCTTTTCATGGTAAGCTGTGATGAGCCACAATTCAATGTCCAGGTTGCTTCCTCTCTTCTCGGCCCCGATGAAATGAAGAACGTTTTCATGCCTCATGCCAGGGAGATTGTAAATGTCATACTCATTCTGCCAAGACAGCTTGTCCTGCGAAAGACAATCACAATCAACTCAGATTACTTAAGTAAGCAGTCATTTACCAGAGCAAATTATTAAATGGGAGATTGATAGATGAAACATGATTTCACCAAACACCAAACTCTAAGCTGTAACTCTAAGAGAGAGACAGCTCCTGTTAGGTGTAAGGAATTTTCATTTCATTTCATTTCATTTCAAGAAATACATATTTATCTTTATATAATTTATGTATTGTGATTTAATTAATGTATATTTAACACTTTTCTATTGGAATAAGTTGTACAAATTTAATTTATTCCTGTGAATTTTCAGCAGTCCTTTCTTCAGTGTCACATCCTTCAGAAATCATTCTAATATGCCCAATTTTTCTCAGATTATTTGATGAACAGACATTTCAAATCCGCATTTATTTGAAATAGAAATGCTTTGTAACAATGTAATGTTTGTGTGCTTCACAGGCTGACACATGGCTCAGCTCCACATTTGGCTGTGTAATTGGTTAAGCAGGTTAGATTAACTCATCAGCTTTAGAAGCTGATTCCCTGGCCTTGGGTCCACGTGGTACCTGAATGGGGAATATCTTCACTGCCACATAGTCATTAAGCAGCTGAGCCTTCCACACACAGCCAAAGCGCCCTCTAGCTTTGATTTCCAACAACTGCAGTGGCTTCTGAACCAGGGTGGGAGACGGCGGCATGGGTCCAGGGTCCTATAAAGACAACAAATAAGGAAGTGTAAGCTATAGGGTTGGTTAAACAGACCATCTGTAGGTGTGATAACTGCTGTAGACTTCATCACTATGGTGACCATCCTCAAACAGCATGTTTCACAGCGACTGATTAGACTGACATCATTAACCACCAAGGTCATTTCAATAAGATGTATGTACAGGGAAGGGCCATTCAAAATGACCTTTACAGATGGACACTGTCCGGAATTCAAACCCTGAAATTAACCCATGACTCTTATCTAAAACATCATCTACGTTTTGTTGATTACTGGTTCCACAGGGGAATTGTGATCCCCACTTTAAAGGAGTTCAGGGTCGGTTCATGCTAGATTTTATTTTCAATTTTATGTACATGCAAACGCAAGAGAATGGGTACACAAGCACATGCAAATAATTTGTCTTCACTAAACCCTGACCTGTGAATTGGCATAGATAAAATCTGTTTGACAAATATAGGACCAAAACTTCCAGATTGAATTCTTGGATTAAAATCAAGCATGGAGGAAACTCTCATTTTGGTAGTTTCAGGTCATGTTTTACATACATTACCATCCGAACGTTTGGGGTCGGTTATATTTTTAAAAATGTTTTAGAAAGTAGTCTCTTATGCACATCAAAACTCAAATTCTTTATACATATTGTAAAAAATAGGTAATATTTTGAAAATGTTTTAAAATACAATTCATTCCTCTTATGGTAAAAGCTAAACCTTTGATCAATTTACTGTGTCCTTCCTGAATAAAAGTATTACTTTATTTCAAAAATAGATACAATCTTACTAACCCTGAACCTTTTAATGTTTGTGTAAGAGAACTGAAGAACACAAGCTACAGTTCAGAAGAGAAACATGAATTTATAGTTCTAAAGCCAGTAATCACCAATACATTTTTAATCGAATCGTGACCCCAAGAATTTTTTATCGAATTGTGAGATTCCAAAAGATTCCCAGCCCAACTATTGTGCCAGATACCTTATATGAAATAACACATGAAAATAATACTAGCTGACTGTGGTGATGTGGTGGGGTAAAGGTGGACCCATGTCATGCAGCTGAGCTGCATAAAGCTTTGACGGAAGGGGCTTATGGGAGTTGAAGTTCAGAGCTTGTTAAACATAATCCACAGCTTCTGTAAGTGGACCACAGATGTGATAATCAGCTGACCTAGTTTGTGGGTGCTGTGAAATGCACTGGCATGCCATTACACCTAGAAGGATAGAACCTTTCTGAATATGCCTTATGCAGGCAGAGACCATTTAGCAGTTCATCTAAATGCATGAGTGTGCGCTGTCTACACCCGACATGACCTTTTCTGACCAATTATCCTTTGTCAGCAAAACACAATAGGCTGTTTCCCGCTTATCAAATAAACTAATCCCAGTTATTCAAGTGAATCAGTGTAGGAAAGCAATATAGATGGCATCTGTAGGCACGAACCCAAACCCTGCCGCTGTGCTGGCTGAGCCTGCCATACTGCTCACCTAATTCTCAACAAATTTCACACTGAAAATAAGTAAATAAAATATTTAGCTAAATATACATATAAAGACAATACATTTAAAAACAATAACAAAACATAACTGATTAAATAATATAAATTTTCACTGACATAAATATAATTTTACTGTAAGATATACATATATATAAAAGTGTATATCTTTTTTTTTTTTAGCAATGATTATTGTCGCAATAACTTAATATCGCAATGCAAACATAGCCTACAGCCTCAATTTTCTTTAAGCAAATATAAGCTAAATTTAATTTTGTATTTTTTTTTTTAATACTAGGAATAAAAATGACCCAGGTACATTCTTTACAGGTCATCAGAACAACCTACTTCTCAGTAGCCACTTTTCCACTGTCTGGCGAGTGCGAGCCAGGGCTTTCAACGGGCCGGGCTGGGCTAATAGCTAGTAGCACCAAGCCCAAAACCACGCTGCGTTTCTACCGTCAGCTCCGCAGCGCTTCACTAAAACCCGCCCATAACACGCCTCTCTGGAAGAACGTCACACACACCCATCATTTCACCAACAAATGGACGTTTTATCAGAAAACTAATCAGAAAGAAATCACTGGAAACTAGCGAGATTGCAAAACGAACATGATAAAAGCGACCGTTTGTTGGCATTTTTGTTTACTTAAAGATTTAAAACCAAGCATCGATGTTTTACCACAGTTTTACAATAATAAGTGATACATTGACCATAAGGAATTAATTTGCCAAGATTGCACATTAGTCACAAAGAAATAAAGTGGTATTTACCGTTATCACAAAAGAAAGAGGACACACGTACTTAGTCGCGTCTCTTTCTGTTTATTTGTAGTCACAGGACAGTATGTTTACATCACATTCAGAAAGAATGATAATTTCTACAAATTTTCCACCAAAAATATGACCTGAGGAGCTTTAGCACTCTCTCCAGTGACAGTCGCAATACAGTTATATTTTCAGTCAGAGAAACAGAGGAATCTCCTGAAAAAAAGGAGTTGCTTTATGTTATGACATATATGGAGCTAAATATGGATCAGAGAGTCCGGTATAAAGAGACGAGACGTACTGACAGATAAAAAAAAATACACGATTGTGATAGCCTATATGATATGTCTTGATTTCTTCAAGCGGTTGTATTTACCATGTTTACAAAGGTAATTGTTAGTGTGCATAGTCTTTTGCATTGCATCTAAATATTTCTGCCTTATACGGTGATCAGAATCCACATCGGATCACAAACAGAAGTTATTTCAAACACTCGCTGCTGTCTGAAAGTGAGTTTTGAGCTAAAATGATTTTAAAAGTCTTTAACGCTGATGTTAGCTGGTATATGAAATCATCTGCGGCACTGCCGTCTCCTGACTCAGGCAAACTCGCCCCTGTTCATGACCCCTCCTCAAGCCCGAACTGGCCCGCTTTGGACCAAGGTATTCAGCGGGCCAAAAAACCCTGACCATTGGCCCCGACGAGGGCCGATCAAGCTCCAGAAGTGACAGTGGCCCGTCAGTGGAAACATGGCTAGTGTTAGTCTTAAGTGGTTGAAGGGAAAAAACCCAGCTTTATTTGGCCTCCCTTAGAAACAAATCACATTTCAGCAGGTGCTCTGTGGACAGCCTTTCTTCATCCTACCTACTTATTGAGTATTTGTTTCTAAGGGAGGCCAAATAAAGCTGTTTTTTTTCCCTTCAACCACTTAAGACTAACCCTGACCATTGGCCCCGACGAGGGCCGATCAAGCTCCAGAAGTGACAGTGGCCCGTCAGTGGAAACATGGCTAGTGTTAGTCTTAAGTGGTTGAAGGGAAAAAAAAACAGCTTTATTTGGCCTCCCTTAGAAACAAATACTCAATAAGTAGGTAGGATGAAGAAAGGCTGTCCACAGAGCACCTGCTGAAATGTGATTTGGAGTTCAGGCAAAAGTAGGACAAATGGAGAACAGGCATGTTTTTGGCACCGATTGTTCTGAACCGAGACTCCTTAGCATATGGATCTGGGTTGTTAACTAACTTTTTTCCAAGTCCTCAAGGAAACAAATGCCGAAGAAAAGTACATCACATGACTGTGGGTGGGAGGAGACTAGGTTAAAGAACAGAACATCCATCATGCAGAGAAGAAAACAAAAAACTGTCAGGACGCAGGCGAGAAAGCGAATACTTCTGAGATGGCAATGCTTTGCTTTTACACAAAACGAGAGAGCTGACAAGTAATGAGGGAGGATGGAGGTAAGGGAGGGACTGAGCTCCTGAGGGGGACGCAACCCTCACCCTGACCTCACACACTTACACCCACACAGGTCAGGGTCATGTTTACTTTTCCATTTGCCCAAACGTCAGTCACTAAACAGACACCACTCATAAACATGATGACAATAAGTCTTATGGGAAGTGTCTGCCCCTGGGGCAGCAGACGTGGATGGAGGCAAAGGCTGACATTTTTAATGCATTCCTTTTCCAAAATAGAGTAAAAGAAAGAACAACACAGGTAATTTAAGAGGGCTATCCATCTACCCAGATGCCTGTGGCAGATATAGTATTTCAGTGAGCAGGTTACTGGAGTTGTTTGTGTTGTTCAAAGTCTGAAAATAAAGAGACCAGTGGAAAAAGCCCAACGGACATTTGTTGAACGGGTGAAGCATTCATACATGTATTAAGTCTCATAGTGACCACAGATGTCCCTAATTCTTATATCTTAAGCACCCTATACTTTGCACAACTGGTTTTAAAAAAGATAACTTAAGCAATACGTTTTTAGATATATTTCTTTCTCATTTGCTTTCTTATTTTATACACATACATTCTGTAAAAATTCGATCAGTCAGTTTGTTTTTGCATTCAGCCCACAAGGACAGCACACAGAAACACTTGCCTTCATTATTTTGTGGTACATCACATTCTCATCACATTCAATTCAGATGTATTAGCTGATTGAAACATTTTTTTTTTTGATTGTTACATTTTTGTCGATGCATGTCTGAATAGTTTTAATAGATTAAATTAATCTGATGCAAATAATGTTTTTATTGCACTCAAAGCTTTAAGCATTGTTATTAAGTCTACTGTAAATTTTCTGTGTGGTAAAAATAATTGGATTTCTATAACAAAAAAAGCCTCCCCATAAGGTCCATGACTGTTTACCAAGACTACACTTTTTGAAGAAAGCAAGTGCATTTGGGGGCTTTTGATCTCTTGTGAATTATTTACATACAGTTGTTCATTTGGAAGACCAAAGCAATACACAGCGGTTTGCTGTAACAAATGGAAGCGTAAGCAGCACATACTGTATACAATGTAATTCAAAGCAAAATCCTTACAGAACTAAATAGACATCTAAGTGCCAGAGTGCATCTTATCAGCTCTGACACAAGGATGGATAAAAGCATCAATGTGATGTTTTGTAATAAATCTTCAGAATGGATTAAATCTGTGCAGCAACTGAGCAACAATTTTTGGCTCCACACACACTGAATGACTAGGCCTAGTTCTTTACTTGTTCTTGGACTGCCCAACATTGCTGTTTAACCACCTTCTGGGAATACAAAGTGATTAAAAAAGTTTTAAAAGGGCAATATCTTATATTTTTGCAGCATTTTATTCCCCCCCTGAGGCCCACTTATAATGTTAATCAATGTTTCCTGGACCAAAATTTAAATATTCTGGTCATATTCAGTTTTCATACCATTTTAAACTTTCTGGCCCTAGGAATAAAACAGACTGCTTTTGCCGTTAGGGTGACATAGAAAATGATAAATATAATCTAAAAAAACATAATATAATCTATTTAATCTACACTCACCGGCCACTTAATTAGGTACCCCATGCTAGTAACGGGTTGGACCCCCTTTTGCCTTCAGAACTGCCTCAATTCTTCGTGGCATAGATTCAACAAGGTGCTGGAAGCATTCCTCAGGGAGTTTGGTCCATATTGACATGATGGCATCACACAGTTGCCGCAGATTTGTCGGCTGCACATCCATGATGCGAATCTCCCGTTCCACCACATCCCAAAGATGCTCTATTGGGTTGAGATCTGGTGACTGTGGAGGCCATTTTAGTACAGTGAACTCATTGTCATGTTCAAGAAACCAATTTGAAATGATTAGAGCTTTGTGACATGGTGGAAGTAGCCATCAGAGGATGGGTACATGGTGGCCATAAAGGGATGGACATGGTCAGAAACAATGCTCAGGTAGGCCGTGGCATTTAAACGATGCCCAATTGGCACTAAGGGGCCTAAAGTGTGCCAGGAAAACATCCCCCACACCATTACACCACCACCACCAGCCTGCACAGTGGTAACAAGGCATGATGGTTCCATGTTCTCATTCTGTTTACGCCAAATTCTGACTCTAACATCTGAATGTCTCAACAGAAATCGAGACTCATCAGACCAGGCAACATTTTTCCAGTCCTCAACTGGTCAATTTTGGTGAGCTCTTGCAAATTGTAGCCTCTTTTTCCTATTTGTAGTGGAGATGAGTGGTACCCGGTGGAGTCTTCTGCTGTTGTAGCCCATCCGCCTCAAGGTTGTGCGTGTTGTGGCTTCACAAATGCTTTGCTGCATACCTCGGTTGTAACGAGTGGTTATTTCAGTCACTGTTGCCCTTCTATCAGCTCGAACCAGTCTGGCCATTCTCCTCTGACCTCTGGCATCAACAAGGCATTTCCGCCCACAGAACTGCCGCTCACTGGATGTTTTTTCTTTTTCGGACCATTCTCTGTAAACCCTAGAGATGGTTGTGCGTGAAAATCCCAGTAGATTAGCAGTTTCTGAAATACTCAGACCAGCCCTTCTGGCACCAACAATCATGCCACGTTCAAAGTCACTCAAATCAACTTTCTTCCCCATACTGATGCTCGGTTTGAACTGCAGGAGATTGTCTTGACCATGTCTACATGCCTAAATGCACTGAGTTGCCGCCATGTGATTGGCTGCTTAGAAATTAAGTGTTAACGAGCAGTTGGACAGGTGTACCTAATAAAGTGCCGGTGAGTGTATATAATCACTATACTGCTGCATTTCTTGCTGGGAGGGGGAAAAAAAATCCAGTTTTACATAACATGACCCTTATAAAACTAGCAAGGCATTTTTAATATTTTGCCGTTTAGGATTTATTTAGCTCATGGACGAACATCTGTCATGAAGCACATTCATACAAAAGTAAATAAAGCTCAGGACTCATTAGGGAATAATCTTGGTTCATTCCAGTTTTTAAGAGTTTTGCCTCTCTGGCAAAAACTACCACACAGATTGGCAAACGAGTGTTGCACAGGGCCACAGCTTCATATCCATTAAACAACAGATTTTTCATGTGCAATTTGTGTGCTGAAAGAGAGAATGTCCAAGGAGTGACGCTGATGCAACATGACAGTTTGCTATGAATCTTTCAATATGACTGCAAATGTTTCATATGTTAAGTACAATAAAAACACTTTAAGCTGTTCCCCATTCCCACATTCATAACATTCATCTTTGCATACATTTGCTGCATGCTTGGAGACGTGCATTCATCAATCTCAGTATTGCCGTTTTACCATGCACCTAAATCAAGGGATCTCTGCCTGAATCCCCTGAATCAGAGGGGATTTCGTTTTTGTTATCCGTGCACTGAAATTCAGGACATCACAGATTGATGAGGCAATGTGCAGGGATAAACGCAAAATAAAACCAGTGGGATATTATAGGAAAATGTGCTAACGAAAACAAAGGGGTGCTTTTGATAGCAATGAAAAAAAGGTTTAAAATGAGGTTCCAACATAACCTTGAAAAAAAAAGATGAATGAATCAGGCTTCTCTTACCTCTATCATTATATGAAAGGCGTGCTAGTTGAGGAAGGAAAGAGGAAATCAAGCGTTAGTTTTAGTTTAACGTATATGAGATGGGGAATTTCAGGGTTTCTGGAAGAACGAGTAAATCTGTTTCACTATTTCAGTAGGAACTTTTACTTGCAGGCCAACACAACATATTTCTACAGGTTAACCCAATTTTGTCTGTCCAAAATATTTTAGATTTATGTCAAGCCAAAAGATAGGAATAGGATTTTATTATAGTCTAAAATTCATAAAAATGAGTTGTTTTTTTTAAAATACTTTCTTCTTTCTTTTGCTACTTTAATGTGCAGAAACTAAAAGTAAGCTATTCAGAGGTTGAATTGTCCGAAAACGGGCCAACAAAGCTACACTGACTGAACCAATGTCTTATGTTTGGGATGGGACAATCTGTTTGTCCAACCAATGATTTTGGGATTTTGTATTTTTGCAATTCTGTTTGATGCAGCTTGTGCTGCAAAAAGCACATATTTCATCTTTAAGATGAAAAAGAAATATACTGGTTCAGGCGAGGGCCTCAAGTAGATATTCTGATTAAAAATCTTGCCTTATGTAGAATAATTTCTGGCTTGTGTGCAATTTTAACTTTATATAAGTGAATATAACTGGAAAGAATGAACATTCTGCCCCAAGTACACCACTCAACAGTTGCTGCTTGCACCTGAGGCCAAATCTGCATGTTACAGCAACTGCCAGACTTCCACAAGATACTGAGAGACTTCTCCAAATAAAACGGAAAACTAGGAAAGTTTCAGAATCTCAAAAAAGAAAACACCAAAGATATAGTTTAAAGAAAATGGGGGATGAATCGTTGTTCAGTGAGTACAACATATCTCCCTGCATTCTCATTCAGACTTAATATTGTACCATACTCTTCTCAAAACAACCAACACTTAGCACAAATTTTTGTGCAGGACTTTTTGTGAAACTTAGAAAATTATAGAGAATATGGTGTTTTCAGAGTCATAACGCAACAGCTCCCTATCCATACCAAATAATAATTTTTAAAAAGCTGTATATATATGACAATATAACAATGGCGATTTAGATGAGGACAGAAGTGGCACATGTAAAATATTATTTACTGCCATAAACAACAACAAAATAAGTTTGTAGAACTGAGCATTGTAATGCACAAGAGCTAAAACCTGAATATAAAGAAATGGAACCAAGGCAATGAGTTGCACATGAATGCAGGAGCTGACCTCATGGCTTTAAACACTGCACTATGCGTGCAGTTGCCTGAATCTCCGTTCTTTCCTGAAACAAGAAATTCCCTTCCTCACCATGAAGCCAAGCACTTAATGCGGTTAAAGCACACTGTGCTCTCTCTCTTGAGGGGCATGTTGGGTCTTGGGCCCTTGTAAGAAAACTGTTAAATAAGCGTCTCTCTGCCTTCTAAATGGTACGAGACTCTAAAGTGGAGGCTGGGGGCCAAATGCTTCAAACGAAGAGATTATTTTTAACTACATGCTTTAAAATGGCCTGAGAATTGATGAAGGAATGTTTCAGAGCTATTCAAAACAATGTTGATGACAACTAATAAGGGCATCATAAAATGATTCTCATTTATGTTGATGCATACAGCATGCATTACATCCAATGTAAATGCATACAGCAACCACCATCAGGCTACCATACAAATTTAAAGATGGACCCATTTAAATTTAAATAAAGATTTACAGTGCATTTAGGAGTTTCAGTGTAGATGTTTATAGAGATAATATCAGTGAGTGAATGAACTGACCAAGTTACAGGGAGACAAGAGAGAAGTCTTTAACCAAACATATGTAAATATAAGTAACACAAGATTTGCCTGACTATATATTTAAAACATTGTGAAAGTTAAGCTCAAAGCTTTGTTTAAAACTCTAAAAAGGAGGGATGCTGCGATCGATCGGCTGCAAATCGGTATTGGCTGATAATCACATTCTACGACTCGATTGGTAGTCACTAAATTTGTCCGATCTTACAAACCGACCCCAATTTGAATTTGTAAAACACGCGATGACGTCAAACTTCAGTGCCGCAGTCACCTGTCATGTTGACAGCCTGCAATTGTTCAGTTTTAAAGTCTTGTAGGCTCTTTAATAAGCCAAAGTATCCTAAAATGGATAGTGTTTTGCGTAAGCTCTGTTTTTTAAAGGCCTATTAAAAGGTTCACTGTAAAATAAATATCGAGATCAGTATCGGCCGATCAAGATGACAAGAAATCGGTAGTCGATAGGGATGCACGATGATATCGGGACAACATTGGTATCGGCCGATAAAAGCTTAAAATGACCATTATCGGCACTGGCCGATATGAATATTACTGCCGATGAGCCTTGCCGATAGGGTGGCCTGTTTCCTATCCGCACGTGATGACCGTGAACAAAGCATGAGCGCCAGCAACTTAAACTTCCAACTAGGGGTGTGCGATAATCACGGTTTTTGATCGTGGATGATTAAAATATCTCTCCACGATCTGCTTTTGAAGAAAAATCATAGTGTTGTGCATTCTATCAGTTCAATTCTGGCGCCTTCATCTCAACATACTGTACAATGCGACGCACATTCACATCATCACATCACATGTAAACGCAGAGGTAGAGTTACACTCACGGGACACTGCAATTCACAAAAGTTCATTATTTGCATGTGCGTCAAAGTCTTGCTAGTTGTCATTCACGTGCTGATGCGCTGTTCTAACATCCGCTTTTCTGAGCGCGTTACACCCGACGCTCACAGGAACCAAAAGCCTGTCACAGCGCCTGTATACTGGACTAGTCTTATTGCGCTGATACGGTCAAATACACACAAGGTTTACATAAAGTTGGTTATGTCTAAAGTGAAAGCAAACAGAAAAAATCTGCTTGTCAAATGCGTGTATATTAGACGCGTCGCGTGCAGTTCTTAAAGAGACAGTAATAATATGCTGCCGCTTGTCCTTAAAGAGATACTGCACCCAGAAATAAAAAATCTGTCATTATTTACTCACTCTAATGTTGTTCCAAACCGGTATTCATTTCTTTCTTGTGCTTAAATATACTATGGAAGTCACTGGAGTACAGCAACTGTTTGGTTAGCCACATTCTTCCAAATAACTTTTATTTTCAACAGATTTTCAAAGAAACTTGAGAGAGTAAATGATGACAATTAACATTTTTGGGAGAACTATTCCTTTAATGTTAATAAAACAACAAAACACAGAGGAAATCACTCACTGCTCTTGACTGAGAACATTAATAGAAGCTTTAATAAGGTTTTTTTGCACTTAAAAAAAAAATACAAATATATCGGTATCGGGCAAAATAAGTTTGAAAATATCGGCCAAAATCCAATATCGTGCATCCCTAGTAGTCGATATCAGTATCGACAGCAAAAATTTTAATCGGTGCATCCCAACTAGAAAGTAGGGATGCACGATGATATCGGGACAACATCGGTATCGGCCGATAAAAGCTTAAAATGACCATCATCGGCATTGGCCGATATGAATATTTCTGCCGATGAGCCTTGCCGATAGGGTGGCGTGTTTCCTATGCGCACGTGACGACCGTGAACGAAGCATGAGCGCCAGCAACTTAAACTTCCAACTAGGGGTGTGCGTCTCACGGTTTTTGATCGTGGACGATTAAAATGTCTCCACGATCTGCTTTTGAAGAAAAATCATAGTATCGTGCATTCTATCAGTTCAATTCCGGCGCCTTCATCTCAACATACTGTACAACGCGACGTACATTCACATCACATCACATGTAAACGCAGAGGTAGAGTTACACTCACGGGACACTGCAATTCACAAAAGTTCATTGTTTGCATGTGCGTCAAAGTCTTGCTAGTTAAACATGTCATTCACGTGCTGATGCGCTGTTCTAACATCCGCTTTTCTGAGCGCGTTACACCTGACGCTCACAGGAACTAAAAGCCTGTCACAGAGTCTGCATACTGGACTAATCTTTCGAGTCTTATTGTGCTGATACTGTCAAATACACACAAGGTTTACATAAACAAAGTTGGTTATGTCTAAAGTGAAAGCAAACAGAGAAAATCTGCTTGTCAAATGCGTGTATATTAGACGCGTCGCGTGCAGTTCTTAAAGAGACAGTAAAAATATTCTGCCGCTTGTCTTTAAAGAGATACTGCACCCAGAAATAAAAATTCTGTCATTATTTACTCACTCTAATGTTGTTTCAAACCTGGATTCATTTCTTTCTTGTGCTTAAATATACTATGGAAGTCACTGAAGTACAGCAACTGTTTGGTTAGCCACATTCTTCCAAATAACTTTTATAATTTCAACAGAAGAAAGAAACTTGAGAGAGTAAATGATGACAATTTAAATTTTTGGGAGAACTATCCCGTTAATGTTAATAAAACAACAAAACACAAAGAGGAAATCACTCACTGCTCTTGACTGAGAACATTAATAAGAAGCTTTAATAAGCTTTTTTTGCACTTACAATGGTCAAAAATACATATATATCGGTATCGGCATCGGGCAAAATTAGTTTGAAAATATCGGCATATCGAATATCGGCCAAAATCCTATATCGTGCATCCCTACTAGAAAGGGAGGTTGTAGCAGCAATATACAAAATACAATGCACAATGTTATTTATCAACAGAAACTGAGCAAGGTAATGTAAGGTAATGATTTCATCACTGAAAATAAATATAACTTTAAAGCCTTTTTCTGCACTCACTTTTCATTACAAACAGTGACAGCGTTGAGGCTTTAGACACAATTCTGGAGGAAATGATCAATCAAAACAAAAATTAAATTAATATACTACCATTCAAAAATGTGGAGTAAGATTTATTTACTCACAAAGGCTGCATTTATTTCATCAAACATAAGTTAAAATTTAAATATTGTGAAATAATATTTCAAAATAAAATACCTGTTATCTATTTTAATTTAGTTTAAAAAGTAATTTATTCCTTTGATTGATCAACATTTTATTAAATGTTGTGGGCCGAACCCCGCCCACAACATTTGAGGATGGGAAGTTCGGTCTGGACTTGATCCGTTGAGAAGCAAGTATGCCCAAACCAGAGCTGTTTGGACCAATCAAATTGTCAGGGCGGGCTTTATACGATGATGGACAGCTGATCACCAGTAACGTAATCATCCACGTCACCAAAGAGCGCTTGGGTTGAATTCGTTTATAACAAAGAATGGCTGCCGCTGGAGAATTGAGATGTGTAGATTCAGCCATCGCATCTGTTATAGAAGATGTAGACAGCGCATTAATTTTAAAAGAGGAACAGAGAACCGCGATCAAGGCATTTGTAGACCGGAAATATGTTTTTGCCGTCCTTCCTACGGGATTCGGTCTATCCAATTGAGTGCAGAGGCATTTTTTTCCTGGTTCGGTTGAAACACGCCCCATAATCACAGCCCAATGGGGCAGAATCAGACTCACATTCTGACTAGAATCTGAGTATGACGACGTCAGGCAACAGTGTCACATGAATTCTTCAGAAATCATAAGCTCAATACTTTCAGGTTTTGTTCATGAATAGAATGTTTAAAAGAACAGCATTTATTTAAAATAGAAATCCTTTGTAACAATGTAAAATGTTTAATGTGTCCTTTCTTTAAACAAAAAAAATATATTACTGACCCTAAACCTTTAAACGGAAGTGTAAATAAATAAATACGCAATAAAACTTTCTTCGCCTCCAAAACGATTTTCTTTTTCAGCTGACATCACCAAGCCTTATTTTCAAACACATTCCCAACCACCTGTCATATACAGACTGCTTTTCACAATCCAATTAAGAATTAAATTCCAACAATTTTAGTAGTTACAGAAAGGTTACGTTAAGAATATACCATTATGGAAGTTGCAAACACAGTTTTATATTGACTAAGTGTTGTAATAGTCCCCGAAGACTTCTGCCTGCTGCATTAAGAACTAATAAAGCTTCCAACAAATCAAAAACAAGTTTGGGCTGATTATGATATTTGATATCAGCAGTACTGTGGGGATGGTTTATCTGTCAGATCTGACCTACATAACACTGAAACTCAATCGGGGAATTCCAAATGCTCACCTGACTCAAAGGTAACCCTTTGTGCTACCATACGGTCCCATATATCATCCCAGCACACGCTTGTAAATGCATCTATTCTGACCTGCCAAAGATGTCCTACAAGTGAGGATTTTTTCCCCACGGGCCCAGTAGTGCAGATTTTCACTTCACTGAATCTATAAAGCTCCATTGTGTAGTTCAGAAGTAGATGTGAATCTTAACACTAGTCACACACAGGGGGTAAAGGTCACCTGATTGCTCATGTCTTGTGTTATGTCATTTTTGTTTATTGTAAGAGAAGAGGGCATCGAAACACAACAGTGTCCTGACAAATCTCGTTTGATTTCAGCTGACAGTGAGTTTGAGCTTGAGCTAGTGTGACATTGAGCACATTAGATCCCTGAATTCACTGTCATTCACATCAACAGGAGGTTCTGCCCAGGGGAAATAACAGCTCCCCAAAGCACAGTTTCTAGTGATATGAAGATGTCCTGATACACCGAAACTCTCACACACACACACACACACACACACTGAAATGAGACTTTTATTCTCATTTTACTAAAAGTGAATAAAAATACATGCATTATATACGAAAAGTATCAGGTTACCTGGGTAGGCACCAGAACAGGTGGATACGCCAGCTTGTGATGCCGATACATCCAGAAGGACAGCAGGACAATGGCAGCGATGCCCATGATGGGCACGATGGAGTACAGGAGGGTGCTGAACAGTGGTGGCTTTTGGGTGAAGGGGTTGGATGTTGCTGGGGAGATAAAAATAACGAGAGACATCAGTACCAATCAATACTTTTTATGTACTTTTAATGTACTCTACCATTCAAAAGTTTGGGGTCTGTAATTTAAAAAACAATGTTTTTCAAAGAAGTCTCTTATGCTCACCAAGACTGCATTTATTTGATCTAAAAACAGTAAAAACAGTATTAGAGTTTAAAATAATCATTTTCTATTTTATTACATTTTAAAATGTAATTAATTCCTGAGATGGCAAAGCTGAATCCGCAGCCGTTACTCCAGTCTTCAGTGTCACATGATCCTTTAGAAATCATTCTAATATGCTGATTTGGTGCTCAAGAAACATTTCTTATTATCAATGTTGAAAACAGTAGTGCAGCTTATTATTTTTACAGATGACCATGATACAAACAAAAAAAAATTCAGGATTCTTTGATGAATAAAAAGTCAAAAGAGGTTCAAAAGTCTTTACTGTCACCTTTGATCAATTTAATCCTTGTCCTTGCTGAAAAAGTATACATAGAAAAATAAATAAAACAAATATGACCTTACTGACCACAAACTTTTGAACAATAGTGTAATCTGTGACCAAAATATTACTAATTAGGAAATGACTATTCACACATTCTGTCATGAGCTCCATTTACTTTAGTCCTTTAGCAGACGTTTTAGCCATTGTGACTTACAAAATCAATCACAAAATTACAAAAATAATAAAAAATATGAAACATAAAAAATTCTCAAGACCCCTGTGTTTGATTCAATGTGCTTGTGTAAAGGCCTCCTTACATACAAATATGGTTACACTTTATTTTAAGGTGACCTTGTTACAGTGTAATTAAACATTTCATTACTGATGAATATTAATTAACAACATATACTTAATATAGGGTTAGGGTTAGGATTATGTTTGGTTTAGGGTTAGATGCATTTGGTTATGCAAAAATTACAGTTATTATTGCTATATAAACTACATGTAGCAATAATAACTGTAATTATTATTATAATAATAAAATATTATTATTATTATTATAAAATGTATAATAATTATTATAAATCATTATTATAATTAATTATTATAAAAAAACAATTATTATTGTTTTACAGTGTATAACAAGGACACTGTAAAATAAAGTGTGACCACTAGGGATGCTCCAATCAGGATTTTTGCAGCCGATACCGATTACTGATCTTTTTGTCATCATGATCGACCGATACAGATCCCAATCATTTAAGCTTTATATAAGTAATAATTAAAGGTGCAGTGTGTAGATTTTAGCAGCATCTAGCGGTTCGGTTGCGAGTTGCACTAAGGGCTCAGCCCACTGCTCACCCCTCCCTTTCGAAGAAGCTCCTGTCGCTAAAACGGGACAAACATATCGTCGTCTGAGACAGCAGAGAAAAGCCAGAGTAAGCCAAGAGTGTGTAACATTGTCACTGTTTCTGTACCACAGTCCATTATAAACCACATCATGGGTAAAGTTTACAAAGCCATAGTGAGGTGAGGATCAAGCGTCTTAATATAATAATATAATAATAGTAATCAGCTGATTGTCTCACGAACGTAACCAGCACATTTCTCCCCACATAGCAAACCCATAATACAGTGAGGGAGAAGAACCACATGAAACTATGCAACTATATATTTTTTCTAACAGGGTAGTAAAAGTTTAGCTGGCTAATATGAGCTGTTATTCTGTAGGGCTGTGGCTGAGCTGGTTAAAGCGTAAAGCATTGTTTATACTCGACGCGTCCGCATGAGCCCAAAGGTGCGCGCGGCAAAAATGACGTGATTGTAACAGCACACGCGCCTCCGCATCCCCTAGACACCATTTACTACACACAAATTAATAAATAATAATGAATAAAAATATTGTTTTTTTTTCTCTGGTTTTGAAAACTCGTCGCGATCGACTTAAAATGCTTCCAAGATCGACTTGTCGACCGCGATCGACGGGTTGGTGACTCCTGTAACGTTACTGTTTTACGGTCAATAGTACTAATCAGCTGATTGTCAAAGCCATAACACAGCGAGGGAGAAGAACTAAGTTACATGAAACAATCCAACTACATATTTTACACCACTGACAAGGGAAAAGTCACTACTCATGGTGTCTATGGCTAGCTTCTAGCTTTCTGCGGCTTCTCTTTCAAGGTATGAACGAAACGCGCTCTGTAGCGCTGTTTGTTCGCTGCCGGCTACGGTAGAATGACGTCACAATTAGGGGTGTGCCGGTTTCAGAATTGGTGATGACTGTTATGACGCGAGTCAAATGTGACGGTTCGTAACATAACCGTCGTCGTGGTTTTGATACATTTCCATTAAATGTATCACACAGTAAACAAATCCTTAAGAAACAAACAAACGTTGCAATGAACGTGCTTTGTTTAAAATAAATCACACACAGTAAACAAAACCTTAACGAAAAAACTTTGGAATGAACTTTGCAATTTAGACGCGTAAACTGCGTGCCGGTGCGGTGAGACGTGCATGCTCGGGCAGATTCGGCTTGAAGTCGGTCATCCTCGGACGCGGCGCCGCGCGCGCTGTTACAAAAAAAGCCGTGCACACAGCCAAGCCAAATGGGGTCTTGCCGGTCTTGCGCACCGAACGCGTCATTTTTGCCGCGCTCACCTTCGCGCTCGTGCGGACGCGTCGAGTTTAAACAAGGCTTTACTCCGTGTCAGCGCGCGCTCTGATCGGTAAAGTACAGACAGACCTCTCCCGAATCATCTCCAGCAGTAGCAGCCTCCGTTTCCCTCTTAAGCTGATATTAGTATTTAAACATACTCTATGATAAAAAATGTTTGTAAAAAATATTTTAATAGCACGGTTTTGGCGGTTATAGAGTTCTAATGACGGTGTTCAACTATAACCGTCGGTCTCACGGTTATATAATAACCGTCACACCCCTAGTCACAATATGTCGACCTTCATAGAAGGGGGTGCCCGCGGTTATGTAGATATAAATGTCTCATTCTAAGGTGATAAAAACATAACGGTTCATTGAGTAAGGTCTTTATACACCACCGAATACATAGTTATGGATCTTATATTGCATTTCTGTCAATAGATCCACAGAAATATTACACATTGCACCTTTAAGCTCTCTGCTGAATGTCAGTGTTTTTTTCCAAATAAGTAATACCACAGACATTATTTACAGCAATGCTATAGATTTTTGTATTAACTGAAAATAAAATAAATAAGCACAACAAATATTAATTTTACAATGAGCATTTTAATAGGCCATTAATAAAAACAGGGCTTATGCAAAACACTATCCAAATGAGGATGCTCATTAAAGAGCCAACAAGACTTCATGTCAAACTGAACATAATTACAACCCATAAAGTGTAATTAAACATTGCCCAATATGTGACTGAGGACAAAAACAAATAGAAACACTGCAAACTCCTAAATTAACAAAATGAGTAGTCTGATACAAAAATGATCAGGAATATTATTCAGCAATTGCTGAGTATTTGAGTCATTTCTTCCAAAGTCCTACTTAAGTAGGTAAGGCAGGATTCTCTTTATAAATGCTTTTCTGCATTTTGGGGAGAGAGTCTATTCCTCTTTTTATCCAAAACATATGCGGCTGTAGTTGTACTGAATTGTCGCTCACCATCAACACTCGAGTGTTAAACATCAAGCATTAGAAATAGAAATACAATATAAATTGCATAAAGTAACCAAATGTAGAAAAACAGTGTAATCTTCACAAAAGTGATTTAGTTAAGAGCAATGAGAGACTGTTTGATTAACATGAATGGCAAAGACGGCAGCAGTTTTATTAGCCCGCTTTCACTTTAACACCGAATGCACTGTTTACGTTTACGAAGATACTCGGGCATTTTGACACACAAACCCAGTAAGATAAGTACTCATACGCTGTATGAGCAGCAGCTTTATGTGCGCACGTTCCATGAGTGTGTGCACAGAACCAGTCTCTCAGACAGCGTGCAAACTAGGGGTGTAACGGTACATGTATTCGTATTGAACCGTTTCTGTTCGAGGCTTCCGGTTCGGTACGCATACAAACCGAACGATTCCTTGGACCATTTTTCCTGCCGACAAAATTCGCGCTGGCGCGACCACCACAACGTTGCGCAACATCAAATGGCAAGCGTAATGAAAGCGGAACGAAACTGCGGTACTCATTATGTGCTTCACGGATCGTTTATCAGTTCGGACCAGCAACATCTGTGCAGCGCGAGCCGATCTCGATCAAGCGACACTGTTACAACACAGCGCTAAGATCCAGTAAAGAAAACATTTGAGTTCGCCACTGAAGTAATAACATCGCTGCGAGATCTAGTGAGAAGCATTCACATTTCTCCGTTATTAACCGTAGATCTCTATTAGATCAAACAGCGCTGACGTGGACACCAGGAGAAATATTGTGCCGTGAATGAACTAGTAATACTTTACGTCCACAGACCAGCAACATTCACCATGGATTTAATATAGTAACACTAAATGTAACCAGTTTGGCTGGAATAGTGAAATGCTTTCAAGTACTTCACACATCTTTTTCCAGCACTTCAAAACTCAAATATTATATAAATAAATATATGAAGAGTTCAGATGCAAAAGCCTCTAAGTGCCATTTGAAATTTTCTTCTAGAATTATCATTTTTATGAAGCTTGTATATTTAAGTTCAGTAATTTCACTCAAATGACAATTAATAGGTAATCTTCATTGCCATTTAAGTGAAATTACTGAACTTAAATATACAAGCTTGATAAAAATGATCATTCTAGAAGAAAATTTCAAATGGCTTTTGCATCTGAACTCTTCATATATTTAAATGTTATTTTTTAATGTGATGACCAAAACATTATTTGTTTATCCTTCAAAGATGACACCCATTTATAAACCTGAAAGTTTCAAGATGTAGGAAAACTCACACTTATTTAAAAAATATTTTTTCTTTTAACAAATAGGACATTTCTCTGGCATTTCTTACTTTTTGCTGTATCGAAAACGTACCGAACCGTGACTTTAAAACCGAGGTACGTACCGAACCGTGATTTTTGTGTACCGTTACACCCCTAGTGCAAACATATCAGATGAGCCCTGTTTCGCTGCCTACTGCGCGTGAGCAGTTTCAAATCACTTGTTCTTAAATCACAAGGCTTAAAAATGCATTGTTTCTTGAGACCGCGTAATAACTGGTGATGACTGCGCCGCTAATGTCAATAATTTCCAATCAGTTGGTGGGATCGGCCTATTTTAGTGACTCCCGATCAAATCATAGAATGTGATTATCGGCCGATACCGATCTGCGGCCGATCGATCAGAGCATCCCTAGTAGTTACCACAAATACTTATGAGAAACAAACAAATATGCAAGTTGTATTCTACTAGTTAAGACTGTTACAATATACTGATTTGATATAGGTCATTATATTTTTACAGATACCAATTATGATCATCATGATCATATTTCATAAATTATGAAAGTGAACATTTCTAATTTGGCTGTAAAAAAAAAAGCAAAGAGTCGGATCTCATGTATGCATATAGAGAGTCCACATTCAAAACTTTTACTATTATTATTATCAAATTAGCGGTTTTTAAATTTAGTCAACTGCTCCCACTAAAAGGGCTAAAATAAAATAGATAAATACAAATTAATAATAAAAATAAATAAATAAGTAAATAAAATAAACAAAGAAATATCAGCATTTCCCTTCTTTTTAAAACATATGCTCTTTGGAAACAGCTGAATACCACACTTCATTATTATTGGTTTAATAAGAGATATGAAAGTGAAAAGGGATGATATCAGCATTACTAAGCAGAATCTCAGATTCTAATTCCCTCAGGAGGAACAGCACACGAACACAAGACAGATGTGAAGTCTAACATACACCTTCTATACGTTGCATTAGCGAGATTCGCAGTGTGCTTTGAGAATCTCTCACTGCATACTTATCTTAAGTCCCGCACCTTTTGAACTTGCTAATTACAATTCTTACACGCCAGCCTTGTAATTCAAGGTTGGTTTGATTCCCTGAAGGCTACTGACAGATCCTGCCTTGTGCAAACAGTTTTATTTCCAATGCACATGCGTCTATGCAAATGCACATTCCCGTTAAAAGCGGTTCAACAGAACTGCACAAGTGTACGCTTGAGGGAGAATAGTGTGTGTACTTAGAGCACACGGTGGTCTTTGGTTTCCCTGCATCTAGTGCCAGAGATCGGACTGGGCCGTGGCTGTTCGCCAGAGATGCAGTGATCCCTCACCGTTGTGTTATGGCAGAGCATTTCCCATTCGCCTGGGTTGACTGCGGGACCATGTGCGCAACCCACCCGGTCGAACTTCGGCTGAACCTGTATTAGCTTTAGTCCAGCAGAGATCCCATTCGTGATGCCATTTCTTCCCTCTCGTGCCGGCTATGGACTTGGAAGTGGGTTAAGGACTCTGGATTAATCCACGAGCGGAGAAAACACATCCACCCCCCAACAAACCCACTCTCATCCGACCCTACTTCACCCTTCCCCCACTCAGCGGGCAGAATGGCCACATGCAGCCGTGGGGCAAAAAAGTACCCAGTCACAAGGTCATGAAAAGCACACAGCTCCATGCTCGCAGAAAGCGAGTTCCGAGAAACTCCAGTGTGCTTTGTGCAACTCTCCGCGTCCTTGTGGGTTTTTGCATTTCATATCAAGATCATTCCATATGGAGTGAGTCAGTGCTGGAAATAGACCCATTACATAAGCACGAGTGAGACCCCCCCCCCCAACCCAACCCACCTCCTCTGCTACTGAAGTACTGAAGACTCTTCTACCCACCACATTTGCACTGATACAGACAGTTGTTGTGGCAAAACTCATCAGGCGGAGCTCAACCAGTGCTGTATGCAACTAAATCGGGAATCTTTTAAAGCGGTCGCGGGTAGATGATAAATCACGATTGCTGAAACGTACAACAGCCCTCCTGCAGGGAGCTGAGAGCAGTGGCTTGCTGACATGCCTCCATCCCTCATTTAGTTAAGAGGATGTTGATGTCAGTGTTTACTCAGAAGAGATAAAGCGAACAGATCAGCCCCGGTAATCTAAAAGACACGGTCATCTCTGAGAGCACGTTATGCTGTTAAAAGCCCAAAGACAGCAAAGCAAACTGGTGCAACGAAGCCTCTGATGTCTTTATTACAGAATCACTCAATAGATGGTTGTTCAGGTTGTTCAATTCATGTATTTTTGAGGATCTACTGCAGTGGATGAAGAGCTACACAGGCTCAAACTCTGTAATGTTAAGCTTAGTCAAGTTACCATGTGAAACAGAGCAGTGTAAAATTAAAGTAGTGCTATTTATTTCATACATTTCCAAAGAACTTAATATAACAATTTTTCAAGTTGTATTTAGCACCAATTTGTGTTCCAATGTGATGCTGTCAAATTGATTATGATTGTATTTGTGCACATTATAGGTCACTCTATTCCCAACTCCCCAAACACACATTACGTCCCACAAAACAGCTGTTTTAGCCTTACAATATGGTCTATGCTAAACAGTAACAAGTACTATTTTTGTAACAAATGAATGTTGCTTTTCTTTTCTTTTTTTACAAAAAAAACTGTTGTTAATGTGTATCTTTAACAACACATTTTGAACTTATCAATAGCTAGCCAATTAGACTGATGTAATTCTCACAAACTAAAGCACACAGCACAGAAATGATTCTGGGGATGGTGTCGGGCTGACTAGCTTTCGTTGGGTTGACTCGCAAGGTCTCTCGCTCTCTCCCTCTCTGCCTTGCACGCGCCGCGCGCTAATGCGCGCAGTCAGAGCCGTTAAATATTAGTTTTTCAACGCTCTGTGCGCAGTATGTTCTATCTCGCTCTAGATTCCGGGAGATTTGAACTAATTTGCGGGCATCAGGGAGACGCTAGCAATATGCGGGAGACTCCCGGAACTTCCGGGAGACTTGGGATGTCTGTCATTCACTAATTGTGTTCACCTGGTCCTCGTTTGCTCCACTCCCTTTATATTGTGCCTCCTTGCTGCTTGTCTTTGCTGGATCGTTGTTTTGTGTTCATGTCCAAGACCTTTCTCAACTATCGTGTCATTTCCAGGTGTGATTTTCCAAAGCTCTCTCTGTAGCTTCTTCCTTGCAGTTTTTGCTTTGGGGTTATCTTAGACTAACTTCCCTTTATTAACTTTCCCTTTTTCCCTTTAGTTTTCTTGTTTTACTTGAGCTATTCTAGTTTTTGTTTGGTTCTGTCTCTCAGATTTATAGTTTGTTTGTTACTTTGCTACTCTCTTTGAGTTATTATTTAGCCTGGGATTTCACTTATCTAATACTTTTACTATTTACTTTAGTGTTTTGTTAGTTTTCTTCTCTTATATGTAAAGGTTTAGTTTTTCAGTTACTTAACTAGTGTTTGCCCTGCCTTGTACTTGCCTTCACAGAAACAAATTGCATTTTAAAATGGAGAATAAAGTTTTTGTAATTTAATTGTAATAATTCAGAATTTTACTGTTTTTCAATTAAACAACTGCAGCATTGGTGAGCTTAGGAGACTTCTTTCAAAAACATAAAAAAATCTTACTGACCCCAAACTTTTTCTGGTATAAGTATTAATAATAATTTCAATATAAATCGATCAATTCAAGACCAATGCAATCTTTTTGCCTCTAAAATACAGATTTTGAGGTAGGTTTTAGAGTAACTTCTTTATTGTTAAAAAAAAAAAAAGTTTAAGCCAGAAATTGAATGTTCAACTCTTGCCACTGCTTCAGCTCCATCCAATTTAGTGTCTTAGGCCCTGTTTACACAAGAATGCTCGCGGGTGAAAACTCTTATCTTAAATACTCTTAAATATTTTATCGGATGTGCCTTTCATTTACACGGCGACGGCGTTTTTGGGCAAAAAAGTGAAACCACCCTCCAGAGTGGAAATCTTAAAAACGCTCCACCGTCGCGTTCCCGTCTAAAGGGTAAAAACGCAAAAGTCTGCTAGACAGTGAAGGTTGGACTTGGTGTTGTTGTGTGGCAGTGCTTCACATTGCCGCCTGGAGTGCATACTACATCGAATTTCACACAGTTTTGCGTCACCATATGCACGCGGATTTCCCACCCATAACGCTCGTCTAAACGCAGAATATTTTTTTTCGTTTGATGTAAAAAATCACCTGAATTTATAAAAGCCTCTGGTAGCAGCAACATCACAACGATCAATTTAAATTTTACAGAGGAACCTGCTGCTCTGAAAAGAACTTCAACTCAAAACAACTAAAGCAAAGCAAAGGTTATGAAAAAGCCAGATGAGCTGCATCAATAAGGTGACATATGAGACAGACAACAAGCTCTTCATTCAAAAGCGAATAATCCACAGCCATAAAGCTGTGCAGTAGTCACGAGAAATGCAGATGTGTATAAGAGCCAGTTTTGTCAGTATAGTTTTGGTGGCTTGGTCAATAAGCATATCAAAGCATACCTTTTGATCAAAGAAATATAGAATTATCTGAACAAATGAATAAACATAACCAACATTATAAAAGTCCCTAATATTTGTATCTTAACCCTTAGTCACTGTTTAAAAAGGACGACGCTTAAGTGGTTTGGGGTCGTATTGACACCAAACTTTTAAAGAGTGATTGCATAAGGAAATATAAATTTTTTATATGGAAAACTATATATATTTTTTTTAATTCACTTCTCAACTATACAATAATGCTGTGTTTTTTGGGAAATTTTTAGGTTTTCTACATATTTACTGCACAATTACATAACTAGGCCATAAATTGGCACATGAAAAATGATTTTTTAAAGAAAAAATCACTTAAATGATGATGATAATTAAATCTAAATAGTTTTTGGACATTGCTCTATGTGTTAGGGATAAAATACTACCATCTGGTGGTTAGTCGAAAAACTGTTTTTCTTACAGTTAAGGAATTATTGTGCAATGACCACATCTGTCCAATAGAGGTCCATAGAGACTCATTCATTTTCCCTTCATTTGTCTTGATGCTTCAAATTCTCCTAACAACTTGATATATATGATAAAAATATTTTATGCAATTCACAAAATATATATGTCAAATTTAGAGTTTGTTGTTGTTGTCTGATATATTTTGAATTATTGTTTTTGCAAATTATTATACATACATTTGCATAAACATTACAAGTCAGCACTATGACATGATTGTAATCACACACTATTTATTTCAGAAAATTATTTATCAAGAATTATTTATTTTTTTAGAACAAGAGATTTTAGAACAAAATAAATTAAATAAACCAAGTAAATAAACCAATATAATACAAAACAACAGCACCAATAAACTGTAATGAACAGGATGCATACATTTGCATACATGTGTGTGTTTGTGTGTGTGTGGCTGTGTGTGTGTGTGAGATAGAAAGCTCGTTCCACTTTGTGTTTATGCTCTAGGACCAGACCTTGATTTAAATATATATTTTTTTAGATTTATGCCAGTTTTGTTTATTTTATTTGCCAATATCTGTAACAATGCTCTCGGTTGCAGTCACATACATGTGTGTGTTTGTGTGTGTTTGTGTGTGTGTGTGTATGAGATAGAAAGTTCTTTCCACTTTGTGTTTATGCTCTAGGACCAGTCCTTGATTTATATGTGATTTTTTTATTTATTTATGCCAGTTTTGATTATTTTATTTGCCAATTTCTGTAAAAAAAATGCTCTCTGTTGCAGTCACATAGATTTGTGTCTGTGTGTGTATGTGTGTGTGTGTGCGTGTGTATGAGATAGAAAGTTCGTTCCACTTTGTGTTTATGCTCTAGGACCAGACCTTGATTTAGATGTCTTTTTTTTTTTTAATTTATGCCAGTTTTGTTTATTTTATTTGCCAATTTCTGTAAAAATGCTCTCTGTTGCAGTCAGGACATGTGTGTGTTTGTGTGTGTGTGTCTGTGTGTGTGTATGAGATAAAAAGTTTGTTCTACTTTCTATTTATGCTCTAGGACCAGACCTTGGTTTATATGTAGAACATTTCAGATTTATAATGGATTTACTTTTATTTTTTTGACAAACAAAATAAAAAAAGTCATTTTTTTCATTTTCCCATTCATTTTCAATTGGGGTCATTTTGACCCCAAACCCCTTAAATGGTAAAAAAAAAAATTACACACCTTTAGAACAACCGAATCGAACCCAGTTTTTTTGTGCATATTTAGATAGATTATGTAGGAAAAGTCACAGAGTTTTATGGCCCTGAGATGAAGGGAACATTTTTAAAAAATCAAGGAAAAGTCCAGTGGGGTCATAATGACCCCAAACAGTGACTATGGGTTAAAAGCACTTCTGTAATTAGATTATTTCAAAAATCAAATGTTAAAACTGTATTTTTTACATTCTGTACAATTATGCAAAAGCAAAATTACAAACTCACGAGAAACTATCAAACCCAAAAAGCTCACAGAAACTGCACCTCATCAATGTCACTAGCTACGTTTACATGGACAACTTTTGAATTACGATTAAAGAATCCGAACGTAGTGTTTACATGAACTCTAAATAAAGTGATGGGGTTGATGTGCGCGTTTTATGTCACAAGCTTCAAATCGGAATTGATTTATTTGGCATGCGCACACTGCACGAATATACAGTTTAACACTGTTTGCGCATATTCCCCTAAATTGCTTCTTTTCTTTGATTTCGGGTCCTAATTAGGAGACATGTTGCTTTTATTAAAAAAGCAGAAAAAACGCCCATTCCCGCACCCAAAACAAGGCGTCTGTGGATGAGAGTCCTAAACAAGGACTGGTGGGACGTTGTCCTGCTCCACTTCACAGACGATGAGTGGAAGGAGAATTTTAGAATGACACGACAGTCATTTATGCCACTATTCAACATCAACAGCTCATTCCTTGCGTCATTATGCCATTTCTACATCATTGCACATGCGCAGTACTTTCCAGTTTCGGTTTTCAATCCGATCAAGTGTTTACATGTCCTCTCGATCGGATTACAAAAAGGTTTCAACCACCCCTTACAATCTGAATGAAATTTTAATTGGATTTGGCCAATTCATTCCGACTGATGTGGTTAGACTGGTTACGTGTGACTTTTTTTTCGGACTGTGCTAGTAGTCCGATTACAATCAGATTATTAGGGTCCATGTAAACACAGCTACTGGATATTAAATACAGACACATAGGATATTAAAAATACATGCCAAAAAGCATGCAGAAAAGATCTTCAGTTGCACCATATGTTTCCAACAGGAACTAATAATGAACATTCACACCACTGACAACACTTTGAACATGTCGAAAATAAAATTAGGCACACAGCACCTTCAAGACAACCAGTTGTTTTAATATAAACATCATAACAGTTATATGTTATGATGTTCTGGCAAAAAAGGAATGTGGATGCTTATATATAACATGTATATACTATTCACAAAGTTGTCTTCCTAATATGCAATTTTTTTAAGTTCATAAATAACATGAAGCACAAAACACTGATGTACAGACTATCAGAGTAAGTGTTCATTATAACGCAACAAAAACAGTTGTTACAAGGCAGGTATGCATTGGATTGTGGTGCTAAAACGTGGCTACACAAACACACCTCATAATTCAGGATTTGAAACGTGGAAAAAAAAACACTAAAATGGATTGTAAGAGGATACAAAAAACACAGCGAGCCTGTTATGACTTTTGACATGATTAGTCGTGAAAAACACCTGAGAGGTGCTTTGAGGTAATCTGATGATTTTGATGATGAGGTTATGCGGGAATATAGGCTATGATGAGATGAGACAAAGACAGGAAGGAGAGTTTCACACCGACAGAATCAAACACCAGCACAATTACATCAAAGGAAGAGGTATAACTGAAGAACTTCCAATACCCTTAAAGACTTTGCTGTTTGTGTCGCTGAAGGGAGCCTTACTCTGAACTGGCTGCGTGTCGGGGTTGTAGAAGAACTTCTCGTTACACATGTTGCCCTCACAGCAGCAGAAGAACACATCTGGGTCCTCCTTCTTCTCCACACACTCGGTGCTGTAAGATAAAGAACAAGCAGAGCTATCAGTCCACAACTGATGTTACATTTTTTTAACCACTCAAATACTGAAATTTCTAGAACACAACAAATTTTTCAATATTTAATCCGTTCACCAAATAACACAAAGATGCACAACAGTACATACTGATTACATACAATTCATTTGATTAATTAAATACATTTAATGTAATTCATAAAAAAAAAAAAAAAAGAAGATTGGCAGCACTTTTCCCCTAATTTTGGGGGATTATTGAGACATGCGTGCTGCAAGGTTTATTTGGATTTTGCTTGGGTTAAGAGAGCAAACAAACGAATAAATGCACATGGGCGGAAAAATGCCTGAGCCAAAGAGATACTTTTTCAAATCTGGCAGCCCACATCAAAGCAGAGCTCTCAGGTTGGCTTAAAGAAGATAAACAAAGCTTAGCAGCACACCAATAATCCTTAAGATACACAAACAGGTGCAAATGAAAAAATAAAAGGGGAATGGATGACATTCCAGAGGCATTTAGTCAGAAAAGTGATTCGGTTACTGTCTTGCGACGCACACGCGCCATTAAGCGGTCGCAATACTTGCTCAGCTACTTAAGGACTTGACATGGCAGAGCAACGTGCATGAAAAAAAACAAAAACATAAATCCTTCTAGCGAGGGAGGTAAACGGGTTCAGCAGCATGTTAGGACAGGAGAAGTGCTGCTTCCTTTGCACGCTATCAAAACAGCTTCGTTCAGGAGAAGCACTTCCTGATCTACCAGCAGTGCTACCTGTCGCATAGGGGCAGATGCATTGATAAACCTGTTTTTAATATCTCCCCTTTTGTGGCTGGAGGTTACAAGGTTCACAACCAAGCCTAAACATGGAAACACGTTTACACAAGACTTTATCTGAAATACTGTGAAATCTTGAGAAGGAAGTATTTGGTTAAATGAATGTGTGCCGTATTCTCTCTGTAATGTGTAGAGCATTGAGCATGGGCAATTTAGACTAAGTTAAACAATGCTTAAAAAAAAAAAAAAAAAAAAAAAAAGTGTATACACTACTGTTCAAAAGTTTGGGGTCGGTAAGATTTAGTTTCTAATGCTCACCAAGGCTGGATTGATTTGATCAAATATTTAAATGTAATTCATTCCTGTGATGGCAAAGATGAATTTTCAGCAGCCATTACTCCAGTCTTCAGTGTAACTTCAGAAAGCATTCTAATAGAAACATTTCTTATTATAACCAATGTCGAAAACAGTTGTGCTGCTTTAAAAAATAAATAATAATAAAAAAAATCAGGATTCTTTGACAAATAAAAAGTTCAAAAGAACAGCATTTTTAAAAAGAAATCTTTTGTAACTTTATAAATGTCTACTGTTCCTGTACAATGTAATGCATCCTTGCTATATAATAAAATTATTGTTTCTTTAAAACTAAATTTTGAATGGTAGTGCCCCTCACACTGCAATATTTCTACAAAATGACAATAATTGTACAAATGCTGATGCAAAACAAGTGAAAAACTGCATGTGAGGAGCAAAAACATCTCTACTACAGTTACAGTGTTGGAAACAGTGATATAAGCAAAAATGAATGATGATCGCATTGGAAGTGCTGGAGGGTTTGACCACGCCTCTATAAGTTAAATCAAAACAATCGCTATTCGGAGGGGACGGCTGTGACAAATGACTAGAGTTAGCACTGAATATGACACTTAAAATGATGCTGATTAATACTGATGGAGGCTACCAGTCAAAAAGCCTCACAAACTGCTGGGTTATCAGTTTGAATCATTTTAACAAATCATTCAGAGCGAGCACTGAATAAACATACAAGATTCACTTACTGAAGCACAAGTCATTGTCTCTTTCATTTATATTTGGCTCAAAATGATTACCTGTCATAGCAGTTGACATCATCAAGCCAGCAGCCTTGCTTTACTATTTGAACTGATCCTGACACATTTAGCCAAGTTGCGAAGCAATGAAGCCTCTTGTCCTTTTCTCCGACGCAAGACTCAATACCGCTGCGGTTTCCTCGGTTCTCCAAGCTGGGGTTGTAGTTGTAAAAGACACACTCTTGTGTCTCTGAGCGGCCGAGAATGGCACCTGGAAAAAAACCCACAGGGGAAGCTGGTTAAGACATGGACTGCCTGCAGTGGAAACAGACACCTGCTGTACTGATCTCTCAGAAGACTTTAACCACAACCCAAAGTGTAAAGCTCAAACACCATCAGTCCGTCACTGATTAGCAGCTGAAAATCAATTTAAGAGATTGGAGGAAAATAACCGACACACAAATGTTTTAAAATAACCCAAAAAAGTGAAATGCACAGATGGGACTTTTGTTTTCAGAAGCTACTCATGAGTTCCCATATGGTTAAAAAAAGAAAGCAAAACACTGTGTTAAAGCAAAACATTGTGGTTAACCAAAAAAACAAAATCAAATGTAAGGTAGTGAGTGTGATTAACACAGAAGGGCCACTTTGAAACAGGATGTGGTGGAGGGCGGTTTCCCAACTTTTTCCTAAAACAACCGCAACTCAGATCGTGTTTGAATATGACAGTGATGTGATGAGTGTTAAGAAATTATCCAAAACACACCCCATGTCATCACCATCACTTAACACACAAGAAAAAAATCCAGAGGATTTCATGAAACAAAATAAAGAGAAAATAGTGGATTGAGATTCTAATCTAATTCTTTACTTGCTAATCCTGATCAAAGACACTAGGGATCTCATGCAGGTTGTGAAAGGTTGCACGACTAAGTCTCTGTATGAACGTTTACATAAGATGCGTTCTTGCACTCAAAAACATTTAGACGGAGCGTAACAGAATAGAATAGAACAGAAAGTCAGGTGTTAGAAGCACTAGCTTGGCGGCAATTTTGCATCTTTGGGAACATTGGTGATCCAGACATTTGGCTTGAGCTGATGTTCACATATTGTGCCACAAGGAACAGTTTATGCTTTGGGCCAAGTATTCGAGGACTGGTAGCACAGGTTTAGTGACAGCACCATGCTGGATACATTTGAATGGAACACATTCTGCATAAAAACACAGCAATAAAGTGATTACAGAAACCTCTTTCAAAAATACATAGGCCTACCACTTCTTACAGGAAAAACAATTAATCATTAAGTAAGTGCATTTCACAACTACATACAAGTAGGGGTGGGCGGTATACCAGCAGACACGATTAACCTGTAGAAATTTGTCAACCGGTGGATGTTTTGGATTATCGTCTCTATCGCTGTTACGCTGACGTGGCTGTGCTACACGGTCACGAAAGCTTATCGTTTGGATGTGTTTTTAAGGATTGTGGTTTAAAAACAAGTGATTTTAAACCACTAAAGCTCAATTAGCAACGAAAGACCACTCATTTTGCTATATGTGCAGCACGCAGAGAGACTGTTTCTCAGTGCTGACTGAGAGACATGCGCACATGAAGCTGCTGCTCATAAAGCGCGTGAGAACTGAACTCTTTTTGCAGACCTTGGGCTTGAACGGTTAAATACACATACTTATGTATCAAAGTGATCATGTATTTGCAAGTAAAGACAGCCATTTATGTCTTAACTTGTGAACGTAAACAGTTCACTAGAGAAAACGCAGAAGTATATTGGATCCGTGCAGTCGGTCTTAAAGTGACAGCATCCAAATTAGGGGTCGACCGATATGTGATTTTCAGGGCCGATGCCGATAGAGCTGTCGCGATAGTCGATATATCGACTTATCGCACGATATATGGAAATGAGCGCGATCATTTTTGGTGCCGCGATATATTGCAACTGATAATTTGTTTTATTATTAAAAATAATAATTAGATTCATTTTTACATTAAAATGAATGTCACCAAGACACCAACATTTTAGTTGATCGCGCGCGCCTCTGTCATCTTGTCTGCACTCTGTGTCGGAGCCTCGGAGGCAGGGCTCAGGCAGCGTCCACACACACACACACACACACAGAGAGAGAGAGCGGACACCGTCAGGTGAAGAGAAGGCGTGAACCAACTGCATTTTAAAGTGTTCTGTTTCGTGACATCTACAGCGAGACAGTTAGGAAGAACGAGTCCAACATGGAATTTATTTCAAAGCCGCAATCTTCAGCTCCGGTGTGGGAACATTTTGGCTTTAAGCCGAACGAGAGAGGAGAGCTAATTAACGTGAACGAGCCGGTATGTCGACTGTGTTTTAAAACAGTAGCAACGAAAAGAGGCAACACAAGAAAGTTAAAATCGCACCTAAAACATAACCATCCCACCCAGTTTTTCAACCTGGGAACAACAACTGCAGCTGGAGTTGGAGGGGGGCCTTCTTTCAGACAGTTATCTGTTGCAGATGCCTTTTCCCGACAGTGCAAATATAAACGTGACAGCGTGAAATGGCGCACACGGATAGCGCAACTCACTATATAGCCAAAGAAATGCAGCCATTATACACAGTCGAAAAAAACAGCATTTGTGTGAGACATTTTAAAAGTTTAAATTGACATATTACTTTGTTTTGATCTAGTTCTTGATACCTTGCACTTTTTTGTTAACGAAAGTGTATTTATTTACTTGTTTTATTTTATTTGGGATATATTTTTTCACATTTCACAATGTCTAAATATTGAATAGAATAAGAATAAAATGTTCTTTGTAACAGTGTACTTGCATTATTATGCTATTATATTGTCATTATGTAATCAGTGGCATAAAATGGTCTGAAAATTACAATAATATCGTTTATCGCAATTAAAGGAGCTGTATGTAAGAAATGTATTTCAATTAATCATAAAATGGCCCTGATGTGTCTCTAGACATTAAGAAATCATGTTCATTTCAAATACTTATATCACTGACAACAGTAGTACGGCCATGATATTGTCATTTAAAAAGTGAAGTTGCAGCCCTCAACTGATGTTGATGTTGTCATCTTGTGTTTTGGCCTGAAGCCCCACCCTCCACCTATCTACCAATCACGAAGTCAGAAGTGTTTCGGCATCCGGGTTGCCAGCTCTGCTCTAGTTGAAAGCTCCTTGTAGCAGCCTATGTTCCTGCTGGATCCTGCAGCCTATCTGGCAACCTCGAGTCAGGGGGGAGGGGGAGGGGATACACAGCTCTACAGTAATTTGAAAGTGATTGCAGTACCAATTTTGGCCACAATCGTACATACAGCTCCGTTAATTTTGGTGCAATTTATCGCACAACAAAAAGTAGTTATCGTGACAGCTCTAGATGCCGATACCGATTATTACAGGTCAAATAGACCGATAACCGATATTTTGAACCGATATATATATATATATATATATATATATATATATATTATAGCTATGTCTGGTGTAAAACTGTAAATTAATGTCAAAATTAAGAATAACAAAGGGTTTCGACAAATACTTTCTTTAAATGATTTTAAACATATCTTTGATTCTGAGAACAGTTAATAATAATAATAATAACTTGTAAAAAGTGCAGGGAGCACCCAGCAGCATTCTGTAAACATTTTGTAAAACTTAAAGACTCTATTTTAATTTTTAAATAAAATTTTAGTAATCAAAAAGCATTTCTAATGAATTAAAATCAAACTTATTCAATTTATTTACAGTTTAACAAAATTTTTATTTTTAGGGCCTTGTGAAAAACCGAACTTTTATTTTGACGGGTTGCCGTGGAGATCTTTGAGTTTCTGGGCCCTATCTTGCACTCGGCGCAAATGACTTAGTACACTGACGCATGTATCATTCCTATTTTGCACCCGCGCAAAGCGGGCTTTTTCCTCCACAGACACACGTCGGTTAACTAAGAAATACACTTGCGCTCCCCGGGGCGGTTCAGCGCAAAGAGGAGGCGTGTTCCGGCGCAAACTTTCCCTCATGCTATTTTGCTGTTCTATAAGACAATTGTGCCACTGACCAGAAAAAACCTAGTCTAAAGTCAGTGGCGCGTTGCGCGTTGTTCATAATGCTATTTTAAGCGCGCATGCTTGGCCATAATCAATGTAGCGGGTGCACAACGCGCATACACTTTGATTCTCTCATCTAAGCAGCAGTTTTAATTTTTGCAAATCATACATTATTACGATAGATAGATAGATAGATAGATAGATAGATAGACAATTTATTATAAAAGCATACATGTAGCTTACACATTTACCCAAATTATCATACGCCTGTTTAACAGAAGTTAATTTGATTGGGTTTCTCCATCCCCAATGTCACTTCTCTGTGTTTTACGGCCCTGACGAGAACGTCGGTCTCCTCGGCTGTGAACCGCTCCTGGCGCGCGCCTGGCAAATCCGCCGTTATAATAGGAATCCGCTTTAGAACAAGCACGCCTGCTCTTAAAGGGAATGTGAGATGACGCTCTGATTGGTTTATTTCACGTTACGCCCAAACCACACCTATGAATAATGAAGCTACTTCAGACAACCCCTTTTAGATTTGCGCCAGGCGCAAGAGGCATTTATCCCGCCGGGAAAATAGCAACAGCGCCGGGATCCGCCCACAAAGGTACTTGCGCTTTGCGCTTTGACACTTGCGTTTCAGATCGTTAAAATAGGGCCCTCTGTGTGTTTATGATATGTCGATAACTTTTCTCAGTTGAAGCATTAAAAAGCTCATGAAGTGACTAAGCGGCTCTGGAGATGATGTTTATGCAATCATGTCCTCATATAATGATGCGGCTGAGGCTGAAAACAGCGCAAGCGTCACGCGTGCTCCAGTGTGTGTGTGTGTGTGTGTGGTAACTGAAATCACGCGTCTCTGCGGCATTCATTTAACGTTAGATACATGCAGGATTCATATTTAAATAGTCTTTTTGCGGTTTGATTTGTACTGACCTGCTTTTTATTAATTCATCAAAAAGTTGACAAATTCCGTGATATTCCGCTTTATACAGTAAATTCCGTTTTTATGGGGGGGGTATAAGACGCATGCGTATTAATGTGTACTATAGCACACACACGCAAGGTCTCTCGCTCTCTCCCTCTCTATCGTTCGCGCGCTACACAGGCACACACACACACGCAAGGTCTCTCGCTCTCTCCCTCTCTGTCATGCGCGCGCTACATGGTTTTGAACATAACATACATACATATTCACGTAGCCTTTCGAAAACGAAACCTATAATATATAAAAATATATATTAACGATGAAATACGGGACAAAACATGATTTTTTCATAATAAGTCGGGACACTAAAATTAGAGTTGAAATACGGGACTGTCCCGGGAAAAACGGGACGTCTGGTCACCCTACAGAGTGGTGAGTTCCGACAAAGGTGGCTGTGTCAGAGCCAAATATAGCGCATTTCAAAATAAAATTATTTTATCGGCAAATCGGTTTTGAAAACGGCCGATACCGATAACCATAAAAATGCTTAATATTGGCGCCGATAATCGGTCGACCCCTAATCCAAATTTACCTGCTGTCGTCATTAATGTTAATCAAACAACAAAAAAAAGAAAAATACTCACTGCTCTTGACTGAATCATTTTTTAACTTTAATAAAAATAAATGTATATTTAATTTACACAGTGAAGACTATGCAGTGTTTTTTAATACATTTGATTACTTTATACAGATTATTTCTTATTTCTAGTGCTTGGAGTTTTAGATAGGTCTATTTCATTTGTGTCTTTGTTCAATTGTAGTTTGTTTTCCTATGCATGTTATATGCTTGTAATTAGTTTCATTCTTTCTTTATCGCTTTTTACTTGTCTTCAGTGAGCTTGAGTTTTTTTTTAACTTATTAGTTGTTTTGTGAATTTTAAAATTTCAATGGTAACAAAAATTTTGATATCATAAAAACCTTTTTTTAAAGCAAAAACAACTATGTGATTTACCGTTATCTTGTTATATAATGTTTCTTGAGCACCAAATCAGCATATTAGAATGATTTCAAAAGGACCATGTGAGACACTGAAGATATTGATGCTTAAAATTCAGCTTTGCCATCACAAGAATAAATTACATTTTACAATGTATTAAAATAGAAAACATTTCTTTTAAAGTGTAATACAATTTCACAATATTACTGTTTTTAATTGGTGAGCATAGAGACTTCTTTCAAAAACATGAAAAAAATCTTACCCTCCTCAAACATTATTTTGAACAGAAGCGTCTATGTGAATACATGCAAAATCACAGAAAGCTCACTGGTTGTTCATCTGGCAATGTATAGTTAAACATATCTGCAACAGGTTTTGTTTTAATGAAAAGTATTTTAATAACAAAAAATAAATAATAATTTGTTGGGGAAAAAAAAGGTATTGTTACAGTTTATCACACTACAAAAACAATATCCTGAAGGAAACAGGAGTTAATTTTTTTTGTGGTGGGAATTAATCTGCTAATTGCCATTCAGTGGGGATAAATCCTCAGGATTTGTTCCAGAGACACAAGTTACCATTATTGGGATTAGGAGGAAATCTTCTGGAATTACTGTCACATTCATATCAAGGCAGAGAAGAACGATGGTGCACAAGACGTACAATGATCAACAGAGGACGAATCACATTTACTCATCTTAAATGACAAAAGGAGCACCACAAATTGCTCCAATGCCTTGAGCGTCTGTTAGGAATTAAAAACTAATTACAAATGGCAAACATAAGGGAATTACTCACCTGCCCTCTCCACTAACAAGTAGATGGCTCAATAAATCTTTGACCTATATTCTACGACTGCTCTTCCTGACAACAGCCCTTGCCCCTCCGCTGAGCTGCTCTCGGTTTTTAATATGAGACGCTGGGATACACAGACTCCTCTGAGTCAGCAGGGTTACACGAGGTAAAATGGTAGAGTGCACTGTAAATATATGGGGCTGGTTTGAAGAAGCTTAAAAACACTCCAATGAATGACAGCCAACGGTATGAGTGAAAATACCACATGCCATAATGTTAATAAACGGATCATGTATGGTGGTTTCCTACACAAAATAAACTTGATGACCAACACTTTGCCTGTACATTAAAATAAACTTGATGACCAACACTTTGCCTGTACATTAAAAACAACCTGCAATGTCTTTTGAAAGGTTTTGACTAGTAGAAGTGGGCTGCTGATGGCATGTTTGGTGCTTCTCAAGATTGCATTTTCCATCTCTGACATATTTAAAGGGCCCCTATTATGTTTTTTTGAAAATTACCTTTCATGTAGTGTGTAACATAGCTCTAAGTGAATGAAAACATCCTGCAAAGTTTTAAATCTGAAAGTGCACCGTATATAAAGTTATTGTCTTTCAAAAGTAAGAGTCGACTCTGAGTTAATGAAATGAATCGTTTTTCAAACGAGTCATAAGCCGTTTCGTCGTGACATCAAGACTACGTCGTAACATTAGCATATTTTGCCCGCCCACTTATTGCGTGCGCAGACACCAGGGAAAACTTGAACCTCAAACCGGCAGCTGATTCCTGTGGATACTGGACAGCATCATGTCAAGAAGACGCTGTGCTCTAGAATGTGAAGGTAGGCTAAAGCCAGTTTTTTTCCACTGCCAAAGGACATCCACTGCATGTGAAGAATCAGTGGTTAAAATTAATCTTTACCATGATATCTCACAGCAGTATAATCCTAAACTTTTGCGGTGTTCCTTTTATTTTACTGACGACTGCTTCTCAAATCTCTGAGTTAAATGCAGGATTCGCAAACCGCCTGCTCTTGAAAGATGGTGTTCAAAATACTTAGTTTTGAGTTTGATATTGTGTAGGTCCCCTGCTAACTGGCTAACTCATGTTATCACTGTCTTACTGAAATATTTCTGCTAAGCAGCTGTGGGCCACTATTACCTAAAACAGTGTCTATCATGCAGATAATCGGTTTGTTGATGGACATGCACTTGTTAATGCTGATGGTGAGGAATTAGTAGCAACATCTCATAATGTACCTCAAAATGAGAAGCGTATCACTGAGAAACGTCCTGCTCGAGTTGTCCTTGCGATGGAGGTTTGTGTTTAATGAATAGTTCTTTCAATGTTTCATCTTCGAACTTGCGCTCGCATTGATATGGTACAATCGACGTCTGTTTAGTTTACGGTGTAGGAAGCCTCAGGACAAGCAGAGCTGATGTTGTTATGGCAATGGGCGTTTTTGTTTTCGACGCGCTGTACGCGGTAAACCAATCACAACAGACTGAGCTGTCTGGCCAATTAGAGCAGAGTAGCTCGCGGAAAGGAGGGATTTAGAGAGATTGATTAATCTGACAAATGGTTTGAGAATCATTGAAAATGTGGTGATGTGCAAATGTATATTATGAGGAAATGAAACAGTTTTTTGACCTTTGATGCATGTAAACCTGTTGTAGGAGACTCCAAAACAACATTAGGAAACTTTAAAATAGCATAATAGGGACACTTTAAACTCTTGGCATGGACAGATAGAGATTATCTGTTACACATGCCAATGCATTCATGAATATTTTTTACTCATGAACATTTGTAATGTATATGCTATATGGATGTAATGTCTGAGACCATACTGAACATGCTTCTATTTTGCATTTTTTATGGGTTAACACTTTAGTTTATGGTCCAGTTCTCACTATTAACTAGTTGCTTATTAGTATAAAGCACACATAAATGCCTTATTCTACATAACCATATTCTACATCCGTAATCCTGCCTAATACCTAAACTACCTTACTAACTATTAAGTAAGGGTTAATGCCCGACGAGGTGTCCATTGTCAGGTTTTAATGGACGACGGTGAGGTGTGAACCGGCCGACGTGCAGCGGAGGACGGTTGCCTCCGCCGAAGTCCATTAAAACCTGACAATGGACACCTCGGAGGGTTTATATTTATATCGGAGTTTATATTTTAATTAGGCTAAATTTAATTTTTACAAATAATAACTTGCCTGACGGTTTATTTAGCAACTGGAGATATTTATAGTCCGCTCAGCTTGTAGAACCCTTCAGGTTCAAAAATGCTTTTTTTTTCATGAAACACAAAGGTAGGCATAGTTATTTTTTTATTACACATAAAACAATTAATCAAACAACAATAAAAATTTTTTTAAAAAAAAATTAGTTCTGCGCTCCAGCGATTTGCGCTTATAGAGGGCAATAAATTAATCAGATCAATCTCCGTTTTATTTACATTTTTTCTTTCTTCAGCAGCATCCCAGACGTCAAAGTTGTCATATTCTCCATAAATGTTAAAAGAAATAACGAAGCACTTTACCATATGATTGTTGTATTAGTAGGCTATGTAATATCTAACTAACGTTAGATGTTTGTTTTGATAGAGCAAATTGTTAACGGATACTTTGACTGCCTGTTGCAGCTGTTGTAGGCAGCGCATTTATTTATTAATTTCGAATGGTAAACAGTCAGTTTCACCAGAACTACTTTACTAGGTGTCCTCTATCACTTTTTAACGGACACCCTGCAGCCAATCAGAATCGAGTATTCACCCAGACCATGGTATAATAAGCAGTAATTAGGAGTTTGAGGAAAAGTCATAGTTAATAGTTAGTTAATAGTGAGAATTGGACCCTAATCTAAAGTGTGACCAAATAATGCTTTTTTCCTTATTACAAATGTATTATATAACCAGCATAAAATTTTGAAATTGAACGGACAAATGATTTGGGAAGATCAAAAGAGCATATTGTCTTTCAATGGAAGAACAACATCTGACCATCCAGACAAAGGTTCACATGATCAAAGTCACAAATTAGATTTTATGATAAGTGACCTAGAAGTGCATAATGTGAAACATTACTGTATTGTACATAATAACGTTTCTGTTTTAAACTTCTTGTGCTGTGACAAATTAATCTCACTGAGAGCGAGACTGCACACCGACTTTCCTATCAGACACTAACTGGGCTTACATGGACCCTAATAATCCGCTTGTAATCAGACAAGTAGCACAGTTGGAATAAAAAAAAAAGTCACCGGAACCACGTCAACCGGAATGAATTGGCCAAATCTGATGAAAATTTCATTCCAATTGTAAGGGGTTGTAAGACTGGAAAAACTGGAAGAACTGGTTGAGGAACGACCACTCCTCGACTGGACAAAGGACCTTGCTGAAAATTAACATTTGAACTCCCCCTCGTGCACTATTGAGACGAAGGTCTCACCTCCCTCATCCTAATCTACATTTATCCCCCTCATCCTTCACTCTTGCAGAGATTACCCTAACTCACACAAGAATCTAAATGCTTTAATGTGAATGATTATCATCGAGTTGTATACAATACATTTTTGGTATCATTTGAAATGTCTCAGTGTGACTGGTACAAATGTCTCATTTCCAAATAAGTAAAACAAAAGGTAATAAGGTTTTTAAGAGTTTAGAGATAACGCACACACAAAGGAGGGTGGGATGGTTAAACCCTCCTGTTCTCAAAAGGTGTAACCTCTGAATGCAAATTACCATTGTCAGTACGTTACCATATGAAAGAAGTTTCTGTCTATATAATGAGATGTAGCAAGGGGCTCGGGGCTTTTTCTGTATCTCAGATCAGCCCTGTGAATGCTGAGACTCTCAGTTTCATGTATTTCCTAATGTCGGGTTCGTATCTCATTTGATGTTTTGTATTGATTATCTACATTTACATAACATAATGAATTGTTACATTTGATTAATGAAAATATTGTCGAAGTCAGTTAGAATAGAGTTAAAAGGAATAGTCAAACTTTCGCTTATATTTAATGATGCACAGATATCATTAAAAAACTTTTTCATTAATGGAGTCAGATGAAATAACGAAAGAATACACATGAGAAAATGTATTACATTTAATCAAAAATACTTAGCTACGAGAAAAGACAGTAACACGTAAAGACCTTCCGTGCTGGTCGGATGCTGGACTTTGGGCCGATCGAGCGCGAGTTTACAGGGTGGTTTTAACCTTTTCTAATCAATTCGATAGGACATGTAAACACTTGACACAGGGAAGTATATGTTATTTTCTATTTTCTGTCAAATTTTCATTCTTAGCTGTCGGCCCATGGAGCATTAGAAAGAATTATGAACCATTTTAAACTACCACTACAACAAATAAACTGCACATCTTAAATCCTAAATGCCTATTTGTTTTTCTAAATGTGATCTATAAGACTGTGATCAGACTGAGGGCCCTATTTTAACGATCTGAAACGCAAGTATCAAGCGCGAAGCGCAAGTAACTTTGTGGGCGGATCTTGGGCGCTGTTGCTATTTTATCGGCGGGATAAATGACTCTTGTGCCCGACGCAAGTTTAAAAGGGGTTGGTCTGAAATAGCTTCATTATTCATAGGTGTGGTTTGAGCGTAACGTGAAATAAACCAATCAGAGTGTCATCCAACATACCCTTTAAGAGCAGGTGCCCATGTTGCATGGCGAATTGTTATTATTATGCTGGATTTACCAGCCGCGCGCCAGGAGCGGTTCACAGCCGAGGAGACCGACGTTCTTGTCAGGGCAGTGAAAGACAGAGAAGTGACGTTGTATGGGGATGAGAGTTTTTTTTTCCTGGTTCTTGACGGACAAACTAATTTGTCAGATGTCCTTATATACCTATGTGTCTTGCCACTATTGGGCAAACAGGTCTGATCCGTCATTACTACAATTAGCCTGAAAAATTGGGATAAATGTGTAACCCAGCTAGAAATTTTACGTTCTCAGAACGTTCAGAGAACGTCCCCGCTGGTGTCAAGGACGTTGCCTGGTAACATTCCCTCAACGTTCCCAGACAGTCACAATGTGGAGTTCTTTAAAGGGTTTGGGGACGTTATTTGGAGGACCTTCAGGGAACATTCAGGATGTTCTGGGAACGTTTAGAGGACAATATTTAATTCAGAAATCCAATGTTTCCAAAACATTCTGAGAACGTCCTGCAGAACTTTTAGGGACCAACTTAGAATATAATTTTTTTGTCCTATTAAGGTCTTCTGTTATATTTAAAGAATAAGAAGCTGATACTTCTCCGCTTCAACCTGATCTGTAGGCTCTGTGTGTGTGACAGGAGTTTTTTTTTAATATACTGTGTACATTTTGCTGCCATTGTTGCTGAGCTTAAAACGTCTGCATTCTTGATTTTATAATAACAATTGTAAAAGACTGTTTTACATCAATGAGCCAAATAGCGGGATCACCACAACTTTTTTCCCATGGAAAAGTGGTGTAGCCTTTACCAAATAATAGGAAAAAATGACAATAAAAGAAAAGAGACAAAAATAATACAAACATATTCTAAAGACCCTCGCATTGAACTTTATGCCGCTTAGATTTCGTGAGGAGACCCTGCAGGCTATGTAAACAAGAGTTAAAATAAGCAAATTGGAATAGGCCTAGCGCTTACGTTAGCTTGTTTATCTAAAAAAAAAGCCAATAAAGCCTGACCATCTACGCGAGAATGGTTCATTAAAATAACTTTACATGATAATCACATTGGCTTTTTCTGGCTCGCTGTTGGTGAAGAAAACAGAAAAAAGACTGCCGTCAGGTGTCCGTCCGAGAAGGGTCCAGCCCGCAGACAAACCAGATAAACGTGACAGAAGTTGACGGAAGTCGAACCTCGGTTCATCCCACGTCACCGCGCACAAAACGTGTTGTATATGAGAATGTTCTCATTAAGTTAGTCACAAAACGTTCTCAGATGGTCAACAGAGAACCATATGGGAACGTCCTTATTATGTCCTCATTGTAATGTTGCTATGTGACCATAAAATAACCAATATGGAACGTTCCCCTAAAGTCACATAAAGAACGTCATTGTATGACCAACTTAGACCCATATGAGAACGTTTTGATTACATCCTCTTTGTACCGTTGTTGTGTGACCATAAGATTACCCTTACGGAACGTCCCCCTAAAGTCCTATAAGGGAGGTTATTTTTATGATCAACTTAGACCCATATTAGAATGTTCTCATTAAGTTAGTCATAAAACGTTCTCATATGGTCAACAGAGAACCATATGGGAAGGTCCTTATTATGTCCCCTTTGTAATGTTGCTATGTGACCATAAAATAACCAATATGAAATGTTCCCCTAAAGTCACACAAAGAACGTCATTGTATGACCAACTTAGACCCATATGAGAACGTTTTGATAACATCCTCTTTGTAACGTTGTTATGTGACCATAAGATTACCATTACGGAACGTCCCCCTAAAGTCCTATAAGGAGCGTTATAATAGGACCAACTTAGACCCATATGAGAACGTTTTGATTACGTCCTCTTTGTAATGTTGTTATGTGACCATAAGATTACCATTACGGAACGTCCCCCTTAAAGTCATTTAAGGAACGTTGAACTGCAGCACTTTCATTAACAAAAGAGGACGTTTCAGGAACGTCCCTAATGTTCTGTAAAGGTTCGGAATGTTCGTCACCTTTAGAGAACTTTTAGGAAACGTTACCCATGGTCGCGGGAACGTCACCTTCTACCTGGGAAGCTAGATTTAGGCCTACATTTTTTTACATCTTAATGGACACCACAATGATTTCCCTCATGTGTTAATATTTTTCCTTGTTATAATGTATGATTTGCAAAAATAAAAACTGCTGCATCTGTGTTGATGAGAGAATCAAAGTGTATGCGCGTTGTGCACCCGCTACATTATGGCCAAGCATGCGTGCTTAAAATAGCATTATGAACAACGCGCAACGTGCCACTGACTTTAGACTAGGTTTTTTCTGGTCAGTGGCGGAATTGTTTTCTGGAACTGCAAAATAGCACTAGCGAATGTTTGCGCCGACACACGCCTCCTTTTTGCACCGACCCGCCCAGGGATCGCAAGTTCATTCCCTAGTTTACCGACGTGCGTCTGTGGAGGGAAAAGCCCGCTTTGCGCGGGTGCAAAATAGGAATGATACATGCGTCAGTGTACAAAGTCATTTGCGCCGTGTGCAAAATAGGGCCCTAAATCTGAATGCTTATTTTCAGTCATGCCTATTAGTTCCTTTAGTTACGATGCAGACATCAGTACTCAACTACCATACCTGTGTGCAGGAAAAGACACATAGCGACTAGATGTACTCATGTACTGCATCGGACACCAAGGGGCCTCATTACATTTGCCATTAAAAAGTGAGTTGAGTAATCAGATTTATTGGTTTAAAACACATAAAATTGTCCATGTAAACACAATGAAGTGCTTTTATGTGGTCTAGGACAATTGAATTACAATCAGATAGCTATCCAATTACTTAAAATGCAGTTTCATGGCAAGAGTAAACGGGGCCCAAGCAGTGGAGGAGGGTGGCATGAGGCGCTCTATATTACGCCACCCTAACAGCAACTGAAAAAACACCAAACAAACAAAAAAACATTATCAAGTCCATCTCATCTGGGATGTTATGAGAATTATTAATAAATGTTTTGTTGGTCTCTAGATTATGAAATACCTGCTGACACAGCGCTGTTGTTATCTGTGCATTTCCACAGAACTTCTCTCACGGAGATCATAATTCATTTCCACAGAGCTGTAATTATTTAGATGTTTATAAGTGAAATAAAAGGTTATAAAGTAGATGTTTATGTATTTAGGGAGTTTTAAACGAGTGGATTTTGTTTAAAGTTATATACAGTGGCCATGCTGGAACAATCCTGATCATCAACCCGGTGAGTGAATGGCACTATGAAATAGGGATGTGACGGTGAGGATTTTTTCACACCGGTTAATCGACGTGTTACAACACCGGTAATACCGGTATCACCGGTGGGGGCTTTTAAATCGCTAATTTAAAGGCACATGTAAAATGCGCGCGTTTGCACGGGCATGCATGCATAATGGTGGTCGTGCGGAGCAACACTGTTTTGTTATTGTGCGCTGAATTTCCGCTCATTTAGAAACGAAACTAATTTTTTTTTTAAATCGCTTATAAAAAGCTGGTGCAGCAGTGTGCACTTCACTTTCACTTATATACATTAGCGTCGGTGGATTTGAACTTGTCTTTAACTGAGGCAATCTCTCACGACACATTAGAGCCACAAAACGGTAGGCCTATTGTTTAATTTTCTTTGACTGACCAAATTTGAAAGTTGAGACTTTTTCATATTAAATATTACCTGCTCGGTCCTGTCTGTCAGCACGTTGTCAGTGTCATATGGCTACGTGAGTTGTAATAAAATTAAGTTAACGAACAACCTCGATCCATCAGGAAACGCTATAGGTCGCTGAATATCACTGCGCTTCATGAAGAGTTTTTCTTTTCATGACCACCTATTTTTTGTACCACCTGACTGCTGCAGATTCATTTCAGTCTTGATAGGTTTCTATCTCTTACAAATTACAGTAGTTATGGCATGAACACAGCATAAGCTCATTGTTTTGGTTAAGGAGGAACTGTAAAAGGTGCCTGCGGTTTCGGTTGCGGAGCTCGCACTGACGTCTGTATAACTATGCATAGCATGAAACACGCTGATGACGTGTGATGTCTGCGCAAGCAGGGAGCGAGGAGGCATGGAAATACACACGTTGACAGGCAGGTAGGGCATCGTATCATTGCATTTGGATCGAATTTAATGATTGGACGAACATTTTATGGTCCTATGCCTTCCACAGATGATATATAACCTATACTAGAGCCCGACCAATATGGATTTTTGGGGGCCGATGCCGATACCGATTAAAAGAAGCCAGATACCGATATATCGGCCGATATTATTTATGTGTATATTATAATACAGTAGCAATATTATGTATGTGTATTATAGTACAGTACCAGTAAAAAGTTTGGACACTTTCCTATTGGTGTACAAACTTTTGATGGGTACTGTATATAGAATACACAGTAGGGGTGTAACGGTACATGTATTCGTATTGAACCGTTTCGGTTCGAGGCTTCCGGTTCGGTACGCATACAAACCGAATGATTCCTTGGACCATTTTTCCTGCCGACAAAATTCGCGCTGGCGCGACCACCACAGCGTGGCGCAACATCAAATGGCAAGCGTAATGAAAGCGGAACGAAACTGCGCTATTGTGCTTCACGGATCGTTTATCAGTTCGGAGCAGCAACATTTGTGCAGCGGGAGCCGATCTCGATCAAGCGACACTGTTACAACACAGCGCTAAGAGATCCAGTAAAGAAAACATTTGAGTTCGCCACTGAAGTAATAACATCGCTGCGAGATCTAGTGAGAAGCATTCACATTTCTCCGTTATTAACCGTAGATCTCTATTAGATCAAACAGCGCTGACGTGGACACCAGGAGAAATATTGTGCCGTGAATGAACTAGTAATACTTTACGTCCACAGACCAGCAACATTCACCATGGATTTAATATAGTAACACTAACTGTAACCAGTTTGGCTGGAATAGTGAAATGCTTTCAAGTACTTCACACATCTTTTTCCAGCACTTCAAAACTCAAATATTATATAAATAAATAGCCTATATGAAGAGTTCAGATGCAAAAGCCTCTATAAGTGCCATTTGAAATTTTCTTCTAGAATGATCATTTTTATGAAGCTTGTACATTTAAGTTCAGTAATTTCACTCAAATGACAATTAATAGGCAATCTTCATTGCCATTTAAGTGAAATTACTGAACTTAAATATACAAGCTTGATAAAAATGATCATTCTAGAAGAAAATTTCAAATGGCTTTTGCATCTAAACTCTTCATATATTTAAATTTTATTTTTAATGTGATGACCAAAACATTATTTGTTCATCCTTCAAAGATGACCCCCATTTATAAACCTGAAAGTTTCAAGATGTAGGAAAACTCACTTATTTAAAAAATATTTTTTCTTTTAACAAATAGGAAATTTCTCTGGCATTTCTTACTTTTTGCTGTATCAAAAACGTACCGAACCGTGACTTTAAAACCGAGGTACGTACCGAACCGTGATTTTTGTGTACCGTTACACTCCTAATACACAGTATAAACAAAATAAATATATAAACGTTTCGCAATGATCACTCAAATGTGGTGATCAAACACTTGTGTGACAAAGATATGTATTGGAAACAGGGTGAATGATGGAATGAGAATGATACATTTGAGCTGTAACCAAACTAGTCTGCATTGCATGTGCTTTGGGCTTCTGTACATGTGATGGAGGCATGCACAGTGCCAGTAGGGGGTGTGGTCTCAATAGCCATGCAGTAAGCAGTGTTCTATGTGCATGTGATTGAGGAATGGCATGGATATTCAAGTGTATTTGAATGGCATCTGTTTGTTTTAGTCAAGATTATGCTAAAATATACTTTCCTCAACTATATTTAAGTTCCCTATGAAGAGCCAACCCTCAACTTTGAAAATTCCCACTTTATTCCCGTTTATTCCCATAAATTCCTGTTAATTCCCATGGAAAGTTGCCATCTTTGAAAATTCCCAGAATTTTGCAACCCTACTTGAGAGTAGAACGTTTATCCGTCTTTGACTGCAAGAACTGGAGCGTCTCACAAATTAACCGAAACTCAGCGTAACAATATAGGATACTTGACTCACAGACATGAGAAATAGGCCTATAGACGGTTAAAATAAGTCTACTTTTAAACGAAACAATTAGAAATAAATAGTTTGATTATGTAATCCATATAGGCACACGTGCGTGTTCATACTGCAGGGATGACGAGTCAACATCGCCATATTCTTTGCAGCCAACACACTCAGTAAACACTTGTTTTAATAATAAAAAATTTAAATATCTCCTTGCTATTTTTTCCCGACACATCCATAATCATTAGGCTACTTTCCCCAGATGCTTTGCGGCAAGCTTTATGTGTGCTGAGCATGAGGCATTTATCCCGCACCTCAGTAGCCTATATTTAATTCAATTCACATTTATTTGTATATCATTTTTCACAATGTTTCAAAGCAGCTTTACAGAAAATGCATGTGTCTAAATTACAATTTAGAGTGATCTGTTATCAGAGGTGACTGTGTGTAATGCATTTCAATTAATTTTCATTCAGTTTCATTGTTAAACAATGCATTAAGTTAAGGCAGAAACAATGAGCTCATTGAGGTAAAGAATACATATGTTAAATGATTAGGAAACATAGAAAACTTTAGCATTGGTGCTTTTTTAAAGACTCAAAATATGAGTGTAAAAAAGTCAACAAACTGAAAAAAAAAAATTAGGTAATGTAATATTGTTAAAACGGATTTCCTAAAATTGGTATCGAAAAAAGTATCGTTCAGGAACCGGTATCGAAGTCAAGGTATCGGTATCGAAAATTTTGTTACGAAACCTAGCCCTAGTGAAGACAGAGCAAATACTGTACCAGGCACAGCAAACTCACTGTTCGCGAAGCTTGAAACATTGGAAGAAAAATATAAATATTGAATGGGTTTATATGAATGTATCTTTGAAGGGAATTGACTGCTTTCAGAAAAGATGAAGTAATTTTATTTTCCTCTTCCCCTGTATAAATGTGTATTAGTGTTTACAGCGGTAGTGTTTACTGCTTTGTGTACAGCGGTAACCTAAGAAATGCTATATTGCTGCTGTTCCATAAGCGCCACCAAACTGTCAGAGAGTTAATTTGCATTTTCATTCAGTCCGTCTGCTGCTTTTGCTTTGTGCAGTTGTTTTATGTAGCATAATTTCACAAAGCTAAAGTCAGACCATGTTGTTTTTGCTTTCAATCTTGAAATTATACAATCTAATTTAAATAAAAAACAACTGCTCACACTACATTTAGCATTTTTGTTTGGATTGATTAAAATGGAGTGGTTGCATCTAATTTCAAATTAATTTTTTGTTTAAGGTCAGTTTGGTCATAATAGAGCAAATAAACAACAAATAATTTAGCTATCTCTAGAAATATCTGAACTTTAAACCATCTACTAATGTGAGCTAGGAAATCTGATTCCAAACATTTTATTTGTGTTGTTCTGACCACATTCAAATAATCATTTGACTGAGATATTCAAAAACTGATTTGCACTGCCACTGTAAACACTGCCATTTTTCAACAGTCCACCAAACCTTTATAGAACTAAGCTGAATACAAATTTATGAATATAATGCATAAATAATTATGCAATACTGTATATAAATGCTGAACCTTTGTTATAAACCCCCTCAAATAAACAGAACAATAAATGTGCTTTAAAGAACGTGCTGCATAATTGGGTATCTTAGGCTGTGCTACTATTGAGAAGCTCAGACAAAAGCCCTCTCAGGCAGTGTGAGACCTTGCACTTTACCATTACAAAAAGACTTCCTGGCATTCATGTCTCTAAAGTTCCTTCCAAGAAATGTTCAAACCCGGATACTAATAGAATGAAGCAAATATTTGAGGAATTGTTGCACATTTTAAAACTAAACTCCTCCCAGATTCAAAAAGCTAGTCATCAGACCCAAAATGATTTTGTCTGCATTTAAAAAAAAAAAGAAAATAGTGAGTCATATTTAGTTCCTAGGCATAAAAAGATAAAGCTGAATGTACACTCATTTAATATTTAAAAATATATATGTTTCTCAAACAACAAATAAATTTAATAAAAAGTTTCATATCATGCATTTCTGAATCATGAATATCATGAATGGGGGTCATACAATTAAAAAGGTCAAATTAGGCTATTTGACATTAAGAAACGAATAGACCTTGAAAAACAGTCGAGAAGGTCTACAAGGTTCCTCTGTGATATTTCCTTATATCCACATAAATATAAATACGTCAAAAAAAAAAAAAACAATTTGAGTTCTGTATTCTGTAAACAGGTTGCATCTCCAGTTCATGTCATTTGCATGCTACATTACATACATGTTACTCAAGATATCTTCAGGAATGTAGAAATGACTGTTAGCTGTTAGGATTATACATTTTTTTTTAAACTAAATTGTTTTAATACTTCTTTATAAATATATAAATATATACATTTATACATATATATACACTCACCGGCCACTTTATTAGGTACACCTGTCCAACTGCTCGGTAACACTTAATTTCTAAGCAGCCAATCACATGGCGGCAACTCAGTGCATTTAGGCATGTAGACATGGTCAAGACAATCTCCTGCAGTTCAAACCGAGCATCAGTATGGGGAAGAAAGGTGATTTGAGTGACTTTGAACGTGGCATGATTGTTGGTGCCAGAAGGGCTGGTCTGAGTATTTCAGAAACTGCTAATCTACTGGGATTTTCACGCACAACCATCTCTAGGGTTTACAGAGAATGGTCCGAAAAAGAAAAAACATCCAGTGAGCGGCAGTTCTGTGGGCGGAAATGCCTTGTTGATGCCAGAGGTCAGAGGAGAATGGCCAGACTGGTTCGAGCTGATAGGAGGGCAACAGTGACTGAAATAACCAATCGTTACAACCGAGGTATGCAGCAAAGCATTTGTGAAGCCACAACACGCACAACCTTGAGGCGGATGGGCTACAACAGCAGAAGACTCCACCGGGTACCACTCATCTCCACTACAAATAGGAAAAAGAGGCTACAATTTGCAAGAGCTCACCAAAATTGAACAGTTGAAGACTGGAAAAATGTTGCCTGGTCTGATGAGTCTCGATTTCTGTTGAGACATTCAGATGTTAGAGTCAGAATTTGGCGTAAACAGAATGAGAACATGGAACCATCATGCCTTGTTACCACTGTGCAGGCTGGTGGTGGTGGTGTAATGGTGTGGGGGATGTTTTCCTGGCACACTTTAGGCCCCTTAGTGCCAATTGGGCATCGTTTAAATGCCACGGCCTACCTGAGCATTGTTTCTGACCATGTCCATCCCTTTATGGCCACCATGTACCCATCCTCTGATGGCTACTTCCACCATGTCACAAAGCTCTAATCATTTCAAATTGGTTTCTTGAACATGACAATGAGTTCACTGTACTAAAATGGCCTCCACAGTCACCAGATCTCAACCCAATAGAGCATCTTTGGGATGTGGTGGAACGGGAGATTCGCATCATGGATGTGCAGCCGACAAATCTGCGGCAACTGTGTGATGCCATCATGTCAATATGGACCAAACTCCCTGAGGAATGCTTCCAGCACCTTGTTGAATCTATGCCACGAAGAATTGAGGCAGTTCTGAAGGCAAAAGGGGGTCCAACCCGTTACTAGCATGGGGTACCTAATAATGTGGCCGGTGAGTGTATATATATATATATATATATATATGTATCGGGTTTGCTACGATATATATATATTATATATATATATATATATATTAGGGATGCACGATGATATCGGGACAACATCGGTATCGGCCGATAAAAGCTTAAAATGACCATCATCGGCATCGGCCGATATGAATATTTCTGCCGATGAGCCTTGCCGATAGGGTGGCGTGTTTCCTATGCGCACGTGACGCGAACGAAGCATGAGCGCCAGCAACTTAAACTTCCAACTAGGGGTGTGCGTCTCACGGTTTTTGATCGTGGACGATTAAAATGTCTCCACGATCTGCTTTTGAAGAAAAATCATAGTATCGTGCATTCTATCAGTTCAATTCTGGCGCCTTCATCTCAACATACTGTACAACGCGACGTACATTCACATCACATCACATGTAAACGCAGAGGTAGAGTTACACTCACGGTCACAGGACACCGCAATTCACAAAAGTTCATTATTTGCATGTGCGTCAAAGTCTTGCTAGGTAAACATATCATTCACGTGCTGATGCGCTGTTCTAACATCCGCTTTTCTGAGCGCGTTACACCCGACGCTCACAGGAACTAAAAGCCTGTCACAGAGTCTGCATACTGGACTAATCTTTCGAGTCTTATTGCGCTGATACTGTCAAATACACACACGGTTTACATAAACAAAGTTGGTTATGTCTAAAGTGAAAGCAAACAGAGAAAATCTGCTTGTCAAATGCGTGTATATTAGACGCGTCGCGTGCAGTTCTTAAAGAGACAGTATAATATGCTGCCGCTTGTCCTTAAAGAGACACTGCACCCAGAAATAAAAATTCTGTCATTATTTACTCACTCCAATGTTGTTCCAAACCTGTATTCATTTCTTTCTTGTGCTTAAATATACTATGGAAGTCACTGAAGTACAGCAACTGTTTGGTTAGCCACATTCTTCCAAATAACTTTTATAATTTCAACAGAAGAAAGAAACTTGAGAGAGTAAATGATGACAATTTAAATTTTGGGGAGAACTATCTCGTTAATGTTAATAAAACAACAAAACACAAAGAGGAAATCACTCACTGCTCTTGACTGAGAACTTTAATAGAAGCTTTAATAAGCTTTTTTTGCACTTAAAAAAAACACACAAATATATCGGTATCGGTATCGGCATCGGGCAAAATTAGTCTGAAAATATCGGCATATCGAATATCGGCCAAGATCCTATATCGTGCATCCCTAATATATATATGGGCTAGGAATGTATAGTGCGACTGGATTAGAGCTACAACTAACGATTATTTTGATAATCGATAAGTTGGCCGATTATTTCTTCGATTAATCGGATTAAAAAGCCCAATTTTTATTTTTTTATTTTTAAAAACCACTATTCCACATCCTGGCCAAAGCTGATGTTCAAACAATGATGTTTGCCAACTGATTGCTATGAAAACATAGTAAATATATATCTATACTATGTACAAAAGAGCTATAAAGCAAAACGAAAGTTTTGCGCCAAGGAAACATATCACACATTAAACAGCACATGCATCTGTCAAAACACCTGACAGGCAAGCCATGTTACACATTAGGCTACGCAAATGCCAGTCCTTCCAGAAAAACGCGGAGTTTTTTGTGATTGTTGCGGGCAAAAAATCCTTGATTATGCGGCCCGTTTTCTTTAAAAATGCGATGGAATATGCGGGATATTTATGCAATTTTTTGCGATGAAATTGCGGGAACTTGCAAAAATTGCGGGAACGGAACTTGCAAAAATTGCGGGAACTTGCAAAAATTGCGGGAACTTGCAAAAATTGCGGGAAATTGCAAAAATTGCGGGAAATTGCAAAAATTGCGGGAACTTGCAAAAATTGCGGGAACGTGCAAAAATTGCGGGAACGTGCAAAAACTGCGGTTTGATGAAAAAGAGGAAAAAAAGTGATTCCCCCAATACCCTGTTCTCACTAGGCTACTACCTTAATGTAAAGAGTCATTTCTTATTACTTCCTATGATAAGCAAGCATACTACATCACAGAAAGTGCTGGAAATATTTAATTTCTCATCTTGTTTTATTTCAGACTGTAAGGAGTGGAAATAAGGTGTGGCCCCTTTAAGAGCTGCGCGGTCCCTGTTAAACTGTCTGCAGTAACGTTATTATATTGTATGTGCCATGCGCCTCGAACACCCCATGTGTGCGGGTAATTTCTGTTTGATGCTACTTCTTTTATCTTATTTTGTTTATCAAGTAACGATGTGGACGGTAGAACGTGTGACAGACAGTTATACGAGTTCGATTTGGGAATAAAGTGCGAGTTGTGAGATGCTAATCGCCTCCGTGAGTCTGTCTGGCCTCTGCAATAACTTCAGCTTTGAGCTATCCCTATTTTTCTTCCCGACACAACGCGTTACAAGACCTTAATAAACACATCAAACTTACAAAACATTGATGAGTCAAACAAGTTCTGTAGCTTTACTAGAGGAATATGCTACAACTTCAGTAAAAATGAATAAATGAAATATTTAAAAATAAAGTGTGCTCCTGTTTTACAGCTTTTCGATGATGTTCACGTCGCATAATTACGTCACTTTATAACGTTCCCATGGCAACAGGGGGAAATGGCTGCTCTTGTGTGAAGCAAACACAACATTTTCCAACTTTCTGCTAAGAAATCAGCAATTTATGTGGCAAAATTGCGGAGTATTTGAAAAAATGCGACCCCCGCATAAATATGCGGACTTTGGCTGATTATGCATTGAATTCACCGATCACATAATCGCGTTTTTCTGGAGGGACTGTTATGCATTAGTTTGAAGCTTAAAATAAAGAATTCTCATGTTTTGGCCAGCTTGGATCACACACCTATCCCTCAACAGCTCACTCTATTTCCCCCACTATTTTTAGATGCATTTTGTCCATAGAAATGCGTTATTCAGTACTGTAATTTGACGTGACTGGCGAAAGTTCTCTTACGAGAGGTTCTCTTATACTGCGTAATATCTTACGCTAGGGGAAAACCTCTTTTCGACGAGATATTGAAGCCAAAAATTATTCTTAATTTTGAATTAATGTAAAACGCGTTGTGGCAGCATACAGATAGGCAAGGCGGCTCGCGTGCCTATTGGCTGTCCTACGGCAACTGCAGCAGCCTATCGAGAGAGGCCCTTGGTGACGTCAGATCCAATGGGGGCGCTTTGCGCCCACTACGTCACCTCCCGCCAAAGCGGGCGTGCCTGGGCCTATAAATAGAGCTCGATGGGCTGATATAATCTGATTTTTCATCTCTTCAGCGAAGCTCACGCAGCGCTGGATCCGGAGTGAAGAAGCCGCGCCGTCTGAGAAAAGCTTTCTGCGGGACGAGCCTTGCATTTGAAGACGCTGGCCTTCATCTCGCCGCCTTCAGTCGCCGTACCTGCTTGAAGTGTCCTTTAGGTGTTAAGAGCGCACTCCACAAGAGGCATGGCCTCGTCGTGGGCTTGGTCTAGTGGGATTACCTTGCAGGATATCTGTATGGCGGCAGGCTGGGCCTCCCCGTCTACATTTATAAGGTTTTATAACCTAGAGGTTCCCGCCTTACAGGCTAAACTACTTTCGGTCTAAAATCAGTATTGTCTGCCCCGTTGCTTCGGCTCAGAATACTACAACCGCTTGAGCACCGCTCGCTGATCGATAAAATTACTCCATGGGCAAAAGTAAGACCCATACTGTTACCCAGTTCAGGCCGAACATTTTCACCCTGACTGTGTGGAACACTGTTGATGTAATTAGCTCCCTTAGGATGCTAACTTATTGGGAATGACGCTTCTAGCCTCTCCTCTCAGACTCTTTGTGAGTCCCTGGTGATTATGCACTATATGAGCCCCGGGCACCTTCCCTTGGGACTTTGGTGTTGAAACCCAGCACGCACGGCGTTTTAAACTGTGTTCCCCTAGCGTAAGATATTACGCAGTACGAGAGAACCTCTCATAAGAGAACGCACTCGGTTACTAACGTAACCTCGGTTCTCTCTAGAAGAGGGAACGAGTACTGCGTATCTTGACTACGCTCTGGTTCGCTTCGGCAATGAAAAACCAGATTATATCAGCCCATCGAGCTCTATTTATAGGCCCAGGCACGCCCGCTTTGGCGGGAGGTGACGTAGTGGGCGCGAAGCGCCCCCATTGGATCTGACGTCACCAAGGGCCTCTCTCGATAGGCTGCTGCAGTTGCTGCAGGACAGCCAATAGGCACGCGAGCTGCCTTGCCTATGTCTGTATGCTGCCGCAACGCGTTTTACATTAATTCAAAATTAAGGATAATTTTTGGCTTCAATATCTCGTGGAAAAGAGGTTTTCCCCTAGCGTAAGATCAGTACTCGTTCCCTCTTCTAGAGAGAACCGAGGTTACGTTAGTAACAGAGTACATTTTCAGTGCACGGTGGGCAGACGCGACTAATCGATAATGACATTTTCGTTGTCGATGACTTTCATTAGGGCCCGAGCACTGATGGTGTGAGGACCCTATTGGAATTGCTCCGTTTATTATCGATTAGTTGTTGCAGCCCTATATATACAGTATATATATATATATATATATATATATATATATATATATATATATATATATATATATATATAAACAGCTCAATTATTTTGTCAAGAATTTCAGGCTTTTGAAACTTTTTATTTTTCATCATTAAAATGTAACTTTAATTTTTTATTTTTGAATAAGCGAATAGATCCGGACACCACTGATCTGCCAATATACAATTTTTGCATTCAAGTCAATCAGCTGTCAATCATGTTTAACATACTTTTTGCTGCAAATCCCTTTAATCTGCTTTGATTCCCCTCCACCACCAAAGGACTGTCTGAAAGCTCATGACATGAACGATCACACTCAAAAAACAAACTGGATCGGCCTTTGTTTCTGTGCCTAGCTGTCAGAAAACAACTAGACTTTGTGTCGCACTGAAAGTTCAAACAGTGAAATTCATGTACAGAAATGTTTGAAAACACTTGGAAATCTTGTTCAGGGGTTGCAAACGCGTTGAGAGATGACAGGTTTAATCTGCTATCCTTTGAAAAACGATTCATATACAGAATATTTAGGCCAAGCAGATTTTTAACGCTAAAAGCCCTAAACATGTCTGCTGTTACACTGAGAAACTGATGGGTTGATTTACTCGATCATGATTTACTGTCTGTCAACAAGAAATAAGAAAACTATGGCACGGGTCAAAGCAGACTGTTAGAGGACAAAGGCAGCACATTTGATTTCAAATAGCCCTTCCGTCAGCAGTGGTCAACCGTGGTTGTAAATTATTCACAGAGGCATCTGCATCTTGGGCAACAGTGGCTGCAACCTGCCTATGTCATGGAAGTCCAGTTGGCGAGGATCAAAATACACTGCAAAGCAACACAAGGTCAAGCTATCAATCACACATTAGCGCTTTAGGCGGAAAAAAAAGAGAGAAGAATCAAATTATAATGTGTTTGTATCATCAAGATTGCATGGATCAATAAGAATAACTTTAAACGAAAGACTTTCCATTTTTAAACTCTCTTCCTGCATACGGAAAGTCCATTCTTCTTTTGTAGTCCATCTGTTTGAATATTAGCGCTGTGACTTTACTTAATGGGGTAAATGAGAATTGTTTTATAACAGTGCGACAAACTGCACAGCACATGGGTTCATACAGACATTTGATACTGGGATGAAAACATCCATCCGACTGGCATTAAAGAAACATGGTGCAGCCGAGAACACTGATTACATCTGGGTAAAGATACTTTACGGAGATAAACCAACTTCGGAAGACTAAGGTCAAGTTCAGTAAGGCAGAAGTTGTAACAACTGCTTATTTTGTATGTTTTTTCCTAATGGTACAATAATGCACATATGATGTACAGTGTGCCCACAGTAAAAAAGGATATTTGAGCAGATAAGAACAAGGCAAGGAAAAGGGAAAAGAACAAGAAAAAGCTGAACCACCCCATATTGCACTTTAAAATAATAAAATAATCACATATTTAATAATAAGAATAAGTATAATAATTAATATTATTATTATTAAAAATAATTGTATAGAACAGCAGACCATAGGGCTTTTATTTTTGGTGGAAAAACACCAGATCATAATTGATCATAACTGATAACAGATCATGCACAATAAACACACTAAAACACATACAAATTCACAGATCTAATGCGTTCATACAGCGTTTTGGTTTTTATGAGCGTGCGTGACAATTCCATTCTATAACCAAACTGACACCTGCACATTTTCAGGACTCTCAACCGCATTCTCCACCAACCAGCGCTGAATGAACGAAACTGCACTGGACAACTAGTTGTCTGCCACTTCATATAATGCGTTCATCCACAGATCTACCAGAGCTGCAGAGGGTGTGAGCTGTGAGGCGCGGCTCAAACATAGCCTACCGCTCGGTTACTAGTAGGGGTCGGAATCTTTTGGAATCTCACGATTCGATTAAAAATCGATTCTCGATTTTGAATCTAATTTTGATTCGATATATGCAATGCATAGATTTGATTTTAGATTTGGATTCTAAACTACATTTTGAATCTTATTTAATTTATTTTCTCTGAAGTCCTCCTCCTTATATATAACAAAACCTGTGCCCCCAATTGTAATTGTGTAATTAAACTTTAATTAAAGTTTTGTTGAATTATTATTTTTCAATCTCATGTTATTGTTTTACTTCATCAATCAATGTATAATATCTAAATATTTTATATTGAACTATTTTATTCATAATAAATTATGAATTATATTTAATGCATTAGTTATGCTATAAAAAAACTATTTCCTGCCTTTTCATTTTTTAGGATATTGGTATTATAGGATATTGGTATTATTGGATTTTTTTTTCCCTCTGGTACAGTTTTTGCCATGTCTGTGTTTATTATTTTGAGTTAAGGGGCCTGTTTTGCTTTTTTTGTGATATCTGGCAACCCTTCACCTGATGCTTTAATGAAGAGAGGGAAGAGTTGTGAGTGAAGCGAGTAGAAGGAGAGCAGCAGCATGCAAACTGAACAGCAGCCACTGTCAGTGTAGTTATTTAATAAGGTAGTTTAAATTACATGTTTACATGACAACAATGTACTAAAAACAGATGACAATGTTGTCAAAACTATCCCCGTTCACACGGATCTGCGAAACTGATTAAAAAGGCTGTATTATGCATGCCAGGTCAGTAGTTGGCGATGTCACTTTGTCAAGATACACGCTGTAAATACGTAATACGCATGTGCATGACGTCACCGTTTTCACAAATTCACATTTTTATCGTTTACACAGAGACGGTAAACCTGTCTATGGAGGGGTCAGAAAGCTCTCGGATTTCATAAAAAATATCTTAATTTGTGTTCCGAAGAGGAGGGTGAGTAATTAATGACAGAATTTTCATTTCTGGGTAAACTAACCCTTTAAAAAACTCATGGGGCTCAACTAGATTTTTTTTTAACTTGCGTATGAAAGGGTTAATCCAAATGACCATGTTAAAGAGTAAATTAAGTTAACACATTATTCCAGAAATTGCAAGAAAATTTAAATAAAAGGAAGACAGCAACCATCAGTTTATGACTATTTTCTTCTGCACCTACACAAACAATAGCCTTGTAGCCTTCAAGTACGTTCACGCATCACATACGTACAAAAAAGAACTAAGCAAGTAAGAAGATGATGGTGAACATACTTTTTGAGTAAAAAAAATTCTCTCTCTTTTTTTAGTCTCACAACAAAAACCAGCTACTGTATCCAAATGCACATTTATCGATTTGCCCATCAGCAACCCTGTTGTGGCTGTAAAAAAAGAGGATTTCTGGAGTAAATGAATGTTATCCACAACACTGAAAGAACTTTGTTTTGGGGATTTGTTTTAGAAGTTGTGTCGCTGTACAATGACCCCAGCTAAGCTGTCCGGGTGTTATACAAGGGAAATAAATGTAACCCATCTTATCCACAACAGCTGTGCTGACAGATTACAGTGAATAAGACAGTGGAAGAGCAACCACCATTACTTCTATTCTGCACTCCAGTCAGTATGTAGCTAGTCTAAAACAGTAACACAATCACAAGCGTACATAATGCTGTGCATAAATGTGTCATTTTAATGCACACTGCCAAATCAAGATGCATTCTGGAAGGCACACACACTTTTTTGTTTGCTTTAAATGTTAAACTTGCAAGGAACTCAATTCCATCAAAGGTCCCATGAAAAACAGCTGACCATGGCATTTACTTATAATAGCTAGTAAATATTTACGAGAAAAACAGATACAGGAAACAGAAACCACTAAATAAAGTTTGGAAGTTCAACTAAGAAGTAGGCTATGTGGTCAACATTATATCATAAAATAAAGTGCATCACTTCACTCTTAAAGTATGTTATCATTAGGGCTGCCCCCATCTAAAGATTTTTCATCATTAGTCGACTGATTCCACGAATACGTTCAATTACTTAAATATACTGGGGGGAATACTTAACCTTTAATATAGGTGTAATATGCCTATTCCACGCTTTAAGCGAACGCATAGTTTTCCGCAAAGCATCGGTAAAAGTAATGATTATAAATGTGTTGGAAAAAATAGCGAGGAAACATTTTAATTATTTGATAAACTAGTGGTTTCTGAGTCAGTGTCGGTTGCAAAGATGCTGACTCACCATCTCCACTGTATAGTGGATGCGCCTTTAGAAAGAAATGCACCTTTCATACGGATTACATAATTACATTTTTATATTTTTATTTGAATTGGTTCATTTAAACGTAGACATTTCAAGCATTCTATAGATATCTAATGTTTGTGAGGCAAATAGCCTATAAGCTGAGTTTCGGTTCATTTTTGTGACGCGCTCTAGTTCACAGAGATCGAGACGGCAGAAAAAGCATCCTGTTTGTTTTCTTTATTTTACAAAGTTTTGTTGTTATTGTGAGTTTACACAAATAAAAATAGTTTCGAACGATGTATTCTTATCTGTATGACCAAAAATGACAGAGTCTTCTAAGTTGTTTCCGCTGTTATCAGGACAAAATGCATACTTGCGCCGGCTAATACTTTAGCTTCCACACTCCACACAAATAAATAATTATAACACCTCGAAACACCTAATTATAGCTAGCTATTAGGGGTGGAACGGTACATGTATTCGTACCGAACCGAAACGGTACGGGGGTCACGGTTCGGTGCACGAATTTACACGGAGAATACACGGTATAAAAATAAATAAAACTCGCGTGGAAATTAATTAATGTAATGCGGAACTACTGTTACATACGCGGGTTCCTTAGGGACACATAATCTGTACCATCGGCTTTGCTCTGAACGCGCGTTCACTTCAAACGTTGGCTTTATACGCGCGTCCTATTCGCTTTGGACTAGCGTCGAACTAGACGCGACAGACGCGAATTTAACGCTCTATTCGCGTTTGGTGTGACCACATAATGAACAGGCTGCGATGTCAAGATTGCAATGCTGGCATGTGTGTGTGTGTGTGTGTGTGTGTGTGTGTGTGTGTGTGTGTGTGTGTGTGTGTGTGTGTGAGAGAGAGAGAGAGGCGCGGCCGCGATCGAACAGTGGAAACATAAAAAACATACTCCGTCATTTTGTTCATACATATCATTAAACCTGCAAAGTGTTTACTTATATTTGTGTACACTCGCAATAAAACACAACATTGTGCTTTTGTCACACTGTAAACTCTTGTCAAACTGTAACCTACAACTGTCACCCAACCAAAATATCTCTCTCTCTCTCTCTCTCTCTCTCTCTCTCTCTCTCTCTCTCTCTCTCTCTCTCTCTCTCTCTCTCTCTCTCTCTCTCTCTCTCTCTCTCTCTCTCTCTCTCTCTCTCTCTCTCTCTCTCTCTCTCTCTCTCTCTCTCTCTCACACACACACACACACACTGTTTTAAAAGCAAAACATATTTATCCAACTCCATTTCAAAACAGTCTGTGGGTGCCATCTTTTGGACATTCATCGCATTGGTTTTCATTTCTTGTCCTCGGAGCACTAATCTTAAACATTCTACATTGATTAAAAAAGAAAATCGAATGTGTTATTAATGGTAGTATTATTTTATACAGAAATCAATTATTTATAATTCAGATGAGAATAATGTTACATTGTTAATTAATAATGTTAATTAAAATTAAGGAAAACAAATATATTGATCTGAAATGTAGCAAATTAATTTTAAATTAATTCAGGTACAATTACCAAACATATCGCAAGGTCTTTTTGTCTTTTTATTAATTTAATTAATAAACTAATTATATAAAACTATTGTCAGTGCACTACAAATAAACTGGTTCTATGCCTTTATTAATAAAACTTATTTAAAAAATACAATGCCTTCTGCATTTTTGTTTTGCTTTTCCCTCCATTGTACCGAAATCGTACCGAACCGTGATGTCTGAACCGAGGTATGAACCGAACCGTGACTTCTGTGTACCGTTCCACCCCTACTAGCTATAGCTCATTTATCTAGATTAACGTTAGAGCGAGCGGTCAAGTAAAGTTGTTACTACTTACATGTTTTAAATGATAAGCCATATTTGAGGTCGATGGATGATAGGTGAACGTTTGGATTTCCTGCCCGACATACTGTAGGCTAATTACCACAAGGACCCGCAGTTAACGATCTGTCCCTCACGGACTGCGTGACTTTGCCACTTCAATTGGAGTTACTAACTAACCAACTAATAAAATCTTGGTCGACTAGGCCATCCTTAAAAATATTTTGGTTTGCAGTAACAGCAAAAAAGAAAAAAAAAAAGGGTCGGTAGGTAGGTCTATATTTTTTTTTTTTCAAGATTCAATGTAAAAAAAAAAGGATAATTTTGGTCATGGTGATTAGGTCGGTATGAATTTAAACAAATTTGCATATCGTGACGTCACTGACTGGGTCTTCAACCCCCATGCCTTCGGGCGCACCATTGCGAACCTCATTCTGATACAGGTTATAGACCACAAACAATTTGAAATCTTTGTAAAAAAAAAAACATATTTATTGCATTAATTCCAGCTGCATTCATTTGGAAAAAAATAGGCAGAATCAAACAAAACAAAAAAAAGGAGCCACTAGATTTCAATGAAAGTGGATTTTCAGAGGGAAACAAATACATTAAAATGACTAATCTCACCAGCGCCGCGCCGACCAATAAAACAGTGCGTTTGGCACCATTCGTTTACATTTGACCCATACTGTTACAAGCAGTGGTTAAATTGGCTTTTATAGGGAGGGGGAGCCCTTATTTACGGTGAATGGTCATCATTCAAAATTGCGCCGTAAAATGACTTAATGTGTTTTCAAGTCAAGTCAAGTCATCTTCATTTATACAGCTCTTTTAACAATGGACTGTTTCAAAGCAGCTTTACAGAGATAAACATATAATTTTACAACACATTTTACACCAAAGAGGCTCTTTTTCCAGTATTAATGTGTAAGGTAGGGTTGAGTACGTATTTAAACAAAGATAAATACTTTACAATTCTTTTTTTCTTTTTCTTTAATGTTAACAGACAGCAACGGATTTCACCCTCCGGAAATGTATGAAATTGAACATGTTTGAAAATATTGGTTGGCAAATATTTTAAAAAACAAGAAAAAGTGTTGATTTAAAAGAATCAGGGCCAATTTCTTTGCAGTTTGTTGTTTGATTTAATCACACCGACACGCAGGGCCGTACGGGTGTTTTTATAAATAAAAGTTCCACAAATTATCTTGCTAGGGGGGTTTGGGGGCATGCCCCCCCCAAGAAAATTTTGCTTTTCCTGATCTCAACATGTCCATTGTAAGGTGTTTTGAAGGCCAAAAAAAAAAAAGAAAAAAAAGGACAACAGTAGCTTTAAAAGCATGTCAGTGGTCAGCATGAAGAAGGCCTATTTTATCAGATAACAGATTCTTTAACATGAGAATCAGTTTAAATGTCGCAATGAGTGATCCACACTATAAAATGGAAATGCAGAATGTTTATGCATATTGTTGACAATACACAATCACATATTCGAAACGTGAATGTCCTTAAATAAGAAATGATTCAAGGATTATTAAACAAACGCCAATGCAATCATTCTGTGCCCAGAGGCATATGAGCAATTAGTATGAGCATCAAAGATCAGTTTCAGCTACTTTTTCTTTCCTAAATTAATCAATATTTTTGGACTAGCTAATCTGTTCATTTAATCAATGGTTCAATTGTTCACTCATAAAGACAGTCACTTGTCGCCGCCTTCTGGCTTAATGATGCAAGTTGCGCAAACATGAACAAGCGGAGTGATACAAACAGTGAAAAGTCGAACACATTCGAGGTAACGTTATACAAATATATTACAATAATAATGGCAATATATTTAATATGGTGCTTGTGTTGTTAAATTGAGCTTATAGTATCCACTGTCTTTGATCAAACTGAGTATTTCTGTCGATCATTTAAAACTTCTATCGACAAACAGCTGTTTAGATTAGCTGCATCTGATCTCGCACTGTATGCCCGTTAACTGAAGCGTGAAGCGTCGCATTGGAATTCGCGCTCGGCTTGCGCTTCTGTGAACATAAATCCCACTTGCTTTGATTGGACTCAAACATTTTGACATTGACGAGCGGGTCAGTGCTGAAGCAGCTCAGACGAGAAGGTCATCGTTGCGATGGGCGAATCATTGCAGCACCAAATTCGAGTTAATATTAGCCAATTATTTCATAACTTTCATTATATACACTCAACAAAATTTATATATTTGGTGCTGAAGGAGACGGAGCTGAGCTCCGGCAGGGTGTGTTGTGGACCCGAGGAGGCGGAGCTGCGCTCCGGTGCGCTCCGCCCCAATTTAACCTATGGTTACAAGCCCCCTTTCTGGTCTAGGGGCAGGAAAGGAGGGTAACAAAAAGTTGCAGGGAGAGAGTGAGAGATTTGACCCATAAACATCTGCTATTATTAACGGAAATCAGTGTGGTCAAATAGCTAGGCGCATTGTAGGAAACTATAGGCCGATTAAGTAGTCCTGACATATTATGGAATGGTCGATTTTCTTTTGTGCAATTTAGTAGCCTACATTTCGGTATGGGATGTGCTGTTTTATTGGTCAGCGTGGCGCTGGTGAGATTAGTTCCCTCCCGCCGCTCTGACCATTGGCTGGCGCAAGCAAACACTTCTCCTGCGCTGTCGAGTCTGTCGCGCTCGTGCGTCTTGGTCCATTGAGCCACGCAGATTACAAGTCAGCGCAGCGCGAACTCTGTAACACACCGCGCCGTTTCGTCCCCCTTTCGGTGTGTTTGGCTTCCCACACTTATGTGTGTTTGTTTGTCAGAGCCTGCAGTTGCTGTGTGACGCGCGTTCGCGGTGGGCATGTCATGACGAGCTGGACGCGCTCCGAGAAAAGGCCGTTAATATCGATTCCCTATTTGACCATTAAGAATTTCGAATAATGAGCGACTAAATGTAGGCTCATAGTCGTATTTCACAAGCAGCCGCGCCGCAGCCATCATCACCGAGCGTGAACCATTGACCGTGAATGAAACGAAACGAACGCACAGGCCATAGTGTGACATGCATAAACCAATGGTGTAAACATAATCATAATAGATGACGCCACGGGTTTTTACTTAAAAGAAAGAACGTAGCCTACGCAATTTATATTCACAATACTTACTATAATAAATGTATATTATTTTATTGCATTTGTATTAGTTGTTTGAAGAGTAAAAAAAAAATCGGTCGGTCTTAATGCAAGTTTACAACCGGCAAGTCGGTCGGACTAAAAGAAAAAAAAAAAAAAAATTGGGTCGGTCCTAATTTGACAGGGTCGGTCGGGTTACGGCAAACAAGAATATTTTTAAGGATGGCCCTAAGCCTCTTCTCGTCAACTAACGTTTAGTTGACTATTAGGGGGCAGCCCTAGTTATCATCCATCAGATCTGAGGCACTGTGACCACCACTCACAAAGTTAAACTGTTATTATGATTATTATTGTTGTTATTAGTAACAACAACAACAACAACAACAAATGTGTCTTATTGCAACTTTTAGGTTGTAGGTTTACAACAACTTCAAGGTAACAGGTACCAGTGCAGTGTTTCCGCTACATTCATTCTGCCGTGGCGGGCCGCCACACCTAAAATCATCCCGCCACGGCTGCAGCTTCTCGGTTCGATATTGTATGTGTTATTGTTAAGCCAAAACATTGTAAAGCACCATAAAGTTTTCGCACTATATTCCAAGACTTCTAAAGTCATTCAATAGCATAATGTGAGGTAAAAATGTATATTTAAGTCGTTAAGTTAAAGTTAATGGAAACTCATCTCTCCATTCAGCATTCAAACAGCACGTCACGTTCGGTTACGACAGTAACACGACGACACTCTCTTCAAGATCAATGTTCCCATTATTATACTTTATTTGTGGATAAAGGTCTATAGTTTGCATAAAATTACTTTATCTTGCTGGAGTTTATAGCGCTTTCTAAATCATATTCCTTTCTCCCGGGTGTCTGTTACTACAGCACTAGAGTAGAGAGCACTATGAATTGTTCTTCATGCGCACTGTAAGTTAACTGAAATTTAAAACTGTTCAAAGAAAAGGGTTAATAAACTGTTGCATAGATATAATACATTAAGCATAGATAGATATAATCTCTTCGCTTTGTGCTTTGAACCTTTCAATGCGAAGCGCTGCACGCTGTGACTTCGCGTTGCTTCAAGTGCATCATTCTGCGCACGGGATCCGCATAATCGCTTTGCCGCTCTTATTGGCGCCTTTCATGTTATAATGGTTAGGGGAGGTTTAAACACCTGGGATAAGGGGGCGTGGCCAATGGGAATATTACTCATGGGCCACGCCCCCTCCCCCTGGCGAAATGGGCCTGCCACCACGGCTGGAAAAAATCCTAGAGGAAACACTGCCAGTGGTTTTATACTTCTGACATGTACTGGGCTGGCATGGATGCATTAAGTGTGTTTGCTAACAGCTACTGCTACTGTCTACAAAATGTAATAATAATAATTCATTACATTTATATAGTGCTTTTCTTGGCACTCAAAGTGCTTTACATAGAAGGGGGAATCTCCTCAACCACCACCAATGTGCAGCATGCACCTGGATGATGCGACGGCAGCCATATTGCGCCAGAACGCCCACCACACACCAGCTTACTGGTGGAGAGGAGACATAGTGATTAAGCCAATTGGTATATATATGGGGATGATTAGGAGGCCATGATGGACAGTGGCCACTGGGCAAATTTGGCCAGGATCCCAGGGTTACACCCCTACTCTTTCGAAAGACATCCTGGGATTTTTAATGACCACAGAGAGTCAGGACCTCGGTTTAACTCCGAAGGACGGACGTCTCATCCGAAGGACGGATGTAACCATGCCAAAACTCAAGTGTGGATTTGTAATGCATCAATTCAAGCTACAAGCGTAAGCTTTTCACTCTAATGCTTTGATTTCAACCAGAGCACATTAATCTGATCGCTCATAAAAGTTGAAAAATAAAATTGAAAATAAATAAATAACATCATACAATTCATGTTATCCTGTCAAACGGACATAAAATAATCCATTTGAAAACAATAACAACAAATAATACAGCATTGCACCTACTACGTAAAATATATCTATATTAGAAAAACACTGTTTCTGTCATTCTGCATTGATAAATCTATAGAATCTCCATTAAATAAATTCACAAATTCCTCTTTAAGCTTCCTGTTTTTCTGTGTGCATTTGGTCAGATGTTGCCAGTTGTGATTTATTTTAAGAGTTGTGGCTTTTAAGGCATAGGCCTAATTTACATTCGGCTGGGCAAGTGCTTAGACTTGATTCTTTCAGCAGGCATTAACCCGTGTCTTGGAAAAAAACGTCTGTGAAAACTTACATGCAGCACACCAAAATCGAACTTTTCAATTGGCATCTGAACAGTAGCAAGAATGGTCCAAATACAGACAAAACATCCAGTAACATCCTGAAGTAACTCTAATAGGCATTCAGTTGTGTAACACAAGTATACAACACAAATCCATAAACACGATTCAAACAACAATCAGGTGAAAAGTTCCTCATATCACTACAAGTAGGTCTATAATGGTTTATATGCTCGTCCCATTAGTTTACACCGATTCCTCTGAGAGAGCATGTGCAATGTGACCCATAAGATACAGTTTCTTATGTTACCCAGATGCTCATGAATATTTCTGCCTTTAGACTGATATAAATACCAAAGTGATGCGCTCAAATATAACATTGTATTGATTAATTGTCTCTGTAGCCAAAAGAGTGCAGTGCTGTGTGGGCAAGTGCGATCCAGAATGAAGGATGTAGTGGGAACACAGAGAACAGGCACAGATTGTGCCTCTTTTTTTCAATAAAACCAAAATTCAAACCATGAACACTGAGTCTGTATAGAAACATCCCCCGTTTGCCTTACTATTCCTTAAATATATTTCTGAATAAATATAACCATAAAGGTGCACATTAAATGTGCTCATGTAACTTCAGCCATATCTTATCTAATGTTCTCACATGCAAATGACCTTTGGCCTAGCCGGCCTCATCAAATGATTTTATTCCTTTTTAAACCACTCATGTACTAATATACATAAATTGAACGGTCCTTATCCATGAATAATTAAAAAATAAGAGCTACCAGTAGAGGGGGGTTAACATGCAACATATAAAACATGCATGCATGCATGAGCAGCAGCCAGCACAATGCTATTGGTCAATATTATATGAACATACAGTAGTTCAATACACCACTAGTGTGTTTTCTAAACTTTACTGAACAGGTCTTCATGTTGGAAACTTGTCAGATCAGTCACTGAGAAAATAAGCTGCACAATCCTAGCAGTAAACGCTGCTCATGTATAGTGCATGCTCAGATTATATTCAGATGGTGTTGTGTAGCTATTTTACGAGAAACCAGTGAATTCGATCTCAATGCGGAGTAACACGAGAAACAGCCTCCGGTGGCACATACATACACACACATACACACACACACAAACATGTCATGATACAAACGAACACTCTGTACATGCATATTGCATTTAGAGTTGTTACAACATATTACCCACCTGATGAGCAGGAGATGAGGAACACTCCAAACGCCAGCTTCGTTGCAGGTCCCATTTTTCAATCTTCTGTCTTGTCCTACAAAATCCAAGACTCTCTGCATTCAAGTTTCCCCTCGAACTACTGATCAGCAGTCAGTGAAACACATCCATGTAACCGAGTCAGTGATATATGGCAGTGCACAAATCCAATGGCAGATTATAGTCCTCAGATTCAGCGACTGGGAAACGGCATCAAAGTGTCCACTAGTGACAGTTCATTTAAAGCAGACGAGCTTTTCGAAATAAAGCGATCTATGACTGTCCATGCAGTTTTCCGGAAAACCCATATCAATAACGAGGAAATTCCTACGAATAATATCTAACGTTATACAATCTTGCCCTGTCGAGCGCTCAGAATAAACGAGCCCGTTCAATAAGATCTTTCAGTAGATGGGCCAGCTCCCATTTCCAATGAACAGAACTGGACAGCATATGCATAGAACCCGCCATAAAATATGTATAAAATATTGTTATTAATACAAAGGAACTAATATTTCAAGCAGAGCAATGCCTCACACCCACCTGAAAAGTCTATGGCAGTTCACTAAATGCATGCATATTTACGGGGATAAAAATGGAATTAACATCCCTATACGATATTTCCACATCACGCTTACTTTGCTTTTAATTTTATTTTATTTTTTAAATATATATATATATAATATATATGTAGTATAACTGATCATAGATAAATGGGGTCACGCGCACGATTCAGCGCACGCGCGAGCTCAAGTTGACAGTGAAGGACTTAAATATGGCCAAACGCGCTATATCCACATTCCATTCGGGTGTTAATGACTCAAACCTGCAATTACCAACCTCACAAAGCTTTTCGAGAACTGCTAAGGTGGGTAGTTAAAACAAGCACTCGTTTTAAACTAAGACATGTCGACGGCTGAATAAAGCTTAGCATGTACAGCCTCCGAAATAACTTCATCAGCCCCGTCGGGAATATGACGCCAAAAATGAGACGGAATTGACAGATAACGTCACTAAATGTAATCCTTCAAAATGTATTTTCCCGGTGATCGCAGTCGGTTGACTTTTTAGAGCGGTCGAACTCAATTTATCGCGATTTCACTATCCGTTGCTGTCAGTCACCGTTGGCTTACTGTATTCAAGATGGACGCCCGGGCGGATTGTTTTTGTTTTTTTCTGTCTCCCACTGCCTTTACCCGCCCATTTTCTTACGTAGGCTCAGCACCGTAGCGATTGACAAGCTTTTTACCCAATCAGAATCGCATATGTAAATAATTGAAACCAACCATAGCTGGGTTCACATAAACCCAGCCCTCTCTATGAGGGGTTTGTGTGGCAGTAGAGTGACGAAGGTAGGCAGTAAATATTCACTGTATGTTAATAGTAGTGTAGGATACTATCGTACCTGTGATGTAACCCTCTAATTTATGAAAAGGCGAATTCAAATGAAGTATTGTCTGTTTTCATTTGATGTTGCAGCAGTTGCACCTTGGTAGACATTGGGAAGACCGAGGCTATTTCTCACGTGGGGAAGTTGTCACCATTTTTATATCATAATAACACTATAGCCTAAGGTTTTGAGTCTAAAGTCCAATTACAGAAGAGTGTTTTCTCTATGCATAGAACCCACCATAAAATATATCTAAAAATGTTGTTGTTAAAGCAAAGCAACTGATATTTCAAGCAGAGCAATGCCTCCAAATCACTCCCACTAAAAAGGCAGTAGAAAAAGCTAAATGCATGCACATTTACGGGACACTATGGTAACACTTTATTTCTATAATCCACTTTAGACATTCTCCTAACGATAAGTAACTTTGCAACAGGTCAACTACCAATCATTATAGTAGAATGTCTGTTGGGGGACCATCAAAATGTTGGGGGACCATCAAAATAAGGCGTTATAGATTTTAAGGAGACAGTCTCTAAGTATACTTTGCAAGTACATGCAAATTATTCTACTAACCCTAACAGTCTACTTATACTCTGATAGTTAGTTGACATGCAGTCTTTCTTTTTGTGTCTTTTTTACTCTAAATGTGGTCATAAAAGTGTTACTTAGTGTCTTTTCAAGAACTAGTGATCTGGACTAGACCGGATTGTCTTTTTTTTTTTTACTCTGAACGTGCACATAAAATGCATAACAATTACTCAAGTATTATCTAGTCACTCTGCAGGAATTAGTGATGTGGACCATTATTTTTTTTTCACTTTAAAATTATGGTTCAGACTCCAGATCACTAGTTCTTGAGGAGTAACTATAACACTTTATTAATTAGGGATGCATTTTATGACCACATTCAGAGTTATAAAAAAAAAAGAAATTTCTCATGTCTCAGACACGTTAATATTATGATTAGTAATTAATTGGTAATTCTTTATAATTTTTCATAGTTATTAGTTCTTAATGAGGCCAATCTCATTAAGTAATCATTAATTACCTACCGGTAATAAGGAACTATCTCAGCCCTAAATGTGCTATTTCTTACTGATTAGTTAATCTTGTTTTCATATTAGTTAGCTGAAGTGTTAATATAGTACTACTCATTTGTCTTGCATTACTTCCTGCAAAGTCACATATTAACATTATTTTAAAGTGTTACCCATAATTGTTATACTATTTAAATTTAGCAGAAAAGCAGTTGTTAAGTTTGGCATCCCTGTTTCTGTGTTCAAATGCTCAACAACAAACGTGCTATATACACTTATGGTGTGCAGTACTGAAAAATACTTTATCTCCATTGCAAAATCTCAGTTGGCCAGACAGTGATTAATCTTTTCTGAATCTCTAAAATGTTGGTGTCCAGACACTGTGGGTCTGGAGACTGCATCTTGTTTTAAATTTGTGTTATAAATGAATACTGCTCTTACACCGTTTTTTTTAAGATAGTATTCTAACTTGAAACAGAGTAGAGGCTTGTTGTACACCGAAACGGTTTTCGATATGTCACAACTTAACAACCAGATAGGCTATTTGATGCCATGTTCCCTTATGACAACTTCCCCCGTAGTGTGATTCCCGCTATTGACATGTCCAATAACAGTGATGATGTTTAAAAGCTTTTTATAGATAAGACTAAGATATCAGCACACAATCATTTATTTGCACAGGAATCAAATGAAATGGAAACAATCACAGAAATACATAGAGAGGTGTAATGAGTCATTTATTGTTTTACTCTTACTAAAAAACATTAAATGCCTGCATGGTGGATGAGAAATCATTTGTCATTGTTGTTGATGAAAGAACAAAAGCTTGTGGATGTTTCGCCTTAATAGCATAGTTGCCTTTAAATAAAATATCATTCATTTTCTTTTGCTTCATAAATGTAATCCCAATGATTTTATTTAGTCGCATGTTGACTAGAACGTCTGAATTCATAGCAGAGGTTGAAGTGCACTTATACTTCAACTTTATCTTGCATTATAAAGCATATTAATCTTTATATGAGCTGTAATACAAATTTGTACACCTCTGTGCTAACCAGTTGTTGATTTTAATATGCTTTTGTGCATAAATGTGTGTTGTCATGATCAGGAGTGACCATTGTGTGAAGCAGCTTTGTGTATTTTAATTTAATTTAATCTAGGCCTAATGCAAAAAAAAAAAAAAAAATCAGACATTTAAATGTACTATAACAAATCTAGTAGCATAAGATAGGTAACCAGACAATTTTTAAATGAAAAGCATCATAAATCTACACAAGGTCTCCACAGAGGACTGTTCTTAGTGATTTGTGTGCTGCTCTCATTGTAACATAATAGCAACTCCCAACCTGGCCCAATGCAGCCTATGTAATCTGATCCACAAATATTCACACATAATCCTGATGCCCTATTTAACCATAAGCATTTTTTTCCCATTGCTGCAGTGATCTGAACCTTTGTTGAAGTCTTTCTGTTTCTTGATTCGGTGTATGCAATGAAAGAGCTGAAAGCTTTGGAACTAAATGTGAAAAGAGCACTCTGGAGCATATTTCACAAGTGAAATGTCAATTTCCCACCAACCTGAGGTGACTTTGGAAATATTCAAACTAAGCTAGTGTGAAGGTCAAAGACATATGATCAATGACAGTGCCCACCGCACTTTGTCTCCCTCTCCTGATATTTCAAACCCGAGAGAATGCTGAAGAACGCTCTTTTCTACCAACCTCCACACCTCCTCTTTCCCTTTTAAAATGAACCAATGCAGTTCCACAGTAGATAGAGATGCATGGATGGATGCATCTTTAAATCAAGTTTTGTTTTGTTTTACATTTGAACACAGTTAAGTGAGTTTATGCTTAAAACAAGAACAGATATCTGTCAATGAGTTATGAAAACTTTCCTTTGAATTTAATTAGATTTTTCTGAGCCCATTTGACAGATATTTATTAATCATTAATCATAAGTTATTTTTTTAATCATAAAACACTTCATTTTGATAATTTTAACAGAAATCAAGACTTCATATTTCATACTTTCCTGCGATCAGAGGGACAGTAAAGGATATTTCCATATTCTAATGATTGGGAGCAGAACGATTATTATTATTATTATTATTTTTATTTATTTTTTTGTAAAATGAATTAGACGTAATAGAGATCTATTGGAAGTTGTATTTTCCAAACTTTGAAGTGTTGCTAATACAACTCATTTTGTTTCTCCCTAGACATTTACATTTAGAGAACATGTTGTTTTTACTTCAGTTTATTCCTTAAAATTTCCTTACTTGGTCATTAGAGGACTATTATTAGTACTAGTATAACATAATTTTGGGGGTTTATATTTCTGACATGTTCTTTCACACAGTAATGTAAAACAGTTATGAAAAGGAAATTGACAGCATGTACAGACTACAGAGCATCTTTTCTTCCATTCGCCACAGATAGCAGTTCACTAGGCCGTCATCTGCTCTGTGCTGATCAACAGGAATTATTTCTCTATTGCTCAAGGCCAGAGCAGTGTTGTCAAGCAATTACAAAGATTCCCTGCCATTACCAGGAAACCTCATTGTTCCATATTGTGCAGCTAATGATTTTGAACGTTTGGTCTAGAATGGAATTACTCTTTTGTGGCCTTTGAGGGACTGTCAACTTGACCGTGAGTGGCTGTTAAGTGTTTATCTCCTTTCCAGCTCACCGTAATTAAGAAAATCGGAATTTATCTACAGTAGCCGTGCGCTCCCATGGAAGGTCATTACAATAACCCATTGAAATTACCCATTTTATCGACCTTGTGACACACAGGAACCTCTTTGCTCAGTCAATCGCACGCACCGCACAATGCTTGAGTGGATATTTAACACATACTTCAACTGACATCATGCACACATGCTCTCTACTGGACCACAAAGAATATTCTGCCTTGCAGGTTGACTGCAGGAATTCTGCAGATGCCTAACATATTTCTTCCTGTGAGTTCATTAACTTTTAATCATAGTTCTAAACGTGCCAGGGATTATCCTGATATATTTCAAAGGGAGCGTGTGAAATGGCAGCGCATCTGTCAGTGCTTGTCATACCCGTCGGACCGGGCGTCCTTGGGCCGATGGACATGTGGCTCTGGCTAATTAACATTTTCCTTGGTGCTTTATCTGCCACTGCTGCATGCCCAATAATTATGCATAACCTATGGTCAGGCCCCAATCACAATGGACCTGGGTCTTTGTATTTGTACTAACATCAGGCTAAATCAATGAATTAGTAGAGTGTCAAAGATGAAATCAGATGATTGCGTATTTGATGCAAACATAACCCCTGCCTGGAAAATGAGCTCTCAAAAACTAAGCCACATTCTTGCGTCTTATATTACCTCTTCCTGCTCGTGGCTAAGCACACAGTCTAAGCACTGGCAAATCACATTACATCCTGTTCTCTTAAAGCACATTAATGCTGAGCCTTGACACGTGACAAGAATACCCCTATTCATTCACCATAACAGCAAATCAAGGCATCATCTTCCACTTCCCTTTCATTTTCTTTGATTTAATTATTTTATGGCAGCCTTAACGATGCCCTATCATTTATCTCTGAAAGATGTAATCAAGTCTCAAATGCTAAATTACAGCTATTCCACTGACCGACCTTCTACAATAATAGCTAGAAAGATCTGAAAACAGTCCTGAAATGTATTCTGGGAAAAATACTGGATGTATGCTTGAGATATCCATGGTGATGTGGGTTTAACCATGCATAACATACTGTGGTGAATGCACTGCGCACAACAGAGTCTCTCAGAGCATATATATTCTGTCCCCACCCACCTCTGTATTATACAGTAACCTTTAAAAATGCATGCATCGGAAGATGAACTTGCTTTGAAGAACATTTAGACGTATCATTTCAGTTTTACACCATAGGCCATTGACACACAGAACAGGTTTTTTTAGAACGCCATCATGTCATGTGCGAGATAATGCAAGAGACACGAGCGCAACTGTCAAACACGTCCGTCTAGCACGTTTACATAGAAAAACAATGAAAAGCAGACCAGTGGAATGTAAAAAAGTTTTGTGTGAATGGCCACTATCTCAGTTTTAGCTTATCTCTTGTTTCTCTTTTATTTTGTATTTCTTGTTAATTGTTTTTCAGATTCTTTCATTTTATGGGCAAAAACTGCTGAAACATTCTTCAAAATATCTTCTTTTATGTTCCACAGAAGAAAGAAAGTCATACAGGTTGGGAACAACATTAGGGTGAGTGAGTGAGTAAGTAAGTGAGTAATTTTTGAGTGAACTATCCCTCTTCTCAGTAAACAAGTCTGTATGACTTGAATATATTTTGCCCTTAAAGTTTGTTTATTTTATTTGAAAGATGTTTACTAGAAAACAGGACAAAATACTGATTAAGAAAATGATTTATTGCAGTACTACAGTTTTACCGCACCACCAATATAAATCATTAGACGATTATAGGCTCATTTCACCATTTCACAGCAGTGGCTCTCTTTTTAATGTTATGATATAAACATAAAGAGATACACCGTCCGCAAACTCAAGGCAATGGCAGAGCTAATTGACCAACATTTATTAGATAAAACAATGGCTGTTATTATTGCAAGAGTAGAGTAGAGATTAACATGTGCATGAAACAGATTTGTTTAAAGGCAGAGGCTTAAGGTTGACTGTGACTATCTCAGAGACTAAAGGTGACTGGAGATTACCTGTGTGACCCAGGCCAAAATGACACATGCCTAATTAGCTTTAAAGGGATAGTTCAACTAAAAATGAAAATTAGCCCATGATTTACTCACCCTCAAGCCATCCTAGGTGTATAGGACTTTCTTCTTTCAGATGAATACAATCTGAGTTATATTAAAAAATGTCCTGGCTCTTCCAAGCTTTATTATGGCAGTGAATGGAGGATGATATTTTGAAGCCCAACTAAGAGCATCCATCCATGATAAAAGTAATCCATACGGCTCCAAGGGGTTAATGTGTAAGAAAAATATCCATATTTAAAACTTTATCAACTAAAATAACTAGCTTCCGACAGACGGCCTGAAAAAATTTGTCTGAAAGAAGAAAGTCATATGCACCTAGGTAAGGCTTGAGGGTGAAGAAATCATGGGCTAATTTTCATTTTTGGGTGAACTATCCCTTTAATCTCACTAATGTACGGCTGTGCATGAAAAATAGAATATTTAAAGAATTAAAACCTAAACATATCATATCAATCTTCCAACCCTAAGGCATTAAAACGCAGGGTCTTTCAATTGAAAGCAGAGTTTCAGTCTTTTTATTATGTGACTGCCATCCTGCTTTTTCAAATATCACTGACCTTGTCATTGTCCTGCTGTCTACGTCAGGCTCTACAGTGTGGTAAATAAATCTGAAAAGCATATGGAGAAGCTAGTGCCTTACAGCAAACACATAATAAGCAGAAAGAGCTCTTAATTATTTTTCGGTTCCTTAGATGGAATCAGTGCCTCTGGGCCACAGACACAAGAGGAGGTATAATGGCTTTCCCCTTGAGAATAAAACTGCTCGTGAAAAGGTAGGAAAATAGTCGCAGCATATGGTGAAATAAGAGCCATCACGCCCCACAGTTTGATTTCACACTAAAACATACTCTTACATTACATACTGCCTCTCTGTTTTTAGTCTCAGAGCTCATATTGTGTCATAGAGACCCATGGCTTACTGGTTAGGGCACATGATCTTTCTACCTTCTTCTTTGTATCAATAAAAATACATTAAATTGTACTGGTACTTTCCATTTGCCCCAATAGTGCCCTGCAAAGTGGTTGTCACAAGGTATCCGGCTGTCATAATTGAGAATTGTAGGAAGCATATGTTCAGTCCAGATCAGGGCTGCGTTTTCCAAAAGCATTGTGAGCTAAGTTGATCATAGAGACCATTGGTGGCAATGATTCTACTATCTAATTAGGCTTGCGATGCTTTTCATAAACGCAGCCCAGGTCGACAAAAGTTAAAGGAGAACTCCGGCGCAAAATGAACCTTTGGTCTAATAAAACATTGGTACCTAGTCAACCGTTCTCTGAGATTTGTTTTCATGATAATCGAATGTAAAGAGTTTTAGCGTATAACGCTAGTAATGGGGGCATTTAATAAGTAAAAAGAAATCGCTAGTTAATACCACTAACAAGGCTCAAAATAGCCCCACACGAACACAGTAACATAATGAGGGTCCCTACATGCAAAACGAAGCATTGAGAACTTTGTAAGTGTACAGACCGTTTAATAAGAAGATAAAGACAGTCCACTTCGTGTATACAGACAGGAGCCATCTTTGGAAAACAGTCTCGACTAGTCAAACCACGAACGCCATTCATACAGTTCAGAAGTTCACTGAACTTCATTCAGTTCAGCTCACTTAGCACGTCGTTCGTGGTTTGACTAGTCGAGACTGTTTTCCAAAGATGGCTCCTGTCTGTATACACGAAGTGGACTGTCTTTATAAAATATCTTCTTATTAAACGGTCTGTACACTTACAAAGTTCTCAATGCTTCGTTTTGCATGTAGGGACCCTCATTATGTTACTGTGTTAGTGTGGGGCTATTTTGAGCCTTGTTAGTGGTATAAACTAGCGATTTCTTTTTACTTATTAAATGCCCCCATTACTAGCGTTATACGCTAAACAGTTTTTAGACATAAAACTCTTTACATTCGATTATCATGAAAACAAATCTCAGAGAACGGTTGACTAGGTACCAATGTTTTATTAGACCAAAGGTTCATTTTACGCCGGAGTTCTCCTTTAAGGTAAGGTCATAATAGCAAAATTTAGGTGGAAAAAAGATCCATTGTCTATTGAAGCAACACACACAGAAGTCATGTTCAAACCAAACTGTTTTCTGTTGGTCTAGGGTGCAAATTTGTGAGACCAACTTTAACCCGTGGGGAAATCTTTCACCAGCGCACAAAATTCCCGATCGCATGGATTCCTATTGAAATAATTTGATTTCTTCCACTAAAATTAGCAGAACAATGCTAGTTAATATGACCACAACTTTATATACACATTTATTTTATAATTTAAACAACTCACAATTATTTTCATATTAAACTAACAACAGTCAGCTGCAACAAGTACAAAACTCGGCAGCCATGATCCTGAGTCCTTTGCACTGGCTCCGGTTCTGTGTTGATTTCAAAATCATGATCCTGACATGTAAAGCATTGTATGTCTTGGCGCAACATTATTTATCTGAGTTATTAATTTCTTATATTCCAAATCATTGACTGCGCTCTTCACAATCTAATTTTTTGGCTGTTCCTCAAACCCACTTATATATGGGTGACAGGGCTTTTTCTTCCTATATGCTCCATCCATTGGAACTCTCTTCCTCCTGAACTTAGGGAAGCTCAGACTTATGGTATTTTCAAAGCTCAACTTAACACACTTTTTTAGAATAATGTTTGCTTGTTGACATTTGCTCGTTGACATTTGCTCTTTTATTTTATTGCCTGGCTTTTTATCGAAAAAAAAAACATTTCTTTTAATTTATCATTTGATTATCTTGTGTACAGCACTTTGAGAAGGTCCTTTTTAAAGCTCCAAAGTTTTTTATAATTATTTTATTTATTATTATTATTTACCACTAAATTTTGTGGTTTCAAGTATGACAAAATATATTAATTTAAATATATAATAATATGCAATTATGTACATTTCCATCCATCCATCCATCCATCCATCCATCCAATACAATACAATAAATACAATAAATTGTTTTAATATATGAATAAATAAAATATATTATTCCATGAATTTTTTACATAATCAATTTATTTGAACTCCAAAAACGTATGTGTCTGTTTGATACCGCTCAAAATGAACATTGATTAAGTAAACTTCTAAAGATGTCCTCTTCTGAATGTGTAGGGAGCAGAGAAGGGACCCCACAGATTATGTTTGTACCATTTTTTTTTTTTTAACTGCTTTGTGTTTCATTCCCTGATGGTTCGGTTTGTCCGTGGCTGAAATGAAAAGCTAGTGGCCGGTGCCAAGTGGGGTTTCATCCAAAGACTGGCAGCTTGGCTGGGCAGAGACTGATGGAGCCATAGTGATAAATTCCTCACAGCACGAATGCGTCTCTCACTAGACATGCTGTTCCACTGGACATCTTCACTTTATTGTTATCTTGACCACTACTTCTATCTATCTATCTATCTATCTATCTATCTATCTATCTATCTATCTATCTATCTATCTATCTATCTATCTATCTATCTATCTATCTATCTATCTATCTATCTATCTATCTATCTATCCCAAATTATAATATATTGCATTTAATCATTATATTAGTAATATATATATAACGGTTATCACAGCATATAAACGGTAGCTTTAGATTTTGTAAAGTGATGTTTTCCTTAAAACTCTCATAAACAGTTCACATTGGGAATCAAAATGGTTTTGACAGCATGACTTTCAAGGAAAGCTTGCCTGCATCTAGCCCCGCTTTAAAGGTTGTGAGCTGCCCCCCTGCTGTGCTGTCGCCCCACACCTGGACAAACAGGCAGGGGGTTCCTTTTGTGTTTGTCTTTACCTGGTGGTTGTGGGGTTGAAGGCTGTATTGTGACTACATGACCTGAGAAAGTCTTCATGGCTGTGCCTCTTGACATCCACTAGACCCAACACAACTAAACACTTCAGACACTGAAGCGTTCTGCCCTCATCTTCACTATTTCAACTCTTTGAGAAGGATGAAAGAACATTGGAAAATTTTCAGACATATATAACAGTACACGATCTGTAAGTCAATAAAACATGGGATTATATTAATATTTTTTTATTTATTTAGCAGACTCTTTTTATTCAAAGTGACTTATAATTGATATCCTGATAATTAATTTATTTGCAGTTAATGTTTGCAATGATTAAATGCCTTTTTAACTATGTAAATATTATTATTATTAAATTATATAATTAATTGTACCAAATTAAATCATCAAATTGACAACCCTATACACTACACAAAATGAAAGTAGTAACAGGTAAGGTTGTAACAAAAGGATGTGGTGTCTGTGGGTATCAAACAGGATGTAGTCTTGTAGTGAAATGGAAAATATATTAATATCTAGGTCAGCATCTGTGGAGTTCAAGTGTGAAGTTAGTTGCTTGAAAACATGAGCAGTAGAGACCAGTATGAGATTATTTACATTTATTGCTGGTGCTTTCTTTTTGAAACTTCATAGTGAGCACTAATGACTAATATAGCATTATGGATTATAAAAGTGTCATGGCACCTCATGACTCAAATGTGGTCATTAAGGTTTCTTTAGTGAATATCTTGTGATTCGGTGAAGAACATCAAAATTTGAGAATTATACAAAGGGAAATAATTTTATTTTACATGTAAATTTACATCCCTATTACATACTTTCTCCAGCATGTGATGGCTAATAACCAGGCTCAAGCATTTTTTTTTTTTTTTTGCACTTAATGCAATGTTTTTTTGGAAACTGCACATAGTTCTGTCGAATGTGGTAAAATGTGTTGAATGGAGATGAGAGTACACTATCATTGGTAGCTGAAAGCATTTCAACACAAACATGCGGTAGAACTTTGTAAAAAAAGACGGATGTTCCAATTCTGTGGAAATCTGCAGAGTTTTGTGCGCACAGATTCCATGTGGACCTGCTAATGACCTTCAAAAGCACAGCACAGATGGTGCTGCACATCCCCCATAACAGTACTCCTGCAGTACACTACACATTTAGATATAAAACTTCAGAAAAAAGATCATATGAAATGCTCATTGTATATTACAAAAAAGAAAGAATACATTAGTAAAAAAGTAAACAGCGAGCCATTGAGGACTTGGACTTTTTGTTATCACACTTTAAAGAGTAAACAGGGAAACTTTCGAAAATGCCATATATGTCAGAGCTGACACATATAGCGGATGACACCAGAGTAAACTCTTCAGGAACATTTTGTGTATATCCTCTTTCACCTTGATCTTTGTTTATTTTCTGACTATTTTCTGAACTATTTTCAAAGTTCATCTTGCCCTTTTCTGTAATTATCATATCTACTGTCTGTGAGTGAATCTCCCTGCTGCTTTTTATCGTCTTTCTTGCCTTTTCTATGTTTTAATTATTTATATAGATTAATTTGCAGTGAAATGTGGTAGCGATGGCCGAGCAGAGCTGGTTTTGCGTGGGCACTTCACTAATAGCCTCTCTCTTGCAATTAAAAAAACACTTCATTTGATCTCCCTCAGTTATTGTAATCTGTTGTGAGGACAGAACCTTTTCTGAATGGCTGTCCTTCACTGCTCTTCCTCTAGTGTCTGTACATTTTACATGGCACAAAATTAACAACGTGATCTGTTATTATTTTACAAGGTCACAATTTCTTATTAATCTGTGCAATGTGAATCATACGGAAATGTATGATGCCAATAATTTGCCAACACATAATGGCATATCAAGATGCTGATTAGACAGTATGATTATTGCACAGGTGTGCCTTAGGCTGGCCACAATAAAAGTGTTCAGTTTTAAAATGTGCAGTTTTACTGTTGTGGGGGGTCCAAAAAAAAAGAAGAAAAGGTTGTTGATTGTGGCCTGTGGAATGTTGGTCCACTCCTCTTCAATGGCTGTGCGAAGTTGCTGGATATTGGCAGGAACTGGAACACACTGTCGTATACGCCGATCCAGAGCATCCCAAACATGCTCAATGGGTGACATGTCCGGTGAGTATGCTGGCCATGCAAGAACTGAGATGTTTTCAGCTTCCAGGAATTGTGTACAGATCCTTGCAACATGGGGCCGTGCATTATCATGCTGCAACATGAGGTGATGGCCGTGGATGAATGACACAACAATGGGCCCCAGGATCTCGTCACGGTATCTCTGTGCATTCAAAATGCCATCAATAAAATGCACCTGTGTTCGTTGTCCATAACATACGCCTGCCCATAACCCCACCGCCACCATGGGCCACTCAATCCACAACCGCTCACCCACACGACGCCATACACGCTGTCTGCCATCTGCCCTGTACAGTGAAAACTGGGATTCATCCGTGAAGAGAACACCTCTTCAAAGTAAGTAAATACAGTAAAACTGCACATTTTAGAGTGGCCTTTTATTGTGGCCAGCCTAAGGCACACCTGTGCAATAATCATGCTGTCTAATCAGCATCTTGATATGCCACACCTGTGAGGTGGATGGATTATCTCGGCAAAGGAGAAGTAATCATTAACACAGATTTGTGAAATAATATTTGAGATAAATAGGCCTTTTGTGTACATAGAAAAAGTCTTAGATCTTTGAGTTCAGCTCATGAAAAATGGGGGCAATATTTACACTGTCTGACTCGTTCCCTATCCCCTATATAGTGCACTATGTGCCATTCACCATGCAGAAAATAGTAAATGTGTGAACAAGTGACCGATTTCAGCCTAAGCGTCTATTTCAGCCCATTCTCATCCCTAGGCGTCATGAAACTGACGCCTTGGGAATCATTTTGACCATGCTTCAATATTCGACGCTTTAGGCACCCTTTAGCGTCAGTTACATGACGCGATCCTAGGGCGTCATCTTGATGACGCTTTACCTTTAACGTCAGTTAGATGACGCTATCTAATCCTAACCCTACCCCAGACCTAAACCTACCCGCGTCATCTAACTGACGCTAATGGTATAGCGTCAGTAAGATGACGCCCTAGGATCACGTCATGTAACTGACCCTAAAGGGTGCCTAAAGCGTCGAATATTGAAGCATGGTCAAAATTGTCATTTTAGTGACGCCTTGGGGTGAGAATGCGTTGTCTATTTGTAATGTAGGGGGCGGGACGCTTCAGATTCTAGAGAGCATTTGATTGGACAGAAAATCTGATGAGATGTTGAAGTGCAGTGTGATGTCATCAAAATCGTTGATCCATATTGGCAGAAGTGAGAGACTGTACGTTTTGAACGCTTGTATTTTCTTAATGTGAATTTTGTCATTGTTTTGGAGCACACTAGCTAATAGATAACAGTAAGGCTAACATATTCATACTAAACACCAAAAAACTAAAAAAATTATTTAATGGCGACTGTTACGGTTCGTGTCTTGTGTTTCCCTCTACTTATGATGACGTCATGACTCTGTGCTTCTTTTGTGTGTCTGAGATTACTGATGGGTCTGCACCTGTGTATCATTATACACCTGCGCCTCGTTGGAGTCGTTGCTGATCCACTATAAGACGGACGCTGACGCGGAGTATGGCAGGAGAGAGGAGAACCAGCAAACAAGCATTTCTTTCTTGTTTCATTTCTTTTATTTACTTTACTTGGTTGATCGTCTTGTTAATGTTTGTTGCCTTCATATTGTCTGAAGTTTATTAGTTATATTTATTTGTGATACGTGTTTCTTGAGTTTTTGCGTGTTTGTAAGTAATAAATGTTAATGCAGCGCACTTGAGTTTCACGTGTCCTCCTTTATGTTGTGAAACCCTTACGTAGCCAGTTTTTTACAAAAAGGGTTCGTAACATAAATTGGGGGCTCGTCCGGGATTTCGGCTTACTTTAATTTTGTTTGATGAGCAGGTAAAAGTGGTGGTGCTACAGCGATCTCCGGGTAGGTAGAGTAAACCAGGGGGGCCGTGCTTTGCGCCGGTTCTCACTACGGTTTACTATTTATTGTTTTCTTTATTATTTTAGTTTGTTGTGTTTGGAGGTACTCCGGGGGGGAGGCCTGCCTCTCAACTGGTACCCTCTGAAGACTAGAGAGGTTTTAGTTAGTCTTGGTTAGGTAGGCTTAGGTCCGGAGTCGTTCGTAGCCTACTAATTTATTATGTTTGTGTTTTTTCTCATCAATTTATTATGGCGTTATTTGATTTAAAGGAGTTTATAAGTCAACCTAGCGTTGCAGTGTTAGAAACATGTAGAAAGGACGATTTGTTCCTTATTGCTCGACATTTTGAAATACCTGTTTCGAAAACATTGCTTAAGAAAGACTTGAAAGCTTGTTTGTTAACTGGTTTAATTAATGTTGGGGTGTTGCCTTTGTTGGAGGATGTTCCTGAATCAGCAGAATCAGTTGCAGCTGTTATGGATGACGAGGAACAACCTCCGCTGCAGTCTTCGACTTCATTGCGTCCTCTCGCTGGCAATCCAATTACGCCGGATGCCGGTGGTGGGGCGAAGGTAGGACCACCTTTTTCTTTGCCTAAGTTTGAGCCTTTATCCCTCTCTACTGAAGAATCGCCTGTACATCAGGGAGGTGTGCGCTTGAAAGTACGTTTAGCTCGCTTACAGCTTGAGACGCAAGACAGAGCTCAAGCACGGAAGGATGAGTTGCACCATCAGCTTGAATTGCACCGTATCGATGCGGAGATGAAAGTTAAAATGCGCCAGTTAGAGTTACAGTCTGTTCGAGATGATTCAAAAAGATTTAACAAATTTGCACGTGAAGATAGACCTAGTTCGGAGGTTGAAGCTGCGGTACTCGTGTCAAATATTCCTGTGATACCTACAGTTAACTCTTTACCTGTGGTAACGGATTCTCTTGATCATTCGACTTCATTTAATGTAACGAAAAATATTGTAATTGTTCCACCTTTTCGGGAGAAAGAGGTTGAAGCTTATTTTCAGGCATTTGAAAGAATAGCATCTGCGTTGAAGTGGCCAACAGAGGTCTGGTCATTAATGTTACAATGTAAGTTAACAGGGAAAGCGCAAGAAATTTGTGCATCTCTTCCGTTGGAGGAAAGTGTTCAATATGAGACCGTAAAAAATGCGATTCTCCGTGCTTATGAGTTAGTACCTGAACATTACCGGCAACGTTTTCGCTCAACGAAAAAATCCGCTTCTCAGACATATGTCGAATTTGCCCGTGAGAAGGGTATACTTTTTGATCGATGGATAAAGGCGTGTAAAGTCGCGGATTATCAATCTTTGTGTGAACTTTTGCTCATTGAAGAGTTTAGAAATTGTGTTCCTGAGCGTACTGCTTTATATTTAAACGAACAAAAGGTTACTACTGTGCAGCAAGCAGCTGTTTTAGCAGACGAGTATGCACTTATTCATAAACCTGTGTTTTTAAAGCGTGCGAGTGAATCAGGTTACACTCCGCAAAGAGAGAATGAAGTTAATTCTTCTGATTTTAAAGTCAGGCCTGGTCCATCTAGCCCGAAAATGCGTAAAGAGTGTGGCTATTGTCACAAGGTTGGACACGTTATTGCTGAGTGTCGAATTTTAAAACGAAAGCATGAACGTCAGGATTTTCCCGCTCAACCTCGCGGTTCAGTTTTAGTGAAAACTGTGTCTCCACAGACCATGATTTCAGTAGCTCCTGATGAGTGTTTTCAGCCTTTCGTGTTTGACGGTTATGTATCACTGACTGGTCGTGTTGAGGACCAGAAGGCTGTGAAGATCTTACGTGATACGGGAGGATCTCAGTCTTTTATACTGTCTGACACTTTGCCTTTCTGTGCAGACTCCGAATGTGATACAAGCACTATCGTGCAGGGCATAGAAATGGGTTTCATCACTGTACCTATTCATCGCGTCTGGGTGACGTCTGAATTAGTTTCTGGATGTTTTAATGTAGCGGCTCGTTCTTCCCTACCTGTGAAAGGTATTAATTTTATCATGGGAAATGATCTTGCTGGAGGGAAAGTAATGCCAGTTGTACATGTTACTAATATTCCAGTTACTGATCAACAACCAGATGTACTCGCCCAACATTTTCCGAATGTTTTTGCTTCTAGTGCAGTTACGACGCGTGCTCAGACGAAAAATCTCGTTAAGGAGAATGAGGTGAGTCTAGGTGAGTCTATTTTTGCAGAGATGTTTGAGAAAAATGCCTTGACAGAGCAGATGGATGTTAATTTGTCCCAAGAATCTGTTTGTCCCGATCCTGACGTATTTTTGCCTATTTCGTGCGATGTTCTCACTGCGGCTCAGCAAAGTGATCATACGTTAGAGAAATGTCGTTTAAGCGCTGACAGTAATATGTCACCTTTGTACAACCATCAGTTCTATTGGAACAACACTGTGTTGATGCGTAGCTGGAATGCTCGGTTATCGAATGACGAAGATTCGGATGACTGGAACGTGGTCCATCAGATTGTGGTGCCCTTGAAGTTTCGACAGCATATTTTAAGCTTGGCACATGATCATCCTTGGTCTGGGCATCTCGGTATAAATAAAACTTACCATCGGGTGCTCCAGCATTTCTTTTGGCCTGGGTTGAAAGCTGATGTGTCTCGATATTGTAAGTCTTGTCATACCTGTCAAGTAGTAGGAAAGCCCAATCAGATCGTGCCACCTGCTCCACTTCACCCTATTCCGGCTGTAGGAGAACCGTTTGAACGTGTCTTGGTAGATTGCGTCGGGCCGTTGCCGCGAACTAAATCCGGTTCTCAGTATATTTTAACGATTATGTGTGCTGTCACACGATTTCCAGAAGCAATTCCGTTACGGAATATAACTGCCAAAAGTGTCACCAAAGCTCTAATAAAGTTTTTCACCACATTCGGATTGCCGAGAACTGTTCAAACAGATCAAGGTACTAATTTTTTGTCTAAAATCTTCCGAAATGTGCTGAAAGGTTTGAGTGTGTCACATGTCACATCCAGTGCCTACCATCCTGAATCGCAGGGAGCACTGGAGAGGTGGCACCAGACGTTGAAATCTAGTCTGCGAAAATATTGCCTCGAGGCAGGGAATGAGTGGGATGAGGGAGTCCCTTTGGTTTTGTTTGCATTGCGTGAAGCGCGACAAGAGTCACTTGGGTTTAGTCCGTCGGAATTGGTCTTTGGACATAACGTACGGGGTCCTTTAAAAGTACTAAAAGATGAGTTTCTCTCTATTGGTACGACTGAGAAACGTAATGTGCTTGATTTCGTTACTCGTACCCGCGAACGATTGCGAAGTGCTTGTGCAGTCGCGAAAGAAGCTCTTTCTCTTTCGCAGAAGAAAATGAAGCGTTGTTTTGACAAACGTGCGGTTGTGCGTAATTTTACGCCTGGAGAAAAAGTATTAGTGTTGCTTCCTTTGCCCAGTTCTGCTTTAGCTGCGCGATTTGCAGGTCCGTATGTGATTAAGAGCAAGCTAAGTGACACTGATTATATAATCCATACACCAGAACGACGACGGAAGACACGTTTGTGTCATGTAAATATGCTGAAAAAATATGTAGCCCGAATTGAGAAGACTGATGAGGTGAATAGTTTGTCCCAGAGTGAGGCACAGCCGGTGTTAAATGTAGAACGAGTATCTCTGCTGTCCAGTACCATGGGTGCTGAGGATGTAGATGATGGGTTGAAAATGTCTATGGAGATGTTCAGCGGTGGTCATCTAAAGAATTCAGAGATTTTAAGAGTTTTACCATCTCGTCTGTCTTACTTATCTCGCGAAGAGCGTCAGGATGTGATTGACTCAGTAGAAACTTATCCTAACTTGTTTAGTGATGTTCCGTCTGGTACCTCTGTCATCCAGCATGATATTGAGGTGGGTAATGCAGGTCCAATAAAACAGCATGCGTATCGTTGTCCAGTAGGTAAACGAGAAATCATGAAATGTGAAGTGAATTATCTGGTTCAAAATGGTTTTGCCAAAAAGAGTAATAGCCCGTGGAGTTCACCGTGCATTTTAGTCCCTAAAGCGGACGGTTCGTTCCGTTTTTGTACTGATTTCCGCAAGGTGAATTCTGTTACTGTGCCGGATGCATTTCCGTTGCCTCGAGTAGAGGATTGTATTGACAATCTTGGCACTGCTCGGTACATTACAAAATTAGATCTTTTAAAAGGCTACTGGCAGGTGCCATTAACTGAACGTGCTTCTGAGGTCTCCGCCTTTGTGACTCCCGACTCTTTCTTTCAATATACGCGTATGGCGTTCGGTCTTCGAAACGCGCCTGCTACCTTTCAAAGGTTAATGTCTGCAGTTTTAGGTGATGTTCCGAACTGTAACATTTATCTTGACGATGTCGTTATTTTTTCTTCCACGTGGACAGATCACATCTCTACTTTGCACAATGTTTTTAGCCGACTAGCCGATGCCTCGTTAACTTTAAATCTGACTAAGTGCGATTTTGCGAAAGCCTCCGTTACGTACTTGGGGAAACAGGTTGGAAACGGTCAAGTACGTCCGCTTGACGCAAAAGTGACCGCTATTCTTGCATACCCTGTGCCCACTACTAGGAGAGAGTTGCGACGATTTTTAGGCATGGCTGGCTATTACAGGTGTTTTTGTAAAAATTTCTCGACTGTCGTCGCTCCCTTGACGAAGATGTGTAGCTCTAAAATTGTTTTTAATTGGACTGATGAATGTCAAACTGCATTTTTGTGTGCAAAGTCTCTTCTTTGCAGTGCTCCGGTGTTGTCTGCTCCTGACCTGGCTCGTCCGTTTAAGCTTGAAGTAGACGCCAGCGCGACTGGAGTTGGAGCTGTCCTGCTTCAGAATGGTGGTGATGGAATATCCCATCCAGTATCTTATTTCTCAGCTAAATTTAATCGTCACCAGTTGAATTATTCAACTATCGAAAAAGAGACTCTAGCTATGTTGCTTGCTTTGCAGCACTTCGATGTGTATGTGGGATACAGCTCTACTCCCGTCATCCTCTACACGGACCATAATCAGTTGGTTTTTTTAAATAAAATGTACAATCATAACCAACGTTTGATGCGCTGGGCGCTTATAGCTCAATGTTATAATCTTGAGATCCACCACAAGAAAGGAACGGACAACGTCGTCGCAGATGCCCTTTCTCGGGGCTAGGTAAATGTATTTACTTTATGTGTGTTCTGTCGTTTTTGTTGTTGTGATGTTCTTGTTTGCTTTTACTGTTCGTTTCGTCCAGAACCTGTCTAAGAAGACTGGTTCTTTCTTTAAGTGGGGGAGTGTTACGGTTCGTGTCTCGTGTTTCCCTCTACTTATGATGACGTCATGACTCTGTGCTTCTTTTGTGTGTCTGAGATTACTGATGGGTCTGCACCTGTGTATCATTATACACCTGCGCCTCGTTGGAGTCGTTGCTGATCCACTATAAGACGGACGCTGACGCGGAGTATGGCAGGAGAGAGGAGAACCAGCAAACAAGCATTTCTTTCTTGTTTCATTTCTTTTATTTACTTTACTTGGTTGATCGTCTTGTTAATGTTTGTTGCCTTCATATTGTCTGAAGTTTATTAGTTATATTTATTTGTGATACGTGTTTCTTGAGTTTTTGCGTGTTTGTAAGTAATAAATGTTAATGCAGCGCACTTGAGTTTCACGTGTCCTCCTTTATGTTGTGAAACCCTTACGTAGCCAGTTTTTTACAAAAAGGGTTCGTAACAGCGACTTTAAAGGCACAATCAAATTTTGTTTTCAATCTGAATAAATGTTTGAGACTATAAATGATCGCTTACAAAAAACTGTAAGAAAACCTGTTGGTTCAACAATAGTGCTGAGTAGATGGAAAGCACAAAAGTGCACTTTGGGACTGTATCCTCAAAACGGAGATTCTTTTCCCTCGGGCCAACCTGATCGTGTCTCTCCAGCGGAATGTTCTGGCCTGATTCCCCATGCTACTCCTTTCCTCAGCTGAACCCAGTTACCAAATCGGCTATACGCTTACTCGCATAAACACACTTCTGAGAAACTTGTCCTGGCAGGCTCTCCTGATGTCTCTCTCAAGCGTGGCCAGCATCAGAGTCTCTTTAATCTCGGCCCATCGATCAACCAGCACTTTAGTGCTGATAAAAGAGCCATTTCTCAAGTTCCTGCTGTTCCCCTTCCCCTCCTCGTACCTTCCTGCCAAAGTAGTTTTGTCCAAGGTAGTTGATCTAAATTATACTGAATTTATCAAAGTGATCCATGTGAGAGCAAGTGCCAAGGGGGACTGGTGGGGTTGACAGGCCTCAACCATTTCAGCCATAGGTTGAAAAAGATATTGTTCAAGATGTCAGAGAGAGGAGCTTAGAAAATCGCATATGCCTCCTCTGTGTTGATTCATTTAAGTTGTTGCTGTCAGCCATGGCCACATTCTGGAAAAGTGATATTGTCAAGTCTGAAGGGATGCCAGATGGGTTTCAATTCCCTGTAGTGGTCCACCACAGCCTGTTTTCTCAAATTCACACCTGTTTTATTTAAATGAAAGAATTCACTGTGAAAAACACACCAAAATGATAAAAATAATATTGATTTTAAAACGTTATCCTGCAATGCTATCATGGGTTTGGATATGTTGAGCTGTCGAAAGAACTGATTTCTCGTATAAAGTGCTATCAGAGAGTACGAAGCCCATAATGGGACATTGTGATGGTAAAAAAAAAAAAATAGATGGGAGGAGAAATTTCAATGCTTTTTGCATTATCTTGTAAAACTTGTGCATTCCCCCAAAAAGCTTTGCATTCACTCACAAAATTTTTGTGAGGTGAGAGGAAAAACTATATTTCAGTGCTTTTGTAAATTAACATAAAGCTTCTCATATAAGGCAATAGTTTTCCAAGAAAACGCAAAATTTCTCTGAGGAACAATACTTTTACGAGAGAACAAAAAAGCATGGAAATATAATTTTTCCTCCCTTCTCATATTCCCCCCCCCCCCATCACCATGTCCCCTTAGGGACTCCGTAATGAGAGACAAGATGAAATGTTCTCTTCTTGACCTAAGTTTAGATATCTATCAAACTAATAAAGGTTTGACAAAAGAATTTAAGTTTATTTTGGGTTTTGCTTTTATGACTACCTGATATTGTATTGTTATGTTTGTTTATTTTTACCTGTTAGTGAAGCTAGTTAGCCAGAACCAGTTAAACCCAGAACCAGTTAAACCCAAAACCAGTTTATGGAACCAGAACCCATTCATTCTCTCATGGAAGCTGAATTTAAAATGTTCAATAACATTTTTCTTAATTTCCATTAACCCTTTTTTTTAAAATCATTACATATTTAACATTTTTGTCATGTAGTATTTTTTCTAGCATAACATTTTTATTTATTGATATTAAAATTAAATATTTACAAAACAATCAATATTGCTACATGTTATGGGGGGGAAAAAAGTATAGGCTATATTCCGAAAAACATTCAATCTAAAAAAAAAAAGAAGAAGAAAAAAAAAGAATGCATTAAAACCTATAATGCTGATACTGGATTTTCCCCCTTGATAAACAGAATTATAAGAATGCAAAAAGCTCATTAGAGATCAGCACTATTTTGAGATTTTCTTTATACTGCATTCAAAAACCGCAAAATACAAGAACTGTACTGACAGATCTGAAACAATAGAAATCTTTGTATAGTGTGAAATATGCTGTATGCCTGCCCAGTTGTCCCTGAAAATGACACATTGGAAACAACTTTGGGGTGCATTTTAATTGCTTGTCTGCGTGGTAATGATTTTGAATAATGAGTCAACAGTTATGAATAATGTGATTTGCCAGAGGACATCAATGCAAAGTCAGTTACCAGACCCTAAAAAAGGAAAAAAATTCAATTGTCAGATTTATTGGTGTTTTGTTTTGTTTCTTGGCAGAAGAACAAGCATTTCGCTGTAAGCTCGTCAGACAATGAAACATTGGCATTGACAATTACAACAGAATCTTGGAGCAGATGCTGTGAAATCAAGGCGTTCTCACGAGCTCTGCAAGTTATGAAATCTGATGTTATGACTAATAACCTAAAGCAAGGGTGTCATTTTAGGTTGATTTTCTTTACCCTTGTATTTCCATTGTGAGTTTCTTACTGTTACCACAATTTTGCCTTAAAAAATGGCAAATCTAAAAAAATAAAAATTGTCAATCAACATTATGGCATGTTAAGCCAGAACTTGACTTCTCTTGAACCCGGAAGTCTCCTTTAATGATTCAGTTCTGCCCTGTAACCACATATAATCCCCTCTAGAGAGATAAAGTCCTAAAGTCTGCACAGCTCTTTATCCCGAGGGGACCGACAGCAAAGACGACACACTGACAGCTCCTTATGTCATGGGTAAACACTTATTCTGTGGTAGGCTTTTTGATGCCTGTCTCTTTTTACAAGAGCCTCTGATATCAGATTCTCACTGCGCTTGAGATCAAACACGCAGACCAGGAGACGAGATGGCGTCTGCACATCATTTGTAGATAAAATCCTGATCAGAGATGCAAATGAAACTTGAGCTTGGGGCCTGTGTTCCTGGCTGCTGAAGCTGTCTGCAGTAAATGTGGTGATATATGGTGTGATATATGGTTTATGAGGATGACTCAAGGGTATTTTGAGATGTACAGAAACCCTTCAGATCAACCAGAACCTTCTGTTATCAGATATCACTTGCATTTTCTCATTGCACTGAAGATGCATTGTATGATGAAGATGATTAGCAGTATTTATTTTTTTTAATGCACATCATAATATCTATATATACAATATATCAGATTTACGTGTTACTAAGCGAAAACTTAACAGTTTCCAGCAGGGCAGGAGATTTTCTCTGAATCAAATAACGGTTTAAAACTTTAAACAAATTTACTAATAGATAAAGAAAAAAAAGAAAGAAAAGAGAAAACATTTTAAAGAGAGTTCAATAAACAAGATGTTAATATTGAGTACTGCCACTTTAAATGCTCGAGCTGTTTAAAGCAGGATGGATTCTGATTGGCTGTTAATGTTTTTCTCAATTGTTTGCCGGAAAAAAATCTTTCTGAAATGAATTCCAACATTATTGTTCCTCTGTGATGTTATCATTATAGCTGTGGTGTGGACTTCATCATTAGAATGATTAATACAAATATATAGTTATGGTCCTTGATGTGAACAGACCTTTACTTTTTGCGCTTTTGCTCCGCCAAACAAAAATAGTTTTAAAAAAGTCACAGCAGAATTGACCATTGCTTGTTTTTGGATTTATTGTACGATCTCTTTATGAACGTTTTGAACCATGAAGAGTTTTGGGTGAATAGATTTTCAATTTCATTAAAAATGTCTTCATTTGTGTTTTGAAGATGAACACAAGTCTTATGGGTTTGGAAAAACACGAGAGTGAGTAATTCATTCATTTTTGGGTGAACTATCCATTTAAGCGGAATTCAAGACTAGATGGGGCTGCAGGGGCAGCATGAGACAAAACAGGCTAGGAAAATACTGAAAATATAGGCCTATGTAATCGCCATAACAATAAACAATGAATAGTTTTAAAACGGCGTGATATTAGTTTAGCTACTTCATTTTGAATCTCTCCATCGACACCCAGGAGATGGATTTCCTCACACCTCTAAACTTCTCACTTCACTTTGAGCTTCAATTTCTCACTCCAGTCACCTCATTTTCATTTCGCTCTGCTCGCAGTCACCCTGAAGCTGGCAAAACCCCTTTTGAAAATGTGCTTATTCAAATCTCACTGAAATTATTCAAAGCAGCGAACTGTTGTTGCTTGGCGAGAACTCCAGCGTGACAGCTGCTGCGGATCTTTGAGGTGGCGTGCGTGGGCCCCTCTGACGGACGGACCTCTTTGTGGCTTGTCCCTGGGAAACCCTTTCAGTCTGCGAGGTCGAGAGGCACTCTCCCACACTGCGCTGGCCAAACCTACTGTAGAAACCCGTCACCAAAAGTGTGCAAGGCAGCTGTAGTGAGCGCGAACAATATTTTTTGCGTTCACATAGCTGCCTCTCACCGTGTCTTTGTCTGGAGCCGTTGTGTTGCCATTGAAAAGATGTAAAGCTAACTGTATTGACAGCATAATAAAACCCTTTTATTTCGAAGGTGCTGTGGTGGTCATGCATTATGTGGGTGCCACCTTTTAAATAGTGGCTCACGTTTTGTTGTTGTTGCTCAGCTGTCATCCACAACCCCTCCTTCCCTCCTCCTCCATTTGCATCATGGCTTCGCCATAACCTTGATGCTCCTATTTGGCCCATTAAATAAACCGCCATGTGTGAGGACAGTGTCATGAAATGAAAAATGATAGTGTGGCACCTGCGCAAGGCCTTCTCAGAGAAACTTTACAAAACACAACTAATATATCTAAAAAAAAAAAAAAAAAAAAAAAAGTCATTCGCTGTTCCTATTAACCGTCATGAATTGAATTCCATAAAACTTGAAAAGAGAAACTCTTATTTCAGCATGAGGTCAAAGATGATACAAGGACATAGGAAAGTGTGGGAGAAGAATGAAGATGGTGTACCAACAGGCATAAACATACAAAAATACTTCCATTCAGCAGAGAAATGATACAGTAAAAGCCCAACAGGCTATAGTTAAACTGAAAAATAATCTATTTTCTTCTTGTCAGTCAAACATCTGGAACACTATAAGATCCCTTATTCTCAAAGGAGTCATCTCCCACCCTGTTACGTTCCCCCAAAACAGTAAATCCAGGGGAAGGAGAAGCAACAATCATTTAAAATAACCAGGGCAAAAGAGAACAGGAAGTCAGAGTCATGTGCAGTTGAAACGTGTATTTATTATAATATGGACAAAGAAAAACCAATACAAAACTACTCCTCACAATGAAACAGCAGACAATCAAGATAAGGCAAATAATAAACACAAACTAAATAACTGAGAAAAAACAAGATTCAACATTAACTGAACTACTAAACAATCCTCTCTCCACTGAGGAGATCAACACACAAACAAACACTGTTCTAAACTTACAACACGATGCAAGTTGCTGTTCAACCCACAGGTTGAATAAAGTTGGTCTGCTATGTGGTCACAACTGGATGGAAGGAAGAGAAATGAACAGAACAAACACACACCTCACAACACTTAACAAACTATGAGAAAAGAACAGTCTTCTTATCCTCCAGGTACTGAGTGTTAATCAGGCACACCTGTTGCCACTCACACATGCAGCCGAGACATGGAGGGGGAGGGGCCACCACCTGAGAGAGAAGAAAGAAACACACCCCAACCAAACACATGACCCTTAGGGTCGTAACACACCCATATAAATGATATGCATCTTCTTATCTCAGCAGTTCCCAGAGCTAATAGACATCAACTGATGTGATTTGGCACTCAGCGCTAATGTAACTGAGCAATAAACCTGATATTATTTGACTGCCACCATGTGTGATAGAGACCCGAGTGGTCACAAGGAGAATCGCACCAAGATGTAAACACGGGAGTGATGTTGCTGGACAAAAAGGTGCTTATTAAAGCGGATGTGCAAAATAAACATGGTTAAGAGAAATAAAACAGGAAATCAATAAAAACTAGAACTGTTATGTACTAAAACACAACAAACTCTCCTCTTCATCTATTGAGGACAGTTTCAGTGCTCTCAAGCAACGCTACAATAACCTTGTTACACAACGAGTCAATAAATACAATAAATAGGGTGGATAAAACCAACACATACATTTGCACAAATATTTCCATAATGGTTCAAATGAGAACTCCCATGCAGTTCACGCTTTCTTTAAGGCCATGCCCACTTAGTTAAAACAGGAGAACAGCGAACCTCACTTAAATATTATAAAATGCATAAGAACAGTGAGACCACAATAAAAACAGTGATGGGAGACAACGTCAAGGTCTCTCCATCACACATACTAAACGTACAACTGGTTTATGACTGCCGTTTTGTAGCATGCATATATTAAGTCTCTGATGTGCCCGTTCTCATCCTTTGGCGTCATACATGTGACGCTTTGTACATTTCGTCGAAATCTTACGCACATGGCATCCTTTAGCATCAATATGAGACGCAGAACCCAAGGCGTCATACAGGAGACGCTCGTCTAAATCCAACGCACATGGCATCCTTTAGCATCAATATGAGACGCAGAACCCAAGGCGTCATAACCGTACCCTCATATGGCGTCACCTATATGACGCCAACGGAGAAGAATGCGTTGGATGTGACTACCATGATGGTTGCGTCCAATATCGCATGCTCTCTTGAGAAGGCACTTATTTTGAATAAGTAATTACTTCATGGCCGCTAAAAAGTATGTTCTATATAGTATGAGTGTGTGTGTGGTATGAATGTATTCTGGACGTACTACATTCGCCATATTGTCATTATCATGTAACCTATCAACGTCAGTTGCGTCGCTTCACTGTCATTCACAAATCCTCTCCCGTGGCCTCATGGGATAGTAAAGTGTCCATCATGCACACTTCAAAATCTGGAGTGGGGCCGGGTGCGTTAAATTATTTTATTCGCGTTATCTTAATATTGTTAATATGCAAAATAACATGAATTAGGCTGTATTCAGATTATATTTCGTAGGCCTATATTATATTTATTTTAATTCATTTATAGTTACTACATATTTACAAGTGTAACTATTTGGACATTTAACTTTTCAGATTTGGATAGTTTTATAACTTTATATTAAGAATTATGTAATTTGTAATTTGTGGTGGGTCTCCTTTAAAGGTGCACTGTGTAATTTTTAGCGGCATGTAGTGGGGAGGTTGCGAATTGCAACCAACAAAAGTTACGGTGGCCGACAGGAAAAGATGTCGGCGTCTGAGACAGCAGAGAGTAGCCAGTTAAGCAATGAGGTTTCTTTACAAAGATAAATGAAGAAATTATGTTTACTTAATTATTCAGTAAAACGATATGTTATTGTGGATATTATTGTTACTTGTTCATCATTGTGTCAGTGTTTTATTCGCTGACTTTAGCTTGCTTCTTTGCACGAAGAACAACATAGTGACGGAAAGCGTTTGTCCGTTTCGATGGAAGGGGACCCGCGGCCGTGGTGTATGTAGATAGAAATGGCTCATTCTAAGGTAATACAAACATAACGGTTAATTAAGTAAGGTCTATACAGCACTGAAAACATAGTTATGTATATGATATTGCATTTAAATATTACACAATGCACCTTTAAGTATGCCTAAATGTCTTAATATGCATAAATCATGAACATAAATATAACCACACTGGATTCCAGTAGATGAACCAACCAGTCTTAATGCCACATTATCCTGAAAGCACTTCAGCTGTCATGGGACTCCAATTTTCTTCCCTTGTGAAAAATGTCAATCTTTTTTAACTAAGTGCGTTCTAAGCGCATAAGAAGAACTCTAGACTTCTGGACTTCTTTTGGAGAAAAAAATATAAATTGCATAGCCTTCTTTCCTTGAAAGGCATCATTTCAGGGCAGTTGGCCTACATTTCTAAATCAATTACCAGTATTTGTTCAAAGTGAGAGGGGAGATTAAGCAGGAATGTTTTACTGGAACATAACAAACGCAATCAGAAAATGGGGTTTGTCTGTAAATTACAGAGATTAGTTTTCCAGAATCTACCTTTCAGTGTCAGCAGTGGCCAGCTGTTGTCTTGTAAGTAATTGCGTGTATCTGCTGTTCTGGCTATCTGACTCATTTGGCATCAAATGTGTATATGTTTGTCAATAAGAATGGTTAATGGTTCACCAATCCGATGCTCATAAACTGAAGAGGTGTAATAATAGTTACACTGGTGTGTGTAGGGGGTTAACCCTCCCTCTGGGGTAGCTCATTATTGGCTGGTTGTAATTAAGGAGCAATTTATACAAAGATTACTTTAATTAGCCAATTAGCTGATCATTTGCAACATGAGAGTGCTGGAGCGAGAGCCATTTGCAGAGCTTTGGTCTCGTCAGAGGCGCTTACTCTTACCAACTCTCTTCTGAGATCCCTTTGATCGAGTGAACGGCTGTGCAGTTGATGAAAGCAGCGCGGTGACATTGTCACGATCCCGGCAAATGGTTCGAGGACATATCCGAGGCCGTTAGCAGAAGGGTCGCTGAGTTTAAAGCTTTGCTTTTAATGTGGGTTTGAGTTATAGTGTATGTAGCCTACATGTTTCTCTTGACTTAGTTCATTGCATTATAAGTGACACAGTTGTATGCATTGGTCTACAATATATAAATATATGTATGACAGGGTTAAGCAACCTTTTTGACACGAAATGCAATTCATTTGTGTGTATTTGTAAGTTGTTTGAGAATTCATTGTTCTCATTTGTAAGCCGCTTTGGATAAAAGCGTCTGCTAAATGAATAAATGTGTATAAATGGATATATAGTAAAGATGTACATAACATACCATGTTCCTGCAAATTACTGTGGTAGTTCTTGTAAATTTTGTGTTTACTGTTTTTTCTTTTTACTGATTACAATATTTTTCTTTAATGGTTGTTGTGTTTGATTAGAGTGCATTTTTCCATTAATTATGTAGTTTTGAGAGTTACTGTCAGTGTGTGGAAAGCATTTCGGTTTGTGTCTTCAATGCTAAAAACCTTGTATACATTGGTTAGAAACCTCTCAAACATTTAAACTGGTGATTTTATTTGAATCAAGTAGACTTTGTCCTGAAAACCAAAACTGTTCCGCTTGCCTGATGCACATCAGACACATACATAATGAGTCACGAAAAATCCAGCGCTGGCCAGATTAACTACTTGGATGCTTCAAAATGTAGGCTACTTCCAAATAGTGAAAGGTTGTTCATGAACAATTTGAATCACATTGTCTGTTTACGCCCACAGTTTTTTTTTCTTTTTTTTTCTCAAAATCGAAACCACAGACGGCTGACTTTAACTTTGAATCTCGTTCAGCACAATTATCAAATCATTAGTGTAATAATTTTGTTACTACAGTTAAGTGTTATATTTTCAATAGCCAAATTCCCAGAACATGTTCATGCAATCTTTGATCATAATATAAAAAAAGATAAATTATTATCTTATCGCAGTTCATAGAGGATTGAAGAAGACTAGTAATGGGTGCCAGTGCCAGTGCTCAACTACAACTACACTCTTCAAACACTGCAATGTGTGGGAGAGCAGAGACCTGGTGAACTCATGCATAACAGAGCTAATAATAGGTTCTGAACCAACACACACATGTATTTATTACATATTTATTTGCTTTTATCATAAATAAAAATCAACTATTTAATATAAATATGTTTGTTTTGTCATCATTCTATATGTTTATTTGTGTGTATGTGTGTTTCAGGTGGTTCCCTAATATGTTGTGGGTACGAAATGTCTTTGGTTTTTGGTCCCCATGAGAAAAAACAGCTTATAAATCATACTAAATAATGTTTTGAGGGTTGTGTTTAGGGGATAAAATATACAGTTTGTACAGGCTAAAAATAATTATATGGAAAGTCCCCATAAAACATGGAATCCCAACATATGTGTGTGCACACATAAATCCTGTTTATCAGTAAATAATGAATAAAAGCACTTTTCTTTGTGCCTTCTTAACAGCAAATTTATTTCTAATCTCATTATAATATTTATAATAAGCTCAACATGTGAAATATCATCAGTGCGTGAAACACGTGGTTAATGAGAAGGCCAGCAATGGTGCTGCAGGCTAGTAGCAAAAATATATTCTATTTATTATTCAGGAACTGAATCCACTACATTTGGAAAAGAAAATATGTATTTATAGGCAAATTTCATCAAATGTAATAAGTCCATAACAAGCAGGACATCATTTGTCCCATGCTATCAGGGGGGGTTATGATGCACTAAATGCAATATATTGTTGTTACTAGCCTGCAGCATGCGATTTAGTGGGTTGTTCAAATTATTTCTCAGCGCAGTGCAATTCTGTTGATTAGCACATATTAATCACACTTCACTATTGTTTTTTTCCAGTTCAGCTCATAACTAAATAAAACAAGCTTTATGAATAAGACGGGTTAATGCATGATAAAATACTTATTGCTCTCTTTCTCTTTCACTCATGTGCCATGTAAGTTTGCTGATCCCTGGTCTATGGCAAACTAAAGTAACATTTTCACAGTAAAATCAGCGGGATACTATTTATTCATCAGCCCCTTGGTTTCCTTGGTTCTGTCTCTCCATGGGGATGGAATCCGATGCTAGCGATACACTCAGCCACAACCTGGCAAGGCCTTGCGTGGGCATTCTTACAAAGAGCATGCTGCTCTCTCAACAATATTTTATCTGAAAACAGGGCTCAAGAGCTACTAAACAGGTCAAAGCATGTGTGCTACGGCTGTTCAGGACAGCAGGGGTGGAAATAGGTAAGCTGCGTGACATCTCCACAGCTGTAAGATTGATGTTGTTTCCCTCCTACACGGCTGCGCTTTCCCCATGTAACAGATTAAGCTTGAATTGCAAAGACTAGGTGCAACAAGGGTATCTAAGGACAACCTTGGCAGTAACAAATCTAGTCAGCTGACCAAGCTGAAAAAAACCCCCTCTCCAAACAAAGAGTAAATAATCAGGAATATGCAGCACAGTGTGCCGAGTTTGCGAGGGGATGAGGGGCATGTGATCCTATACCCTTATAAAGAAAAAAAACATGGCGGCAGTAAAAAGACTATAGCGTTTGGTGGAAGTTAAATCCAGTTCTACCTGCCTTAACTTGTAACCAACAGCTGCAGAAACCTCCATTCAGCATCAGGCCATCTGTTAAGAGCATGTAGAGATCAGTGTGCCAACAATCAATTATTAATGCAGTCATTTACATCACCACTGATGAACACAACAGATGACTGCTAGCGCTAATTAAGAAGATTACAATTCAGAAACGCGTTCTCATATGATAATCATCATTAACACCCTCACAGAATCACCAGAACGATTGTAATCCTTAAAATGTGACATTAATATTTGAACAAATATCCAGTTCTGCTGTGTTGCTGAACACAAAGAAAGATATACTTTGAAGAATGATTGGCCCCATTGACTTCCATAGTATTTTTTCCCCCAAACTGAAGTCAGTGGGGCCAATCAACTGTTTGGTTACCCATTTTCTTCAAAATATCTTCTTTTGTGTTCAGCAGAAGAAAGAAATTCATATTCATACAAAATTATTTGGGGTTAACTTGTTGCGCTACTTGAGGACAAATACCTGCAGGTTGTGCAAACCATCTGCAATCAAGTTTAACCTTACGCTAAATCCATTGAAATTATGCTGATTTTCTGTGATTATTTAAATGAAGTCACTGTTTTATGCAAAAACACCTCCTTTATATGTAAATTCAGCCCGTTATAGATTGTGCTTCAGAGCAATCTGCAAGATCGAGAATTGTATCTTGCAAATTGCGTTCAAGACAGATTTTGGCTTCTACAGCTATATGTTCTCGTATGTAAAGTGCACTGTCTGTGCAAATATCAGCAAGGAATATATTTCCAGCACTAGCATGTTCATGTTAACAGAACAGATCTGTTCTCTTTTAACACTGGGCGGTTTTGTGAGGAGCGTCCCGCTGGGTTGCGTGTCCATGCTGGCTCTCCACAAGCCACTTCAGCTATGCAGCCTGGGCGAGATGGTCCAGGCAGCGTGCCAGGCGAGGGTGGTTCAGGCCTTGGCACAGGATGCACTTCCACAACAACGACGGGAAGAGATGATTAGCAGCCACTAAACGCACAGACCATGCAGTCACTCAGCTCGGCCAAGAACAGTGGGAAAATTCACACGCGTTCTCACTCTTTCCGATGATCTTTCTCTAGGCCGGAGAAAAAAGTGCCAAAGATGACAAGACAACAGTTGTCTTTGGTTCCCAGGGCTGGACTATGCAGTGCATGGTCGGCTGTTTTTCCCTCTTACCTTGTGTGAGTGTGAAGAAAATGTTGAGAAATTGATTGGGATTCTTATTCAGAGCTGAATATGTTAATGGTTCATGAATGTTTACATTCTTAAGAACTAGTTATTTTTCATCTTTCAGAGCAATTCAAATGAGTCACAGGCAAACTTGTTGGTCTAAATCGACTCACTCACTCACTGAATCAGTCAGAGCTGTCACATCTGATTGAATCACTCAAACTGAACCGCAAGTCATAACTTATGGTCATATCTACGTTGTATAAGACTTGAGAGTCTTAAATCAGTGCAATTGATTCAATTTCTTGTGATTCTCATCCCTAAGGAACTTCTTACACTAACTTTACTGCTGATAAAGTCCTCATCACTCAGGTCACTGGGACAGTAACATGTCTGTGAAACTTTGAAATATTGTTGAACCGTCCTTTTTTATGTAATCTATAAAAATAAACTACAGGACACAGCTGATGTTCATGAATGTCTGACTGGCCATTTAGAAAGATAGTGGTCTAGTTTCCCATTAATGAGGTTTATTTTTTCCGCTTTAGCAATCCCTCTTTAGCATTTGAACAGCTGATCGATTCCAAACGGGGATGCAGTGTTACTGCTGCATATGAAATCAATAGCGATCCCTATTCCTCTGGCAAGGCAAGGCAAAAAAAAAAACCTACACACGTTATGCTTAGCCTTTGAAAGGTACTTGATTATGTTTACCAAACTGACACTGAGAAAGATTGAGCGCCACCATCTGGTGATGTCCATGCCCAGTTCCGTATGTTATAGTTCACAACTAGGTTTGTCAATCGATTACAAACTGTGATCAAATTAATTTAATGATATGCTAATGAATTAAATAAATCACAATCAATTGCATATATCTGCTGCAAATAGCCCCCATATCAATTAATGTTAAATTAAATACTAAGAATATAATTTATCACACCGTACATAAAACAATCTGTCGGTTTAATTTGGCAGGACATTGTAGGCTTCCAATGTTCCTCTGCAACTAAATTGCAATTTTATGTTTCAACCACAGATGTCAATAGAGAGCCCAGAATTACGTACTGCACCTTTAAGACTTTACATGGCAGTCAAAAGCATTAATTAGAGCACTTTTTATATTTTCAATAGCACTTAATCTAATTACCACTAGAAATTATAAAGTGTTTTTACAAAATCAATTTATTGTTAATTTCCATATTATTGAACACATCTACCACTGGTCTACAGTTCAATCATTCACATTCAATCTGCATTCAATTTTGGTGTATGCATATGAGCAGACAAACAGTCTTTGCTCAGTCATTCACACTGGGTCTCGCTATTCTTTTCAATGTCTCTCACTGAAGACAAGTAGTGCGTTTAATTAAAAACAATTAAGACTGAAAGATCTGTGTTTTGTTTAGCCCCTTCCAGCATCAGGGGACATTATAAATTGCATTAATTTTTTTACTATTTTTTGTATAAGCAATTGAAATCCTTTTGACTAAACATAAATTACAACAGTTTTCTCAGTTTTTAATAATAAAATGACGGAGTTATTCTTTCCCTTCTTTTAGAAGCATATCCATTGTAGTTGTTCACTTAATTCTTAGCTTTATGAATTAAAGCTCAACAAATCATAATCTTCACCACAATTAGGACATCTAAATGCTGGTCTCAGATCAGTGCTAAAGGCTTTTAAGTTATGTGGCTTTTTTCCAGATTCGCCCCTCCATTCCTCTTCTTTGTACAGTACAGTACAATGCAGCACTCAAACAACTTGAGCTCCGCCAACAAAGAATCAGTTCTTTACTGATTGCGCAAGTACTTACGGGTGGGATATCTGATTGAGGCTTACATGTGTGTTACTCCAATACACAATAGTATCTCATTTGATTGTGTTTGCATTAGTTGCATGATCACTGTACTGTTGGTTAGCCTTTGTTCTTGTCAGTTGCAGTCTACCAACCTTATCACATGATACAGTGCTTTAGAGGTCACTTCTTGTATTACCTATATTGTGCACAATACAATACATTAATTGTCAATAAATATCAGAATGTGCAAAGGATGGTGGTTGATTACTAACAATGAGCTAAGCTAGCTAGCTAATCTTTTAGCTGAAAGCGATCATTCAGAGAGTTACAGATATACAATACAAACTACTTATCTAAAATAGGTTGTTACTTTTAAGCAACTTCCTTTTTGTAGTGTTGTATTTGTGTAATGTTAATTTTTTGGATACTCTTGATACACTTGGCTTGGCTACTAAATTGGTATATTTACAGTACATGCTCTACTTTTCATCAATTGTAATGAATCCAATCTAATTTCAGATTCTGAAAGTGCTATTTATATGAACCCTAAACACTGGAATCCAATTCACACATTCCTATACATGTTCATTGTATTATGAACAAAACTTAAGCGCATGCGTATGTGGCCCAGTCACCACATTCAGAACCAGAAGAAGCTGCTGCAATAATATCAACGGAGGTACCATGAGTATAATTTCAGGTTTTGCCTTGATGAAATATATTGCAGGTTTTGCCTTGAAGACATACATGTATCTAAAAAGAAATCTGACATATACAGCTGATTTTTAGCAACAAAAAAGTATTTTAGCATAAAAATTCTCCATTCTCTTGAACACAAACATACAGATCACAGCACTGCGTATGTACACAAGGTTGTTTTGAATCCATTTGAGAGAAAAAATACAGAGGATTCAGGCGTTTACATGCTTAATTTTTTCATGTTGATCAGATTATTTCAGGTCTTCACCACCCCTTTCAGTCCATTCGAAATTTCATTTGGATTGACCTTATTCTGCTTGAAAGAATACATGAAGCAAGGCTTTACAAGTCATCAATCTAAATACTAATGGAATATTTGGGTGCATGTAAACGTAGCTATTGATGAGATAGATTTTCAGGTTTGAATGACTTTATTTTCAATGAATTGTAGTTTCATTGTGTAAGTGAGCTGAGTCATTCAGATGTTTCAGAATCACTAACCGATTCACTCTGCATTCCTAAATAATGTGGCCAATTCAAAAGGAACCAAGTGATCCATTCGGGAAACAGGCAATAGCCAACAGAAAATATTGGCCTGGAACAATACCTAATTAGTTGAATAAATGTAAAAGTACAATCTACTTAACTATCTTGCAAAGCTGCAAATCTCACCTTTAAAGTTTGTATTCTTCTAATTCAGCTAAGAAGTCACGTTGTGACATTGATCTTGTATTAGTTACACATCTTCACACTATAAAATATTTGCAGGTCAGAGTTCACCAAAATGGACAAATGCCAAACTTCTTTGCATGAGCGTTTCCAGTCTCCAGTATTTTCAAGCATGGGAATGCACAAAAAGTGTAGTCTGACATGCCTTCACATGCCTAAAATGCAAATTATAGGCCTAAGTAAATTAATAATTTCTAGTCATTATAGATCTGTTTTTTATCATTTTGATAATGTTTAACATTGTTGATACTTTGGCAGTTAAACGCTTCATGGTGAACAGGTTTTCATTATGATATGGGTAATGCAATAAAACTCCACCTTTTGCCACAGGCCTATTCCAACCATGTTCTCAGAAATGGAAATGTCTGCCATCAGACAAAACAGCATGTCCTCCTCCTGCAGTTGACACCAATCTAGCCTATCCACCTATCTAATGAAGACGACTCACATCCCTATATATCAGTTTGTTTTCTATCCCTGCTTCAGCGGGTAGATGCGCTGTTGTTATCCTGTTACTTCAACTCATTGCTTTTCTGTAACTTTATACAGTGAGTCAGATTATGTGGCTACAGGTTCACTTTTTCTGCTATCGATTAGCCAGTAGGCTTTCAGTCTGGTTTGCATCTGTTGTAAAACCATAGGTCGCGGAGAGCAAAAATAGATGCACAAGCTCTTGTTTTCCTCATGTGTGTGTGTGCTCTTGCGTGTATGGATTACTGCGTTCGCTGAGTTCCGCTCTGCCTCTCGCTGAAGGAATCTGCTGCTCGGGCAGTTTGCGCTCCCGTGAGTGAACTGATTGAATGATTAGTGACAGTCGACTCATGCTGGAAGAATCATTCTCTGATAGAATAGCTAGAGTTGGAGCTTAGGGAGATTAGCACGCATTTACTGAGGATGCGCTGTGTTGTGGATGTGTGTTTTAGCCGTCATATTGAATAATAGTGTGGCGTGGTGTTGTCATGGATACTGACGTTTGGTGTCAGTGGCCACAACAGCGCTTGGTCTGTAAAACACCAGTCATTTCATCAAACTTTTAATTTGGTTTTACACATTTCACACACATCTGTGAATAAAATCCAACTCTTGAATATTTAAAGTCATATTCCGGGGTTTAGTAGACCTACTTCAAGTTAAAGGAATAGTTCACTTAAAAATAAAAATTCTGTCATCATTTACTCACCCTCAAGTTGTTTCAAACCTGTCTCCCAAGGTTTTTTTCTCCATTCTGTCACCTGATGGAGTTTTGGTTCCTTGCCACTGTTGCCTTGGATTTTGGCTTGCTTAGTTGGGGACATTTAACATTTAATATTCAATAATATTATTGATCTGCCTTACTTAAGGTGGACGTTGACGCAATTTCTTTTAGAAACAAACTTTGTTATATTGTTATATTGTTTTTGTTATATTGTTTTCATGTTATCACTGTGAAGCGCTTTGATACAATCTGTATTGTAAAAAGCGCTATATAAATAAAGGTGACTTGACTTGACTTGACTGTATGAGTTTCTTTCTTCTGCTGAACACAAAGGAAGATATTTTGAAGAATTTCGGTAACTAAACACCCCATTGACTTCCATAGTAGAAAAAAAAGTCAATGGGGTAGCCTATCAACTGTTTAGTTACAGACATTCCAACGCTATCTCACGACCAATTCGTACAAATTCGTATGAGTGATTAAAAGGTGGCTAATTCGTACTAATTCATACGACCTCACTCGTACGAATTTGTACGACTTGTCTAAACCCACGTGATGGGTAGGTTTAGGGGCGGGGTCAGGGGTAGGTCATTCGTAGGCGAATTCATACGAATTTGGTAACTCGTAAAATATGTACGAATTAGCAAAAATCGTACGAATTTGTACGAGTGAGGTCGTATGAATTAGTATGAATTAGCCACCTCGTAAAATTCGTACAAATTGCTGTGAGATCGGGCTGGACATTCTTCAAAATAGCTATCTTCTTTTGTGTTCAACAGAAGAAAAAAACTGACAGGTTGAAATAACTTGAGGGTGAGTAAATGATGACAGAATTTTCTTTTTTAAGTTAACCTATCCTTTAAGCTCAATGATAGCATTTGCGCCATAATGTTGATTTAACAAGGCATGGTGACAGTGGATGAGGCATTTACAGTGGAAGTGAATGCGATGAAATTTTGGAGGGTTTAAATTCAAGCTAAAAATGTTAGAAATGCACTTACTTTAATTCTGTTAAAAACTGTGTATTATTTATTTGAGCAGAAAAGCTGTTTAAATTATTGACATAGGATATTGGGTTCATAGTGAAAAAAATATTTTTTTCCACAATTAATTCATGTTAACATGCATATTGTTTATGTTTTACATACCATTCACCTCCATTGTAAGTGCCTCACTGTAACCCCAAATTTTTTTTAAGAAAAGGAAGGAAAAGTGGAATTAGATTTTTATGCCACAAATGCAGTCGATTGAGCTTAATTTGTACTGAACCCAGAATATTCTTTAACCTGACAATTCCCCATCCATGTAAAATACCCTAATCCTATTTGCATGATGTTACAATACAAAAAACACACAAAAATATGTAAGTACACAACTTTTGTTAATTTAAAACGTGGCATTGAGTCCTATTGTGTTTGTTTCTGTACATCAACAGTGAGCAGGGGGTCAGGAAAAGCGTAATCTCTTTCCGACAAATGTTTGCGAACCCAAATCATGTGATATTCTTAATGCATGCATGAAGATCTTTGTATAGTGTTTCTGTAATGTTCCTCATATGTTAAGAAACAGGATTTCTGCTGGGTGGAAATTGCATAATCTCTCTATGAAAAGAGCGCGTGGGCTGCTGGAAGCACAGCATGGATAATAGATGACTCTCGTAGCAGCAGAATTTAGATGCAATGTGTTAGGTCACGCCGACCCTCCCCATTTCAACAGAAAGCTGCGGTCAGCATCTCTGATCCGTGATGAAACAAACACCAAAACCTGAATAAACACTCACAATTGTGCACCTTCTATTTTATTGTTCTGTTAAATAAGCTTATTTCCAGCATTCTGGATTGTGGACAGATCATACATATTCAATATCCTTAGCGCTGAAGTGTTTCCATTTGAACTTGAAGACAAAAACATGGCTTCATTTTACTAGATCAAAAACAACAAAATGTGTATATGATGAACATTTGAAGTGTCAAGATCAGGTTTGAGTGTGAATTCTTTTGAGGATGTCTGCTGCATGAATGTTTTATGTCTGCTGCTTTAAACAGTCTTGACTTCAATAAGGAACATTTTAGTTTTAACCATGACTACTACAGTGACCCCCACATCAATACTGACGGTTCTTTTGCACCAGATACTGTGGGCCACCTGAATGATGCACTGTGTTTGATCTAAACCTAAAGAGGCACGCAAAAAATAAAGGCCTGTAATGAATAATTCATCAAGCTCCTGACAACATCACGCATGGATGAGTAAGACACATTCTGCATGCTCCCAAGGATATGAATATCAACTCCTTAAATAAGATGAAGTAAAAATAGAAATGCCACCACCACATCTCTGAAGCTCAGCATGTCATTTTGTTTGTATTTTGCTGCAGTTTGATAATAAAACGTCTCTCTCTTTTTTTTGGCATGAATTTATGAGTATTTAATAACAAATATTTCAGAGTGTGATGGAGCATTTGTTTTTTTTTTCTCAAATCATGGCTTTTTTAACATGGGCACAATTTAGTTGTTGCCTTTTGGCTTGTGACTTGGAGCCCGTTCTTCATGCATGGATTACTCAGTTATCTGTATTTGTTGATGAAAAAAAGCCCTTGTAAATACTAAAAATCAAGAAATAATGGAAATAATTGGGAATCATGTCATACACATTACTTTAATTACATTTTGGTCGCTGGCTGTTTCCTTATAAAGGTCCAGAAATTCTGCAAGTTTTTCATCAGGTGTGTTGTTCTTTTTTGATATGATGTCATTTCACCAGCCCTTCGCCTTCTCCTCACCCACCTCCAAAGCCCCCCACCATCCATCCCTCCCTCATCTCTTCTGTTTTGGTGCGAGGTTGCGCCTATGTCACGTAGATGTACTGTTCGTTTCATTATCATGGACTTTTAGTTTGTTTTCATCAGTCACATGTGTTCCTTTGTTTGATTATCCCGCCACTCTTTAGTTACTGATATGATTAGTTCTTTTGTTCAGCCGTGTATACATTAATTAACCTTGTTTGTACCACTACTTAAGTTCCTTTGGTTTCTCTGTTCTTTGTCAGTTGTTGCTTGTGTTGGACACACTGTTGCACATGATTTATTAGTCTCTGCGGATTTCATCATTAAATTACTTTGTTTCTGGAACTTTGGACTCTTCTTCATCTGTGAAGAATGTGACTATGTATCTAGGAGGGAGCTATATATAACCAGGCCAGCAGAAAAGTCTGTTCTCTAGTCTGATCTGTTTTACAAAAGACTTTAATATATTTATATATATAAGAAAAATACCACAGAAACAAAAAAACAAACAATTAGAACATTGAATCAAAAAATATTTTTTAAATCAAAGACCCTATTGTGTGTTTAAACATTGACCTTTTTTCATCATTTGCTGCTGAATGGACCAGATTATATCAGCGTAAATGCTGCTTCAGGCTAGTTTATGCTTATTTCGTAAGTCAAGGTGGTGTATCCATAGCATAGTTCTAAGTAGCTTGAGAAATAATGTCGTAAAGGTTAAGATGGAAGCCTGAACGTATGCTGATACGCAGCATGTGATGTGAAAAGATTAATGATCCACCATCATGCTCATCCAGATGTGAGTCTCACACTGTTAATGGCTGTTGATTATACACTTCACAACTCTATTAATCTTTGTGAGCCACGGTGACCTACATGTCACATCAGAGTGATTACAAAAGCAAGGGGGACACAGAGAAGGATGTCATTTTCCACCCACCCTTCATATTTCTGGAAACAGTGTTGAAGCTGTTGATCACAGCTATTTTTGTCATCTCAGACCTCATGCTGAAATAAAGGGAATGAATGTGCATGATTAACATTAAGCCCAGAGATACTTTCATATACAGACAATTTGTAGAAATATTTAATGTAAAAGTCTTTACTGCCACTTTTGATCAAGTGAATGCATCCTTACTAAATAAAAATGTTTAAAGTCGTATGATTCCAAGCTTTAGAACCTTTTAATAAAGCTTTAGGCGAAATATACAGTAAGACTATAATTTCAACTCAATAATTTTGACTCTATAATTTAAACATAATTATATCTCATCCCCATTTATTTATTTGGAAAGTAGCCATATAATAATTGTGATAATGTACAGTTAGCTGGTCCTTATCTCAAAATAAACCCATTTACTGTGATACATCTTCCAATTCACATTGGGGTCCTAATCACCTCCCTGTCAAGAGTTTATTTTGCAGTGATCACTTATAAGCACACTATAAGCACATTACCGCTTATAGTTCCTTGTGAGAATTCACTGTACTTGTATTTCTCATGGAATTCAAGGTTTGGTCACACGACTGGTAAGCACATAGTATTTGGTCTTTAGTGGGTCACTGACACAGATTGTGAGATTGTACAGTGCCGCTGGCTCACCCACTGCTGTAAGTCCTGCTGCATGTAGTTCAAATTGTATTAAATATGGTTCATATCACGTGACCAGAAACCCCAGTCCCATCCTCCCCTCAGCCCGGCAGGACTAAGCCATTGTATATTTAACCACATTTCATCCAGGAGCTTACAGCTATGGGTGAGAGGGCAGCTGTTTCACTAACTGAAGAAGTGAGGAAAGCAAACACTTGTGAAAAACACAAACACAACACAAAGCTGGTGGTTGATTCTCGGATGCAGACACATGACTGCTTGTTGGACTGACGCAGAAAACGAAGCTTTGCTGATTACACATGAGATAGTGCCCCCCCCCCCCCCCTCCTCTCTCTCTCTCACACACACACACACATTCCCTCCATCCTGCTCTCTCACACGTACGCCAGCAGTCACGCTAATTATCCAACACTCCCATGCACATACTAACCCTACACCTGGAATGTCCACGCACACAAACATCTAAAACCATAAAGATTTTGCATTTAAAAGATGAATGTCATGCAACTTCAAAGTAGGAGAGTACACCCTTCCAAACCTGTAGGCTATGACTTTCTATTGTGGAACGTTGAAAAATTTCCCTTTTTTGTCTATACTATACAATGAAATAAATCGGGTCCAGTGTGGTTTTGGGCCCCATTGACTTCCATTGAAAGGATGAAAACATTCTTAAAAATGTTTTATTTGTGTTCTGCTAAAGAAAGAAAGGTCACACACTCTTAAAACGGTTCACTGGGTTTATAGGGTTCTTGACTCAATTTTAAAAAGCCCTTTATGCCAAAAAGAAATGTCTTAAAATGATTGCATAATACTTTCATGTTTAACAGTTATTTCAGTTTTTTTCTAGTGATAAAGTATGTTTATGAGTTGTTTAATAAAAAAAATGTTGTCCAAATTTAAAATAAATTAAAACTAAATTAATGAATTGAAACTAAATCCATAAAATGATGGGAACCCCTAAAAGGTTATATATGAAGCGCCTAATATAACCTTTTCTTAAGAGTGCAGGGCTGGAATGACGTGAAGGTTGAGAGAATTTTAACTTTTGGGTGAACTATCCTTTGGTGTTCACACTTGGCAGGTTTGGGTCGATTAAAACGAACCCTGGTGTGATCGCTCTGTTAGACCGGTTCATTATGTGAACGCTGCCATTCCAGACCTTGGTGCGCACCAAACAAGTGGACCGGGAAAGCTGAAAAGGTTTGTCTCGGTCCGCTTTCAAACAAACTCTGGTGCCGTTTGACAGAAATATGAACGCAACACGGACTAAAAACATCTAGACTAACCAAAAACAGGATGTGATGTCAGAAGATGTGACCCCAAAAGAGGGTTTTTTTCTCGTCAAAGGAGCTACGCTGCCAATTACAGTTTGTTACAGGCATCAGAAATCCCGTCTCCTTGCAGATCTTTGTTTGTATGCAACGGAGGGATTCCTGGTGCTGGTTTGACTCCTTTACACATTTGATAAACTCTTAACAAGTGAGCGCATTTAGCCCAGCACACAGCATTGTTTTGGATGTTGGTTTCGTGTTTTGTTTTGACAGTGTGAACGCTAAGCGAACCAGGACTAAATGTTTCGTCTGGACCAAAACCGAACACACTGTTGGAAATTAGCTTAAAAGAGAAAGGACATGTCATGACAAAAAAACGCCTGTCCTGCGTGTTAAGCAAGCTGCACTCAGGTGCCAGCCAGCAAATATAGCTGGATCAACCACAGCTAAAAAAGCAAACCCTGCCTCAGAGGGACGGCTGCTTTTATCCCATCCTCACCTTCCTCTTTGGTTCGAGGCTTAGAGGGAACGTGGCTGGACAAACACATGTCTCCCATCATCTTAGCGCACATTCTGCCATATAAATAGCCCAATAACACTAACACATGCCCTGGGACACATTGACACTTTATCAACACCACATTGTCCCAGTCAATGGATTATAATTCCTCTATTTTTAAGGTGGAGCCACTGAAATGGTTAAAAAGGATCTACTGTGCACAGAAGCGGTTAGAGTATTTAGTTATAGACAGGATTTGGTGGTTGGCAGGTTTTGTTTTGCTGCGGTCAAACACGAAAGGGTCTCATAAGTGCCTAAATTCAGTTGAAATTATAAAGGAAGAAGAGGTTTTTTTTTGTCTGAAAATCTGAGACCACAAGTAAAAAGACTTATAATTAGCATTTTTCTAATTTACTACAATTTTGGTTCATTAAATGAGTTTATGAATGAAGAATGAATGAGGCATATATATATATATATATGAAATGTTTGATTGAAATTTTTTTTTTCAAATGTCTTTGTTTCCCTTTTGCTTTAATGGCAGTAGCACTGAATCTGCATGAAATCCACAAGTTTGTGTCAAACCTGATGTTCTCCAGCATAATTTGAGAAGATCCAGAGCATCTTGAGCTTCAATGGAAAAAATAAGATCTGACCACCTGTACAAAGAAATTCGCATGATCAGGGTCACAAATTTGATTATTCGATAAGTGACCTAGAAGTGCCTAATGCAGAATCTAGCCTATTTCTAGTTCATCATAACTTTGTTCTGATATTTTAATGGCAAAAGTTTCTGTTCATTTCCAGGTTTACAATAAATTTGGAATATTTTAATAAATCTGTGTATGTGTGTGTGTGTGTCTCTGTATACATATAGAAAGATAGATATATAGATAGATACGCAACTGTAAACTGTAAAACACTTTAATCTCTGAAAAACAGGATTCATATCTTTGATCCTGTGGTGCCAGCCTTTATGTGTGGTTACATGAAGTAAAAAGGCACATAAAAGAAAGGTTTATAATGGCACGTGGCTTTAGAGCTTTTCATCCCCCCAAACACACAGTTCAATCACAGAGGACATCAGTATTTATAGCAACAGGCAGCTCAATAAACCACAATTTAACGATAGAGACATCGTAAAAACATTTGATGATTATATATTGTCTTTCATTATATTAGTCACAAAGTGGCTTCTTTATAAATTCAGATATCAAAAGGTTTCTTTATCACAATGAAAGCAGAATGCCAACAATGAGTATCTGTAGGCTGCTGTTACCAAACAAAGAGGAGCTATACTTTCTCAGATCCACTTTTATACTTTATATAAAAGCTGTACAAGCTTGTTCTTTCCTAACGGCATGACTTTCCACCAATATCCCTCGGCCTCATCTTTTATATAATCTGGTCAAAGTCTTACAGACGGTTGCATCATGTATTACATCATCATGCATCAATAGGGGGTCTTACGTTCAGAATTATCTTGCATTAGATGGAGCTATAAGCGCTGCCAAGAAAATCTCATTAAGGTGGTGGTGGAAACTACCTCATTACACAAATCTAACACCAGTTTTGTCGTTTCACTTGTAAAGGGTGAAGCAAGGGTTTTAGTTATAGAGATGGCTCTAGCGTAGCTTTACTCACAAAAACCTCATTAAAAATAAAGTGCTGTGCTCCAATGGAGAAGATCTCTTCTTGAAAGGGAATAACATTCCCATCTTATGATAATTCATCATTATACATTTAATTGAATGAGAGATCAATTAGTCACTGTTGTCATATTCTGTTTCTGGATTAGTATATCTGGTTAAATTAACATTTGTGTATGTATCTCTCTTTTTTGCTGTGTTTGTTTAAATATGTGCAGACAGTCAGAAGATGATGGGCTCCCCCTGCTGAGTATTAGTTCCTCCCAAGGTTTTTTCCTCGTTTATCGAAACATCTCAGAAGGAGCCACAGTTGACATCAACTCACTGTTGGTATTAAAAAGGGACAAAATATAACTTTCTTTCTTCTGTGGAACACAAAAGGAGCAGTTAGGCAGAATGAGTCTCAGTTACTTACTTTCATTGTATGGGGGAAAAAAGATTAAATGCAAGTGCCTAAATGGTGTCTTGGGCTGTGGCTATACCTAACATTTTGCCTAGCAGCTCCTTTTGAATTTCACGGGTTAATGTTTGGAACGACATGATGTCATGGATTTTCATTTTTTAATGTTCACTGATGTAGAAATATGGCATGAAATAAACTATCAAGTTTTTGTTGTATAATTCTAAGCATTTTGGACATTTATTTAATTAACTATACTGTGTGTGTGGCCGTTCCAAAAATGTCTAAAAGAATCAAAACAGAAGCTACCATGTGACATGAATGGAGATATAAGGTAGCCTTATAGACAAGCTTTTGCTGCCATCTGGTGGCACATTTTTGTTGCACTACTGCAGTCTTCTGCTGTTTCTCAGGAATAGTTCGTCCCCAAATCCACATAATAATTTACGAGGCACACCAAATCTCAGGGATTTTAAGTAGGCTACTACATTTTTCATTGCCTCTTTTACAAAAGTTTCGAACGAAAGGAAATAACGGTTAAAAACATTCTGTTCAAGTTTGTTGTGAGCAGCTCAAGTGAGCAGCAAATAGAAAGCATAGCTAATATGCTAATATGTTTTGAAGTGAAAAAACATATATTGGAATAGTGTTTTTTGCCTCTTCTTCTTCTTCTTCTTCTTCTTCTTCTTCTTCTTCTTCTTCTTCTTCTTCTTCTTCTTCTTCAATTCTGAAAACAGTTTCTTGAATATAACCTTATCAGTCTGGACCTACTGACACATCTCCTTTTGGTTTCCACAGAAAATATAAACATGTTTTCTTTTTATAGGCTGGTTGTTATAGTTTCCATTAATTGAATAACTTAATATATTTTTTGACATATTATTGCTATGGCTTAGTCAAACATTACTTGAATTTTATGTTTTCATGTTTAGGCCTATATTAAACTTCTATCTAATTATATGGGGTCATATCATTTGAACTTATTATTGTAATTAGTTTAGACATTTTATTAAAATGAAAATGGGTATGTAGTTTTAGATTTATTTCTTATAGCCTATTTATTTTATTTCTGCTGGAAATGTTTCCATTCACAGTAAGGTGTCTTTTGAACACTAGAGGGCGGCATGTTGACATTAACACTATATTTCAGTGGCTAGACTATGCTGGATTTTAAAGCAAACAAAAACACTTTTCCGAATTTTGATGTATTGCCTAGTGACAGACTGAGCGTACAATAACATGTTATGAATGTAATTTAAATGCACATCAGTAATTTCAGTTTGACCGTGTGTAATTGATTGTTTTTCAGAACTGTTTTTTTTTTCTCATAAAAAAGAAAAAGAAGGTGGTCGAAATACAAGCCACTTCCTGTCTTTTGGCCCAGTCTGAGCATTTCACGGAATGTTAACAGCTGCAGGGTATTGGACAGGCCAAATTGGTCTACAAGTGAAACATTAAGTAAGCACTTAAACATGTTTTTCAGTTCTACACAGATCATGGTCACTGTGTGTGCTTAAGATGATGTAATAATCCACAAGGGTCAATCAAAAGTTATCAAATTCACACGGTGCACAATGTCTCCTTAATATAAATGTTTAGTTAAGCAACTCCTACCCGGCTGCTTCAAGTATTAGTTATGTCATCTACTAATGTGAAATGGGTGCATGTTGTCAGTAACTAGATCTTCCAAACGAAGAGAGTCATAGCTGTGGAAATAACTCAAATATTTATATAAATGCAGGTGACATTATTTAATCTAAGTGTTCATATGTACCAAAAATGTAACCAATTAAAAAACCATAAAAATGTGTTAACATGATTTTATTTTATTTTATATTTTAATGCTGTGACCACTTTTTTGCGCCAGGTATTAATTATTGCTCAACAAACAAATTTTTCACAGCATTTATAACAAAGCAGCCTTTATAATAGTATCTCAGCACAAGGGCAATTGTGCAACAATCTTCAACATTTAGGGCAGAAATATATAAGCATTAAAGAGGTTTCTATTTCTGTCTGGGTGACTTGCACTTGTGAACTTGTCTAAATGTTGGCCAGTGCCCGTAATGTGATCTGGTAATACTTCAGGTTTAAACAATCTCTAATTGCCGACTAATAGTCCTGATCCCATTATACTCTTAGAAAAGCACAGGTGTGCTTCAGTAGAGATGGCTTCAGGTCACTAAATTACCATTCTGAGTGCCTTTTAATGGAAGCAGATGTTAGAGGTAAAAGAGTGACAGCAATTTCTGTAGGAAACCATGCACTTGACAAAATCACCTCAGATACTGTACAGTAAATACTGGCCTTTACTTAAACCCTGCACAAAAGGAGCATTTTTTTTTTTTTTTTAAAGAGAACAAGTGCAAATTAGTATTTTTTGTTCTCTCTTTCTCTTCTGTTTTAAAAAGGTCTCAGATGTTCACAAGGCCGAGCAGTGCACATAAGAATGCTATAAATTAATATAATTAAAACCCTCTATGTAACATTTGAAACTATTGGTGACATTTACCATTTGTAACAAAAAAACAGAATTGTGTATATAGAAAACAATCAGGCAGATATTTTCCTCCTCCTCTTTTAGTGGTGAAGCTTTCAAAGCTTTTCAAATCTTGGCTTGGGCACATCTACTAAGCCTGGCATTATTCATCATAGGCGGATGCCTCAGTACCACTGTATAATGCCACGGTATCCCCCACCTCACTGGCACTCCACTGATAACACACACACAAGACCACTATGGACCTTGGATTGTTGGCATGTTGGTATTTTCTTTTTCTACTTTCACAGGCCGAAAACCGTCTAATCCAGTTCTTACAGTTCCCAAGCCACAAGCCAACAGCTTTACTCCAATATCCACTTCATAAATCACTCTGATGGTGTAAATCACTCTGATGATGGCACAATCACACAAAGAAATAAAAATGTAGTTGTAATATACATTCAGTATTTTTAAATAAATTCTCATCTTCAATAAATAACACACACACACACACACACACACACACACACACACACACACACACACACACACACACACACACACACACACACACACACACACACACACACACACACACACACACACACACACACACACACACACACACATAATTAAAGGGAACAAAAGAAAAAAGTATAAATCAGACATTTTATTATGATACTAAACTGCAGACCCTTATACAGTTCTGCCATCTTTGAAATATCAAGCGCAGAATAATCATAAATAACTGCAACGTGTCAGAACTCAAATGAAAATTCCAGAATCCACATTGTTTGTACGATTTAACCGAACGGCCAACAACACTCATCGTGCTTTGTTACTATATCAATGAGAGCCTGGCTGGAATTCATGCGAGTGCGATTTTTAGGACCACTCTGAGTCCAACTGTTGACACGATCCTACTATCAAAAAAGAAAGGAGGTAAAAATAAGGTTGACATTGAACAATGCAATTGTTTATGCAAAAACTAAACAGTAGCTTGAAACCCTAAAATGAAGGATTGTTGCCAACCCAAACTAACTAAACCTCCTGAGCTACTACAATAGTCCCAATCTCAAACACAAAGGCTGCTGGGATCCGTCATATAAACAGTCACCAGACATCCTGCACTGTTAAAAAAAAAAGGTAAAATTGGTATACAACTGTGTTACTGATGAGAAATGATTAGATGTAATCATAATGTACACAACACAAATGAAGACAATTATTGCATGACTCGGTCAGTCTTGCACCTGCAGATATGGCTAAGGATATGTTTACACGACACAACGATGTACTAAAAACGGAAAGGTTTTTCCTTTGCGCTTTTTGCATGCGGACGACAACGCTGTCAACGCGCTTCCTGTTCACACGGCTCTGTGAAAGCTAATAAAAGGCTGTATTGTGCATGCCAGGACAGTAGTTGGCGATGTCACTTTGTAAAGAAACACTACGCGTCTATATACTGAACACGTAATACGCATGATGTCACCGTTTCCACAAATTCGCGTTTTTGAGGTTTTTTTCTCGGAGATGATAACGGTATCGTTTTCAAAAACCTGCACTTTGAAACCTGTTTTCAAAAGTTTGCGTTTTCAGGACCCAAAACGCATAAAATGATTTTAGTTGAAAATGATTTTTACATTATTATTAATTAATCACATTATTATTGTTAATTTTTTAATTCTTTTTTTATGTTCTTTTTATCTTGCATATTTTAAAACAGATTTTATATATATTTTTTTTAGATTTTTAATTTTAACTTAATATGTTATTTTTTTATCATTTTAACCAATATTATTAGTTAATATAGCGTGAATTCTGCCACTACCTATCAAACATGTCTCTTTTTCTACCTTTATTTGATAAAAAACATGACATAAATGTTAATTTTAGGGGACTTCAGACATCTCTAAACCTGCACAAAAAAAAAAAAAAAAAAAAAAAAAAAAAAAACTGTTTCAATAGACTTTCAATGGAACTATGTAACTTCTTAAGTCAGGCAATGCACTAAAATACATAAACAGTTTATACTGCTCTCTCTCAATAAAAGGAAATGGCAGCCAATTATTCCACCCAATTCTGTGTATCAGGGAAAAAAAAGCCAGTTTATTCATTTTTTGACGAAGAGGTGTATATGTGTGTGTGCACGACTGGATGTGAGATCTCAGTGGGTCTCAGTATGTCAAGTTCTGCAGTAGTTACTGCCCATAATTCATGACTTTATCCACCTTTGGAAGGGAAAAGCTGAATTGGAATCACAGAACACACTGGTTTCCTTTATAAATGTCACAAAAGCAATTTGGATGGCAGATAAATTGAGGTCTGACTGATAGTTGGATCCAGAATGATATATCGTCATTGTGATGTTTGATGACTCGTGATTGGTTTGGATTGGTTTCATTCAGTAAGTGAAATGTGTCAAAGGCAGAGCTCTTGAGGGTTCCCCTCCACTTTATTCCAAAAGGTGAGGATCGAGGCTGACAAACATGAGGTCAAATGATTTTGTTTAAAAGTAGCATATCAAGTAAAGCATGACTCATAAAGTCAAATCTTCACGTAATAGACAATCCTGCTCAACTGATATTGTGATAAAGTTAGATAAAACAACAACGCCGGGCAATAATCCAACATCTGAATCATGAGATTCCATTTAGAAATGTCAGTTTAGAGAACATTTTGTGAGGAATAGTGGTAAATCTTTGTTTGTTTTTTTATTTATTTTTTTATGCTATGCTATGTGCGAGCAAAACATTAGATTCCCGGAATGAGGGGGGCGGTCAGAGAACACTTTTCAATTTCATTGACGCATGCGTCTCATGTTTTTAAAAGCAGAAATGTGCTCTGTGTGATCAGCCCATGACACTCAGAAGTAAAAAAAAAAAGTTGCCAAATTGGACAGACAGGCTACATCCGAAAATGCTCATACTTCCCTATATAGTATGATAAATATAGTATGTGTAAAGAGTAGCATGTCCAAATTCACAGTAGGCTATTCATAAAACAGCAGGCGAAAATCTGGATCTGGATGACTTATTACTTCCGTCAAGATTCTGAAGTTGCATCCACTTAATGACAAGAAGATGGAAATTAGTTGCTTTACCAGGAAAGTCAGTCTCAGATTTGAATGTGTAAAAGTAGCTATGGTCCATTCAGAGACACAAAAGAAAAGTGCAAATATAGGGTTCATTAGAAGCATCCAGACAGAGTCATTTCTGTGATTTCTTATTAGGAGTCAATAAATGTTTATGGGAACTACAGAGGGCCAGTTTAACATCATTAGCCTGTGACGGCAGACTCTCGGGTGATGGCTGAGATCAGACTGACATTTCCCTCTGTTACGGTCAAGATTTGAGACTAGTGGATCTAATTTAAAACTTAAATTATGACTTCCACCCAGAATGTCCGAAACACCTCAAATCTTCCACTGTCGTCTTTTGGGAAACACGGCACAGGGCGTTTCATATGACCTCAGCAGTAAAACGCCATGATGTCACTTGGTTAGATTTAGGACACAATTCACTTCACTGTTTAGCTGTTGCCTTTCCCATGAGCAACCTTATTATACACAGTATTAATCGACTGAAGAACAGGCTGATGTTGAACGTGATAAAACAGCAATAATCAAATCCACTGCGAAAGGCAGCTTAGCACACTGCACATTCGTAATGCAATGTGGCTGATTGATTAAAAATGTCTTTTTGTTCTCTGCTGGAATTGCTAACTATAGACTCATTAAACATCCCATGAGTGATTGTTAAACAGATTTCCTGATGCTCTATTTATAGCTGCAGCGCCACATAAACCCGTTTTTCCCACAAGTCCTCTCTCACAGCCACACGGACGCACTGTGAAGGTCTCCGAACACCCCCTGCACAGATCTCTGCGGATGAAAACTCAGACGCTCACAGCACTAATCACTAAGTGACCATTCCCAGCAGCCGAAGGAGAGGGTCAAGCACAGGGCAAATGGGCATGGGAAAAATGCAACAATTATATCATTTCCTGCTCTGCTTTCACTATGAAAAAAACTGAGAGCGTTTACTGCTGGGTGGACCCATTGAGTTGAGTGAGACTGTGGTGTGTGAGGCTTGTGACAGTTATGTTGAAAGTTTTGTGCTCTTCCGCCGAACTACAGAAATAACGTTCTGCTGAAGGGACTCAACCCAACCGCTAATATTTATTTTAAAACATTATATATATTTATTACATTATTTTTTTTATTTGAATGTAATTATTTGGTGGCAGTGTGGCAGAAAACATCCTGGATTGCACCAATGCCCAAATGAAGAAATTCTTGCAACTTGAGACAGTTTCTGAGTTTCTTTCTTATGTTGAACACAAAAGAAGATATTTTGAAGAATGTTGATACAGTTGATGGTAGCAATTGACTTCCATAGTAGGAAAAATATACCATGGAAGTCAACGGCTATACCGTCAACTGTCTGGTTAACAACATTCTTCAAAATATCTCCTTTTGTGTTCTCACACAGGTTTCTCATTCCAAATTAAGTTGATAAATATGGGGTGATGCGAATTATTCAGACTTTTAGAGGCCCACCCATCATTCACTTTCTGTATCCGCCACTGGTGTGAATAGCTTGTAACTAAACTTCCCAGACATCCTAGGTTGTTTATGAAAGTCTGTAAACTGATTTTTATGTGAAGGACTCGGGACGTTTTTGCTGGAAAATCTAAAAAATCTTTCTGTACTAGAAACAAATGCTTATACAATGTTCAGGATCATTCCTAGTTTAATCTAAGCCCTGTTTGTGAAACCAGGCCTAGATGTCTCAAATATACTCAAACTATCATAACAGTGTAAGAAGTTTAATTACTTAATTAATTATATCATCTGTTGACATGATGTCAGTGAATTGCAGAGCTTGTGCAAACATATCCACATCGCTAAGATCAGGGGCCGGTTGCACCAGTAAGTTACAACTTAGCCTAGTTTTGACGTAAATGGGCACTAAGTTACAACTTACGCTCTACTAAATATTTTTACGTTGCACCATTAAACTTAGTTTAAACGTAACTCTAAGTTCCAACTAAATATTTACGGCAGCCTCCGATCAGGAGTAACGGTTGGAATAAAATATCAGACAGACTGAACTGCATCAATAAGCTCTTTTTTTACCTGACAGACTTCAATTCTTTAGACATATATGATAATGCTGACATTTACACTCGCTTACATTTTAAGAGAGAGAACATTATGTGAAAAGATTACTTTGTTAGCAGCTCTTTAACACGAACCCGTCCTAAACAGCGCCGCTGTGTGTGCATCGGTCCATGTTGTGCATGCCAAATACCAGTCAAAATCAATAAACGTAATTTCTTGTTTTTTGTATGAATATTTATTTATTGATCCTTATTAATTTCATTTCAAATACAGTTTCTGAATGTTATTTATATATAAAAACACGTATGTTATTCATGATCAAGTATCGTATTAAATGGAAACTTATTTTTACCGTTAGTAACGTGAGGCAAAAGAAGTTAGAATGAAGGATAAACTGAAATTCACGGCATTTCAACACAACTTCTGCTCACGTATTTGAAGGCTGCTATTGGTTCATCGAGGCTAAACGTCATATTATGCGACTACGCATTACTTTACAGAGAGTTTACGACCTACTAGCTAAGTTCTACCTTACGAACAAATGGTGCAATGGAATAAAGTACAGAGTTAGTTACAAACTAGCTAGTAGTTACTAATCCTCTAGTGTGGACTAGTACTTTACGTTACAATTTAAGAAAGGAGTTACGAACGGCTGGTGCAACCCTACCCAGGTGCTTTTTTTCTGCTGCTTTCTCACCGCTGCCATTTTTGTTGTGTGTTTTTTGTTATTTTGTTATTGAGAGAAAAGCACGCAGCACATATTTACACAACAGTATGACACTGTAAAGGTATTTCCAACTTTTTTTTACTTCTAAGCAAAAAAAGAAAAAAAAAGTGTGTGTATCAGGGCCTTGAATCACATTCAGTTTATTGTAGGTTACGTGTGCACGAGCGCAAGCAATAAGTTGATGGCTGCAGTTCACTTAATGGCCACCGGTGTCGCTAATAACAAGGATTTCTGAATTCTTCATATTGCCCCTTTAACTCGCAAAGAAAATGTTGCATTGCCAAGTATATTTTGTCGGGAATAGGTTTGGTTTCGGCAGACCTGCCTATGATTTTCAAGACTTTGATTAGCTGCTTCAGGTGTGTTTGATTAGAGTTGGACCTAAACTCTGCAGGAAGGTAGATCTCAGGTACAACCCTGGTTTAAACAATTGAAAAGGCAACTGGCTTTAATGGAAAAGGCATGTGGAATGTTTGGATAATGAACTCTTGAAAAGGGGGTAATTGGTATCAGGTGTTCTAGTCAGTTCAGGTGTGGCACCCCACCATAAACATAACTGCATACTATTAATGACCTGCTGTTCAAAAGAAATATGGACCTCTGAAAAAATATTTTTAAAGGAGCTGAAAATATGATATTTTGGATTGATAGATTTGAGAGTCATTGAATGGTCAGTGAATGGATATACCTTAAAATAATCAGAATTCAAAGAAATACTAGCAGTAGGGATTTGGAGAACCATTTTGATTATGTTGTTGCCTGAGTTTATTAGCCAACTCTAATTCATTAGCTTAACACCAAAACTATATGTCAAAATACCTTAGAATTTCTCAGCATATCTGATCAGCATTAATAAGAAGTTTCTTGTCCATGATACACAATGTTCCCCCCACTTACTACATATAAGGGCTCACACTCTTCTTTCATCACTGAAGTTGATTGTTAAAACTATTTGCTCCCATTCTTCCAAAAAGCAAATAAAAACAGTTTAAAATATAAATCTTTGGTAAGATTATAAATGTCTTTACTGTCACTTTTGATCAATTTAATGTGTCCTTGGTGAATAAATAAACGCATTGAACAAAATAAATAAACGTATAAAATTTTAACCTAATAGAGATTTATTATGACCAAATCAAGACCAGCACTAACTCATCCAAACCTCCGGATTCTCCACCCTGATTTTCATAGAGGGCTTAAATGAGCGCACACCCACTGTCTTCCGGACTTTTTCCATTGCGCCAGTCATTCTCTGTCTCTTGTCAGTTGGTAATTGCGCTCACTCATGGATATTCATTTGACAAGTCACAATTCTGAAATGAAGACATTCCACGCAGATTAGCACAGCCAGGACTGCATCTAACTTTTTCTTCTTCTTCTTCTTTTTTTAACAATAACTAGAATTCGATTATACAAGCTGAAGTAAAAAAAAAAAAACTCTCAATGTCAAATCTAACGGAACAATTATATGGCAAATTCTAGAGGAATCAATTCAAACTCATCTATCCTGACGGGGAAAGCCTGTGTACCAGTAAACTAAATCTGACACCCAAAACCCAAGCTTAAAGGTATAGCGGTAAAAGCTTGAGGTAATGACTGACTGGCCTGAATTTTACATTACAGCTTTTTTTTTTACACCCATAATTCACCCCCCTGACTTTTATATCCAATATTTCCATGTTATATATGTTTGTTACCTATGAGTCAGTGTGTGGAAGGCAGAGTCGGTGAGCTATTTGGATAAGTGTTTGGATACCACTATGAAAGCATTTATTTAATCTGGCATGAACTGAGGTGGAATTACGTCCTCTCCTCTTATGAGGTAAGAACGGTTGTGACAAGGTACTGATGCCAGACCCATTGTGCTCGCAAACTCAATTATTTCTGTTGCTATGAAACATGGAAGAATCTAACACAGTGTCTGAAAAATAAGATTTATACTGGGAAAAGAGAGTAAGTATAGTGACTGGTATTCTGTAAAAGAAATCCACATACAATAACGTATATAAAATGTCAAAATAAAATAGTAAACATCACAGTTTGGATTGACTTTAAAAAGACCAGTCTGAAGTTGACCACTGTGAATCACATATAAATAATAATGCATCAAGGGATTTGATATTTTTGTTCTTAATAAATAATGGCCACTGTGAGGGCTCCTTGCTACTCTAGGCTTTCTTTTGTCCCTCATATATGCTTATAAAAGCTGTGTCCAATGGGCAAAAAAGTTTCTGTTTCAGAACAGTGTAGCTCTCTAACGACCAGGCAACACATTATCCTCAAAACGGCTCTTCTCTTTCTCTTCAGTGGGCTAGTTTGAGAGAGGACAAGTGGTTTTTTCTATCCCCTTCCTCCCTTGGCCTTCTTAGTCTTTTCAATGTCACACAAAAGCTGTGATAATCAAGGCTCAATTTCCCTCTCTTTCTCAATGAGTTTGGTCTGAATTTATTACGATGCCAGAGACTTACTCTTTGATGTCATTAAATCCATGAGGGAGTTCATTTTCTCTCAAAGCACTTTATCAAAGCACTTCAGATGCGTCCTCAAGCCTTCTTGTGCAGAAACGCTCTACCAGAGGGCTGTTCACTACAGATGCAGTGTGTCCTTCCTACGAGCCCTTTAAGAATGAGCTGCCGTGGCTATGTCGCACTCAGTCACTTTATAACCCAGAGAAGCAGGAAGGGTCAACGGTTAGATCTCATTCTATCAACCTCTCTATTTTTTTTTTTAAATCTAAAGGTTAAAATGTTTGCGGTTTTAGGCTTTTTTTGCGATCCCCCCCCCTGCTCTACTTAAAATTAAGAATTGTCTAAATACACACAATTTTTCACTGAACTAAAATAAAATATTACAAATAAAATGATCTGGGATTTTAAAATTAAATGTATTAATTGTAGCATTATACACACACTATATAAAGTAGGCATATACATTTAGGTTTGCACAAGAACAAGGCTGACAAAAAGGGTTACAAAGGCTTGATTTATTTGGGTGGGTGTAAAACTCAAATTTTCCTTAAACATTTCTTTGAATATTTTGAGAGAACACTTGTAAATAAGATTTGTCTTTGTGTTTGAGCTCAAGTTAATTTTTTTTTTTGTGACTTTCTAGAAACCTCTTCGTTAGGATACCCAAATGAGCATGGTGTTTCCACATAGAAATAAGGCACAAGCTAGGGTCATCTTACAGTTTGTTCCTCTCACAACAGTAAATGAATCTATATTAACTTTAAAAACTTGCATCGGTATCTACGGCATGTCATTTGCAATCATTTTACCTCTCAAGGCAGAGAAAGATTAACCACAACTTATTATGAATATTCATTTATCTGCTTAATTTATTCGCAGCGTCCCTACGAGCGGGACACAATGAGAGGCAGATTTGAATCACTATCTTGTCACAATGTCATTTCATATTTGAAAAGAGGAAGAGATGGTCATTTAACTCACAAATAAAGTGCCATCTAATTAGATCAGACAAGGACAATGAGTTGCGATACTTAAACTCGGATAAAACAGAGAGACTACGGACATCTCAGAAAGGTCTGTGATAAGACTGAATGGTCAATTCAGCACTACCAAATGAGGTCTCCTTAGGTTATCTTTGATAAATTACTTTACTCTGCTGACACAAACAATACAGAACTGCCAAATCGCTCATATGCGCCATTGTCTGCGGTGGAGCGCAACCTTTTTCAGGCTGTGGTGAGCGACTTAAAATGGGGCAGCGCTTTTTTTTTTTCTGAGCACTTCGGTGAAAGAGACTGCAAAGTTTGTGTTGCAAGGCCAAGGCACTGAGATCGTTTTCTTTATGTGAGTATTTAAAGTCCTACTTAAAACAAATTTGTGTCCTCCCATGTGGCATGGCTTCTAAGACCCAGAAGATGAGATGCATCTGTACTCTAAATAAGGCTCCTTGAGGGCGCGATGAATCTCTGCATGGAGCAAAAACAGAGTGGCTTACATCCAAACACTAACGCAAGACAGTTATGCAGTATTCCCCTTTTCTTTTTCACACACTACACTAAATAGTATGCTACAGTATACGGCTTAACATCAACACTCTCATTGAAATCAAATAAGTTATTGTTCTGCGCGGGGAACTGATTCGTTTTTCCACCGAGGATTCTGTAGTGCAAACAAACAAGAGCAGCACAAAAAAAATGTTTGAATAAAAAAATAAAGTTATGATAAAAAGTATTGGGATTAATAAGGCCTCCACATACCCCACAGCCATTGAATGTCATCACTTAGTACTGCATGTGACTGGTGTTGTTGAAACAGTTTCATTTTCTCATGGGACCTCCTTTCCGTTGGTTTAAATGCAGTAAGCCAGCTGTTGACTAATGGTGATTCAAGCACTGTATATTCTCACTATATAACAGCACTGGGGAGCCATTGAGACTTGGCCGATTAAAGCTGATTTTGAGCGATATCTGTCTCATACATTGATACGAAACGCACCTGCCAGTCACTCCAATATCCTCTGAACAAAATAGACTTATTGAAATGGGATTCAATAAAGTAGATGTAAAAAGTGACAGATTTCTACCGTCAACACTAATAAACTCTTTTTGATCAAATATCTGTTTTTGTGATTTCTGGGAACTTTGGCAAACTTCCTTTCACTTTTTGTACAACTCAACGGGGTTTCACTACAGGCTATAATGGCCCATGGAGATATTCTTCCACATTAAAATCATATTGTTATGGTGCTCAAAAATCTGCCAAAATCTCCATGATGTCCCTTGAGTTTTTATTTGAGCCTCTTCTTCTCCTTTCTCTGCTGGAAACCCCGTGATCAGAGGAAACCCAGACACATCGATCCAAACTGAAACAAAATGTTTATTGTAAGGCTCTGTATTGAAAATAGGGTTTACATGGTGGAGTGTTGTCTATAAAAGTCATAAAAACAAAGGAGGGATGTGGCTCCCAGAGCGCTTGGACATTAGCGCAGGAAATGGAACAAGGTCAGAAAATTAAAAGTGCAATTTTCCGGTTCTCATTTTCCTAATTCATTGCAGCTTAAGCTGTTCTCTGCTAAGGCTGGTCGGAAGGAAGGAAGAGGTTTTGGCTTCGACCAGTGGTCTCTTAGCAATAGCACAAATCCGTTTGAACCAACGTGCTGATGTCCTTGTGGCATCCTCCTTTTTTTCATTTTTTTTGAAGAATGGAGGCTTCAAGTTGTTGATGAACACACAATGAACCATGTTAGTTTAGAGCTGCCGCTGCTGAGAAACTGACAATAAACGACAAGTCTGTGGTTACAATAAAACTCAAAGGATGAATGTAACTTATTTACTTATTTACAGGGCTCTCAACTTCCTCGAAATGACTGTTGACCGATGCATTATGGCTGGGAATCGACAAAAAAATAGTCATATAAATCTGTGATTTAATCACAGTCACATAACGGGTTAGCATTTTAGCACGTCGGGTACCATCATCCCAAAGTCAAAGGGTATTTTGAATGGGATTTTGGTTAAAAGCCTGTCTGTGGTTAACACAAGGTCAAGATAATTTCAAGTTTTACTCTATGATATAAATCACACCAGTAATGCCCCACTCTTGACTTTTTAATGCTTCTACGAATCTTGAAAAAGGCAGTTGCTAACAAGTTGCTAAATGGGACTAAAGACGTTGTCAGGTACATTAAACATCATCAAGCTGAACAGATAAACTTATCTACTTTCACAGCCTTGTTGTGTTTATAATCACGCTCTTGCAAACTATTCTAATTCACACTTTCAGGGAAAATGTTTTTTAATAAAGACTGAAAGAGTTGTCGGAATCTTAGTGGTGGTGACGTTGAAGTCGAGAGACCGTGATGTAGCCTAGTTCGTTTATAGCCTACATTTAGCTTTTTGTTTCTGGCGATTGTATTTGGGCTTCAAAATTCATAGAAGTTGTGCTCATTTGTGGAAATTATTTTATATTATTTTATTTGATAAAATTACAATGTTACAATTACATTTATATATATTAAGTTATAAAAATGTAAAGATGTAAGTATAAAACTTTTTTTGACCACAGAGCTTATTTTTTTGCGGTTAATTTTGTTGAGAGAGCCAGTGTGATGCTAACTTCCAGGTTGGCCTCCAAAAATACGTCATCCCTGTACCATTCAAATGCAAATATAGAATCAACATAATAAAGAGAATAAAGAAAATGACATGTTCTGAATCAGAGAAAGATATGGAAAGAGCTACTGTTTCATTTTCTATGCTATTCTGCAAAACATTCCTGCATTTGGATATAGCCTCCAACCATTGCTTCAGTGGCATCATTTCAAAAAATAATTTCTCATCAAATGAAGTCTACATTTTCCTCAATTATACATGCATTTTAAGTATTTGGAAACGTAATAAAGTGAGTATTATTTTAGGAGAACAGTGTCATACTCACTGAAAATGAATTGTGTTACCCTCTAAGCATTTAGGCCATGTTTCCCAGGAAATCTATAAAAACCACTGAAGTGTCAAACTTCAATGCTACCTTAGTCAGGGCATGAAATCTCCACCGCTTCTCAATAAACAGACTCTCCAGGAGTCATTACAATCATTTTCTTCATTTTATTTATGAAATCTTGCTTGTATTGTACAATGGTAAACCTTCCCTGATTGTGTGACAAGTTTGGAACTATTTATCTTAATATTTTCGTTAGTGGAGCAAAAAAATAAAAATAAATAAATCTGGCAACTGTCTTAAAATGTAAGTTTCTCAATATTAACCTCTTGTTAATTGAACTGTTGTATAAAAAGCGACATCACACAACCCCCCACCCCGTTTCATCTGTCTGGTGCTTGTATATAGTAGTTTCCTCCTGTATAGTCAACTAAATTAAGAAAGAGCTCTTATCAGCAGCTATCAAGATTTCCACTCTGTAAAGACCCCCCAACTTCACTAACATGTTACATATGGCACACATGTTTGCTATTACAGCCATTTTCCTAAGCCACACACTTCTGTGCTCTTGCAAATGAGAGGTTCACAGCCCCGCTTCGTCACCACTTGCCTCCGATTCGTAGACTCCGGTTGGCAAAAAGCTGGATGGGACGCGAATACTGTTTTTTTCCCTCCCCATCTGATATGCATGGGAGGTAATAGAACTTGCGTAGATCAAGCAATGATATATTCCAGTAGAAATCAGCGATGGAGCTTTGAGGTCGATTGTGTCGTCTTTGATTGGTTGTTAATTTTGCGCAACTTTTGTACGTCTCTGAAGTCGGATCTTTTCTTTTTTGCTAAAATATGTTGGAGACAGCAAATCTACAAATTAGAGTCTAAATGGAAACGGAAGTTGCGATATATAGAGGAAAATATACTGTTATTTTAATTAAGGATTACAGGGGCACACACATTTAAAATAAATTGTGCACGGATAAATCATTTATAATAAATACCATTGAAAAAATAATAATTTTGATTTTATGGTGACTTTAAACAATGGCACTTGCATGAATGATGAATGTTTTTTTCTGAACTTTGTTCAGGTGATTCCAATGCAGGACATAAAATATGGTGAACATTAAAATATCCCAGTCCAAGACAAATTGTAATGCCACAATTGTTGAAACTTTCCAGTTGCTTACAGCTTGGAGATGAGATGGGCCCTCTTGGCACCCTCCCTCTGGCAGTGTCTTTGCACACAAGTATCTGAGCTATCCTGTGCCAGCTCTTAAACACAATCCTCCAATGCTACTCTGGGTTTGGCATGGGCCTGGAATTGGGGACCAGAGCTAAATAACTCCAGACTCTCTAAGCATTTGAAGGGCAACATTTCTGATGTACGGAGCGAGAATCGGGGGCCTGTGTTTTCCAACCAGACTGATAAGGCTATTAAAGATGTTTTTGAGGCGCTGTTTCTGTCGTGAAACAGAACGTGGCCAGCTAGTGGGAGAAAAAGCAATCCTTTTGTTATTGAGAGGACAGAAGGATTTCTTGAGGCCTTTGGCTCTTTTGTAATCGCATCCAGACTCTGTTTGATTATGATATGTGAGTTATCGCATCACTGAAATCCCTAAAGTGGCTTATGGTCTTATAGGTGACATTTGAGGTTGTATTGGCCTGTGTATTGTCAATACACTGCCTGCGCACCAACAGTTATTTAATGTGATATGTTACATGCATAAAAGAGATGGTTTAGTTTATTGGCCCCAGCAACCATAAAAGCCTATAATATATATATATATATATATATATATTTTTTACCTATAGTAATTGCACAGCTACACAACTTGGTGGTTTGAGGAAAACTCTTTTATGCACCTTACAGTACATTTAATGTGAATATATAATTTTATAATGCATATTATTTCTATAAAATACTGAGACACAATTCCAAAAAAAAAAAAAAAAAAAAAAAACAGACACTAGACTAAACCTACTAACGTAACAGTTTATGACTTTATTTAGAGGCAAGTATGAGTTTATGGATGTTGTTTTTGAAAGGATTCTACTTTGGCAAAAATCCCCCTTTAGAACAGGCATTCAATTCAGCGGACCCTGCGCATGTGATCTGGCCCCTGCCACACAATACTGTCCCTTAGGGCATGTAAATAGCCGTCATTCAGTCATGTTCAAAATGACAGACAACACAGCCATGCACTGGGGTGAAAAGTCGTGACTCTCTCAACCCTGTCCCAGCAAGACACTATGTTAGTCACATGACCTCAGAAGGTTCATTTAAGTTTAAGTGGCTTGCATCATATTAATCATTCAAACAGGATGTATTTAGATGATTTTCATGTCTGTAATAGTGGATCTACTGACGGGATGTATAGTACTCGAAAAAATACATTCTTTGTTACATGAAATGTGTAATGCATTTGATTTTATGTTTTTATTTTTTTTATTTGCTTGCTTGCGCAATAAATTCAGTCTTATCAATAAAGCAAGTAATTTGAGTCTTTTATTTCTAAAATGATAGGCTTCTCAGTGCCCTGTTAAATATAACCTTTTACAATTTTTACTAATAATTAAATTGCATGTCATTCCTCCCAGGTATTCTTGATATTCAGTGTGACAAGAAGCGAGGACAGTTTCATGAGCTCAGAGAGCACATTCTGGCGGCGAGCATCTTTTAGCACCCTGCCCAGATGGCGCACGACGATCGGATGTGGGGGAGCCACCAACAAATATATTTCCACATTTAAACTACGGAAGAGGAAAGGAGTGTCGATCAAAGAGCCAGATCTCCGAGACAGGTACCAATTACTCTCCGGATCAGATATTTACCATGAGGCCTTTGTGTGCCTTTCATATTGCAGACAGTTTAAGGAAAGGCTGTCTTTGATCAGACTGATAAGCCATGGTGTATGCCAACACACGCATGTACATTCTAACACGCTGCGGCACACACACACACTAACGCATGCTAAAATGCACTCAGCGCCACATGTGCAGCCAATTAGCAGCCGAGTGTTTATGGGGGATCCAGATGAGTTTCAAACAGGGCACGCTGCTCGGCAGACTTTGATGGCTTACAGCTTTAACCTGCTCTCATCACACTGTTAGAGTAGGAATGGATGGAAATGTTGTTGAAACTTTGGTTTAAGGGTCTTTAGAGATGGCGTGGGTTGAGCAGGCTAGAATCGCCGCCGCATGCCAACTCCTGGAGTCATGCATTTTCGACATAGAGCTTGATGTGGAATATTTTTGTAAAAAAGTGACTTTTTGTTTACCATTTTCCTTTGAATCACTGTTCTCAAAAACCTACCTAACTTGTTCTAGCTAGTATTGTTCTAGCTATAGTGTTATGTCTTTGAATTATTTATTTATTTATTTTTTATTTATGGCCAGCAGTTTGGTCCATTTTAATGGTTTTGAAAGTGCTTTATAAATAAAAGTTGAGTTGAGTAGTAGAACAAGCTTAGTAGAGCCATAAATTCACTTGCTCTAGTGATTGATTCCATATCCACTGAAGCCTCTGATACTGTTTTTCAACAAAGCTCAATACATTGTACGCATCTCCATTTTGCCTCTAAACCCTGCTTCCCAACCATGTAGTTGATGACTGCTCCTACAGGATACAGGGATTACAATCCAGCACGGTGGGAGTCAGATTGAAGCACAATACCATAATCCTGACAGGCATTCAAAGTTTATCAGGGTTTCTCAATTTGCGCCACACCTAATCTGGAACCTTTTATCAGATTAAGTCAGATTTTTTTGTTAAAATGATGGCTGACACAGCATCAAAGTGGCCATTTTCTTGTCCCGGGTTAAGGTTTTGCACATCTGTCCTATATATGGTGCCATGTTGATGTTGTTGTTTTTCTCCTTAGGGATTAAAGGCCGATTTAAGAGCTCATTTCTTGGAGTGGACATGCTAATCTGATGGAGGATGATGCTGTGTTATGGGCCCATGGAGTGCACAGGTGGGTCGGATGTGCTGTCTTGCATCTGTTGCACCCTGGTATGACCTGCAAACTCTTCCGATATTAACGAGTCAACGAGTCGAGGAAAACTACAACCAATATGTGTTTTCTATGTATAATTGTTCAATGATGACAGAAAAGTAAATCATGCACAGCCAAGACTGTCATATTTCAACTAACTTCACCTCGACAGAAGAATAGAACAGCACATTAATATATGCACATATTTTATGTATTGTGTGTGTTTGATGCCCAGGAGATCTCATTTGGTGGCTTCTCCACTGATCCCGACTGCTCTTGTTGGTTATCAGAGACGGGTTCGCGTTCTTCAGATCAGTCCATCCAAAATGGACTTTGAAGTCTGTGCCCCGTAAGGAGACATTGGTCTCAGGGCGGCTGTGCTCTAGGATGTGTTGGACCTGAATGGAATAAGTCAGCACGAGTAATAATAAGGCCTTTTAAATTGAGTTTGAGAAATTGTTTGAGAAATTTAAAATTGTTTGATAAAACTATAATACAAAAAGTAAGAAAAGGGAAAATTAAAGGTATATTCTGTACTCAATACAAGTTAAACAAAATCGACAGCATTTGTGGCTTAAGGTTGATGACCAAACTTTCATTTGCTTTAATTTTAAATTAAATTTAAATGTTGAGGCATTTACAATAGAAGTGAATATGGCAGATTTTGGGGGTTTCAAATTAGAAATGTTAAGCTTACTTATTTAAAGCACTTAGATTAAATCTTCTCTCAAAATGTATATTTTATTTGAGCTGTGAAGTTGATTGAAAAATAATTTTTAAGGCATTATAAGGTTTATAATATAAATCTACAAAGATAATTACATAAACATGCATATTGTCACCACACTATTTCAAGTGAGCTTTTTAACATTTTATAAGAAATAAAAAAAATAAAAGAAAAAGAGAGATGAACCAATTGATTTTTGTGATAATCAAAATTATGTTTGAACTTAACTAGTATTGAACCTGGAATGTTCCTTTTAAAATCTCCTTAAACATACCCCTTTCTGACAAGTTCATCTCTATGACGTGATGGCCGAAATTGAGAAGACTTTAGCTGGCCGTCATGTAGGGTGCACCCAGGAGTCCCAGAGAGTAAAGTTGGAGGACGAGTAAGCCTATCGGCCCGGTATGTGCTCCGAGGGGCAGTCGTGGCACAGCGCCATGGGTTCAAACACGCAGGGTAAATATTTGCTTCTCTTTAGTAGGCCCGCTTCACGGAGGTCATTCGTCTGGGATTCCCTTGGCATCTGCCACTCTTTGTTGTTACAGTTGGCATTTTTGGCACAGGAAAGGTGGACGGGCTAGAAAACAGTCACCTGGAGAACAGAAAGAAGGACTTAGGAGCAGAGCGGAAGCGTCGGAGCTGGCATTCACACAACTGTTCCATTTGAAATTCAAGCTCCTCATGTGCAGCCCATAAAAATGCAGGAAATGGAGAAGAATGCATTTTGTCACTATAGGTCACCTCTCTCTTGTTTGTCGAAGCCTTTTATGTGGAAACACGTCAGGAGGGTTTCAAAGTGACTCACTCGTTCTCATCTTGCAACTATAAAACCAACATAATCCATCTCTTATCAAAGCGATTTCACCCGTATCACTACAGTGAATTCATCATTTATTCTTTCCAGTCACAAATGATATCCAGTCATGAAAGGAAACGCCATCCCACCCACTTCTGGACGTCCTCCTGCGATCATCTGATGGTGTGCCATATCAGCCTGTAGATGGTGCTGTGTTCCACTGATCTCCTTTTCATCCCTCTATCATCTGTCTACAATGAGTCTATTGTTTTCATATCCTGTCTTACCTCCTTTGCCCAAGATCCCCCAGCGCTCACTTCTTTGACTGCTCTCTCTCACTTTCTCCCCCCTTCTCGCTCTCCCGCTCTGTTTGACTATATTACTAGATTTATTCCCCCTCGCAATCTAAGCTACATTTTGTCGGTCTTTTTTAAACCCACCCAGCCAGGGCAGACCCTGATTATGCCATCCGTGTGCTATCGTGGGCATTTGAGGAGGAGGAAGATGGCGTAAAACTCAAGTGCAGAGGAGGTGGGAAGGGAGGAGGGAAAAGGCACATATACACAAACACACAATTCCCAAAGCACTCTTGGGGATTGGCGAGGGCCAAGAAATCTCTCTTCCCTGGAACACCTAATCCTTGGGTCGGGGCCAAGGACCACAATCTCTGTGCACAACTGACACCGGCCACCAGAGACACTTTAGGGTTTTTTAGGCGTGTCCTGTTCTCTCTCAGCTCACCACAGCCAGAGCATGAAGCATGGGAGAAAGACTCGGCAGCCCAAAGAAAATAAATGATGTGGGGAAATACAATTCTGAAACTTTTCATAGGTGCTCACTGCTCACAGACATTTTTCAATGAGAAAATCACAGTGTACGTTTTTGTGCTGCAGTGTGTGTGTGTGTGTGTGTGTGTTTGAAAGGGAAAAACTTGACAGAGAATGTGAAACGACAGTATGGAACAAGCCTTTAGGGAACTCTAGTGCTGATTTAGGGAACTTGATTTGTTTTGTGTAATTTATAGGCTTCTCATTTTCCGATGAATCCTTAGGTTATATGTGAAAACGGGAACTGCTTGATTTGTTAAATACAAATGACGGCACAATTTACATTAAACACGCAAGGTTCTTGAGTCGATTGCATTTTAAAATATTTAAACGTATACTCTCGCGTTTGGTTTTCATGATACAGCGTTTCCGCCGCAGTGAAAATGTATCTTCTACAAATCATGGCTGTAACTGAAAAAGTAAATGAACAGTATTGAGCTAAAAATACAGTCACACATCACTCCTGCATGCTTCTTGCTGGCTTTCAACTCACGTCTGCTCAAATAACAAATATAGTGAGTGACATGTTGCAGGTACCTTGCTGTCTGAGAATTTACACTCTAATGATGCAAGTTTGCGGCACTGGTTGGCATGCGGCATGTAAATCTTCGACAGCTGTTGCATCCTGAATGGCGTTGTGTGTTTATATAAGGGTAAATACCACACTTCTCCTGGTTTTAAAAATGTAAACGTCGGACATGGCCAATTAGAAGCAGGAAAAGTAGGAAATGTCAGGTGTGTACTTTTGACCTCACTTTGGCCATCATTTTGTAGGCAATGTTTTTAAGTGTGATGTGTGTATTTTTTTGTTGTTTGATGTTAAAAAACGTTCTCCTACCAAATTCTAATGTGCATTGACCTGGTACAACAACACTGACTTTATGAACATCTGAGAATTCTGATTGTTGAATGCCACAATAACCAACGATAATCGCTTAAAATCATAAAATATGTTAAAAAGATTTTTTTTTTTTTTTTTAAAAGGTGCATTTTTCCCCCTCCAACTTTGTGTTGAATTAAAGGGATAGTTCACCCAAAAATGAAAATTCTGTCAGTAATTACTCACCCTCATGTTGTTCCAACCCTGTAAGACTTTCGATCATCTTCGGAAGACAAATTAAGATTTTTTTTTTTTTAATCTGAGAACTGTCTTCCTCCATAGGCTTCTATGGGATTGAAACTTGCCCACACACATGACCAGCGTCAGCCAATAGTGAGCCTACGTGTGACGTACAACACAGAAGCGCTGCGCTGTCACTACGTGAACTCTCACTCGAGGCCCACAGAGAAGGAAATGAATAGTTGAATAAAGTCGTTATTTTTGTGTTTTTTTGCGCACACAAAAAGTATTCTCATCGCTTGATAAACTTAAGATTGAGCCACTGTAGTCACTTGGACTATTTTAACAATGTCTTTAATAACTTTTCTGGGCCGGCAAGTTTCAATCCCATAGAAGCCTATGAAGGAGTGATCCAGCTCTCAGATTTAATCAAAACTATCTTAATTTGTGTTCCGAAGATGAACTAAAGTCTTACGGGGTTGGAACAACATGAGGGTGAGTAATTACTGACAGAATTGTCATTTTTGGGTGAAGATACGCTTTAACTTTAAGAACAAAATTTAACAAATAGGCTGAGGGAAAAATTTGTAATCCTAAAAGAAGCATTTGAACTAAGTATTAGCCACATACTGTAAACAATACGACTGAAAATATAAATTAATGTTATAATGACCAAATTGAAAATCATATATTGCTGATGGATATTTCTTTTGAGCACTTTCAAATGTAATTTTATTATCAGTCATTATCATTTGTCATTTGATTTGATGAGGTCCACAAAACTAACTAATAACAAAAGAAGCTAAACAATGCTGTTTTGCTAAACGAATGCTAAACGATGAATGAAGTCATCTGATTGGTTGAACTCTAGGATGTCTGGGAGACGTGAATGTCGCGTTCTTTTTAACGGTCCACCTGGAAACAAAGATGCCAAACCCCCTCATGGAAGAAGAAAGCCGTCGTGTTTACAACTGTGACAATGAGGGCTTATAAGGATCAACTAAACACTGGATTTTCAAAAGTATGTGAAGTATGTAAAGTTCACAGCATTTACTCTTTAAAATATGTCCAATAGTTCTCTTACGAGAGGTTCTCTCGTATTGCGTAAGTTTAGCTTACGCTACGGGAAAGATTCATCTTCTCGAGATATTGAAGCCAAAAAATTATCCTTAATTTTGTATTCATTGTCAACGCAGTGCAGCAGCTAGCAGACCTAGAGCAGGCCATCTCGCGTGCTCATTGGCTGCCCTGCTGTCATCTGCTGCAGCCTACCAGTGAGCCCCGCGTGACGTCACGCCCAATGAAGGGCGCTCGCGCCTTCATAGCGTCACAGCCCGCCAGAATGGGCGTGGCTTAGCGTATAAAAGAAGGGGCTGTAGGCTGACTTCCCTGATTTTTCGACTCTTCAGCGAGCTCTTCGCATCGCTGGATCAGAGAGAAGCCACCGCCGCCGTCGAACAGCGAACAGCCAGCTTAGGACAGCGCTGAGGAAGCCGGCCGTCTTCGCCACCTTCAGCCATCCGTGCGAGCTACGCTATCCGGCGACGTATCCTTTTACCTTGCAACTCTCTATTTCTAAAAGAGCGCGAGCGTCTTTTTAAAGATGCCTCGCACTTCCTGCGGCTCGTGCAGGGCCCCGCTCAGCGTTGGAGACCGCCATGTGATCTGTGCTCTCTGCCTGGGCCTGGAACATGCAGAGCTCGCCCTCACGTCTGGGGGCTGCGAGCTCTGCGAAGCGCTTCCGCTGTCGACCCTACGGGCTCGACTCGAAGTCTTCAAACCCGATGCAGCCACTCCGCCCTCTGTGGGACCGCGCAGGAAGAAGCGCCGTTCCCTGAGGCAGCCGGAGCCCGTGGCCACAGCGACGCCCTCCCCGACGCGCAGCTGCCGCTCACGAGCCTCACTGCAGTCGCGTCTGAGGAGGAGGCCGAGGAACACGCCACGAGAGACTGCTGCTCCATCCTGGCATCGGACAGCGAGGAATGGTCGCTTCACTCCGGCTCCTCGTCGATCCAGGAATCCAGCCGTTCCCGCGCTGGAGCTGACGCGGAACTTATGCGCCTGCTGACGCAGGCCGTCGACCGCCTCGGGCTCGAGTGGTCGCTGCCGAAGGAACTCGCGCCGAACAGGCTCGGCGGCTGTTTCCTTCAAAGTCGAGCCGGCCCGCTCCATTCCTGCCGGAACTTCACACGGAGCTGACGAAGTCGTGGAATGCACCATTCTCCTCGAGACTTCAGTCCCAGGCCTCTGCGTCGCTCTCCCAAGTGGACGGCGCCGCCGAGAAAGGGTACACGGCTATTCCCCCTGTGGAAGAGACGGTCGCAGCGCACCTTTGCCCGCCCTCCGCGAGATGCCGGTCACGGTCAGCCCTCCCGTCGAAAGCCTGCAGAGCCACGTCCGCCTTGGTCGGCCGCGCATATGCCGCCTCCAACCAGGCCGCGTCTGCTCTCCGCTCCATGGCTGTGCTACAGATCCTGCAAGCCGACCTCCTCCGTGAATGGGATGAGAAGGGCTGGGATCCAGCTGCGGTTACAGATCTGAGAAGCGCGACAGATCTCTCTCTCCGCGCCACCAAGACCGCAGCTCAAGCCATCGGACGAGCCATGGCCGCGTTGACTGTAACAGAGAGGCACCTCTGGTTGACGCTCGCGGATATGAGGGAAGCTGAGCGAGCCACCTTCCTGAACGCGCCGCTCTCCCCCACTGGTCTCTTCGGCCCAGCGGTAAACGGGATCGTTGACCGTTTCTCTGAGGTACAAAAGACCACGCAGGCCATGAACCTCTTCCTGCCGCGACGCTCGAGCTCCGCTACAGGCCGCTCTCGCGAGAAACAAAGTCAGCCTCCTGTATAAGCTAGCACCCAGCGTCCAGCACAGCCTCAGCCTTCGCAGCGATGTCAGGGCGGCCGCCCTAGGTCGCGCTCAGACAGCCGTCACAGACCGCCGCCCCCCAGGGGGCCTCGCCAGAAGATCACGCTGAAGTCTGAGCACGCGAAGTCCTCCTAACAAAGAGAGAGAAAAGACGCGCGTGTCCCGCCGCGGCCGGACCGCCGTCAAAGTTTATTTCCCTGTCAGTCCCCTTCAAACAGGCTACTGCAGTGGTTCATTTAGCAGCCAACGAGCCGGTTTGTCCACCCTCTCGCCTGCACACAAACGCCGTTTTCACGGCGACCCAGAGAAATCTCAAAAAGAGCATTATGTCTGGTCCGGCTCACGCCGTCAGTGTTTTAAGTGTAGTGAAAGTGCCCACGCCCCAGTGTTCACCCCTACACACAAGCACTTCAAATATCGTGTCACCCACAGAGCACACTCTCATAAAGCGCAGAAAAGCCGCTCGAGTGTTGAATATAAGAAATGTGTCCACAGGTCTGTGCCCACTATCTGCCCGCTCTGTTACACGGTCAAGAAAGCAGGTTATGAATGTAAGTCTCATGCCCGCCAGAGAGGGTTCACGCTTACTAACACAAACCTCCCCCCGGGCGCCGCCCGCGCGTTTAAGTGCTATCACAAAATGCAGGGCATTAATAAGACGCTCCCCATCCATTTTGATCGGGACGTCAAATACACTTGTAAGTCTCGTGCCCGCGCAAACGCGCTCACGCTTACAGGACGCTTTTCCGCCCAAAGCGCCGCTCGCGCGTCAAAAAGTGAGGAGAAAAGGTTCCCCATCCCTTATGATTGGGACATCTCACATAAATCAGCCGGTTTCGGCTTTCAGCGAGCAGCCGTTGCCCAGAACCGAGAGCGCGCGCGCGCCGCGCTTTCAGCTCCGGTTCACTTTCACAAGCCCGCAAACGGCGGCGATCTGAACCCGGAGGCCATTCGCCCCCTAGCGGCTCACATAGCTGCGTGGGAAACTATCCCGGGGATTTCAGAATGGGTGCTGAGCACAAAAAAGCAGGGCTATACACTTCAATTCATTCGCCGTCCCCCGCGCTTTCGAGCCCGGACCGCGACGATAGTGAATGCGGAAGTAGCACACCTACTTCATGCAGAAATAGCAAAGCTGCTGTGCAAAGGGGCTATAGAAAAGGTGCCGCCTTCTCTGAGCGAGTCAGGCTTTTACAGCCGTTATTTTCTCGTACCCAAGAAGGACGGAGCCTTCAGACCTATCCTAGATCTGAGACATTTGAACAGAGTGCTTGCGAAAAGACCGTTCAAAATGCTTACGACCAGGAAAATCCTCGCGCACGTTCGCCCGAGGGACTGGTTTATTTCTCTAGATCTGAAGGATGCCTATTTTCAGATTCAGATAATACCCCGTCACAGGCAATTTTTGAGATTCGCCTTCGACGGTCAGGTATATCAATACACCGTCCTGCCTTTCCGCCTGTCTCTAGCACCCCGTACGTTTACGAAGTGAACTATCTGGACGATTAGCTCATTTTGGCACAGTCAGAGACAGAGCTGCTATCTCACAGAACAGTGCTTCTCAGTCACCTGGAAAGCTTGGGTCTCACGGTCAACTGGACCAAGAGCTCATTACTGCCCAGCCAGTCAATTTCCTTTTTAGGAATAGAGCTGGACTCGGTGACCATGTGGGCTCGTTTATCGGCACAGCGCGCGCGCCGTGTTCGCCACCTAGCCGCGTCTTTCCAGAAGGAGAGCTTTCTCCCCTTGAAAACATTTCAAAGGATGTTGGGCTATATGGCATCAGCTGCAGCGGTGCTTCAGCTGGGCCTACTGCGCATGCACCCGCTCCAACGCTGGTTGAATGCTCGCGCGTCCCGCCGAGCTTGGGTTTCTGGCGGTCAGAAAAAGTGACTCAGACCTGCATAGCGGCTCTGCAGCCCTGGTTAGTGGCCGACTGGTACCAGCAGGGAGTGATGATGGGAACTATCTCTTATCGAAAAGTCATTTCGACAGACGCGTCCAACTGGGGTTGGGGCGCGCTGTTCGAGGGCAGACCGGTCTTCGGCCAGTGGTCAGACCAAGAGAAGTGTTTTCACATAAACTGTCTGGAAATGATAGCGGTCGAGAACGCGCTGAAGCGCCTCCTCCCGTTCATACAGGACCAACATGTTCTTGTCCGCTCGGACAACATGTCTGTGGTATCCTATGTAAACTGTCAGGGCGGTGTCAGATCCAGAAATCTCTGCAATCTGACGGAACGCCTCCTTATTTGGTCTCAGATGCACCTGCGCTCGCTGAGGGCGGCGCATGTGCCTGGCCATTTGAACGACGGCCCAGACAAACTGTCCAGGGACAACGTTCCCCCAGGGGAATGGTCCCTGCACCCCCAAATGGTCCAGAAACTGTGGCGCCTATTCGGCAGAGCGGAAGTCGACCTATTTGCGTCAAAAGACAACGCTCAATGCCCGACGTTCTTCTCGAAGGACGAGGACGCGCTGGCCCAGGTTTGGCCCAGCCTCCCGCTATATGCTTTCCCTCCAGTCTCTCTGTTACCACAGGTGATCAAGAGAATCAGGGAAACGCGCCACTCGGTGCTCCTCATAGCCCCGCGTTGGGAGAATCAGATTTGGTTCCCGGAGCTAGCACGGCTGTCACATACAGCTCCGTGGCCGATTCCGGTGAGGGCAGATCTCCTCTCCCAGGCTCGCGGCACGATCTGGCATCCCCATCCAGAGCGCTGGTCTCTGCACGCATGGTTGATCAACGGGTACTCGTTACCCTGCCAGAAGGAGTGATGAACACGATCACGCAGTCTAGAGCCCCTTCCACGAGAAGGCTTTACGCGTCTAAATGGTCGGTGTTCTCTGGATGGTGCACCGACAGAGGTCTGGACCCGCGGACATGCGGGGTGGCGCATCTGCTCTCCTTCCTACAAGAGCTGTTGGATAAGGGAAGGTCCCCATCCACGCTCAAAGTATACGTGGCGGCCGTGGCAGCGTTCGCAGAATCGACGCACGGCCAGTCATTGGGAAGACATGAGTTGGTCATCCGCTTCCTTAGAGGAGCTAGGAGGATGAACCCGCCGTGCCCCCCGTCGGTTCCCATGTGGGATCTTTCATTGGTCCTAGAGGCCCTGAAAGCTTTTCCTTTTGAACCACTAGACTCCGTGGGGTTGAAATATCTATCACTGAAAACCGTCTTTCTGACTGCACTGTCGTCAGTAAAACTTGTGGGGGACCTGCATGCGCTGTCTGTCAGCGCATCGTGTCTTGAGTTCGGGCCGAATGACTCTAAAGTCATCCTCAGACCTAGACATGGCTACGTTCCTAAAGTGATGGGCACTCCGTTCAGAGCGCAAGTTATCTCGTTGTCAGCTCTCCCAGCATCTGACAGCAAAAGTGATGTGAACCTCCTCTGCCCTGTCAGAGCGCTGAGGTTTTACATTACGTGCTCCGCCTCATTCAGGCGTTCGGAACAGCTGTTTGTTTCGTTTGGTGGGCGCACCAAAGGTCTCGCCTCCTCGAAACAGAGCCTGTCCAGATGGATAGTGGACGCTATAGCAGCCGCTTACGCGTCAAAAGGTCTGCAATGCCCTCTGGGCATCAGGGCTCATTCCACGAGAGGCGTGGCCTCTTCGTGGGCATGGTCCAGTGGAATTTCTATCCATGACATATGTGTAGCGGCGGGCTGGAGCTCCCCGTCTACCTTTGTCAGGTTTTATAACCTAGAAGTTCCTGCCTTGCAGGCTAAACTGTTGTCAGTTTAAAGGAGAGGTGTATTCTGCTCAGACCTCCTGCTCAGATCACTCTCACATGACTCAGCTCTCCTGGTTGAGCTGCACTAAGTAGGGTATGTGCCATGTGCCTATACAGACCGGCGCTGCTCTGTATTCCCTATGTGTGCTTATGTACAAGTGATGGCCCGCGTGGCTGGCCACCTTATTTCTCCACTTATAGGGTTCCCCTGAAAGTTCGGGGTCTCATGGTGGATGCTTGGCGCGCACGGCGTTGACAAAGTGTTCCCGTAGCGTAAGCTAAACTTACGCAATACGAGAGAACCTCTCGTAAGAGAATGATACTCGGTTACTAACGTAACCTCGGTTCTCTCTAGAGAGGGAACGAGTATTGCGTAACCGGCCGTGCTCGCGCCACGAGCGACTTCGCTTCAGTCGTCGAAAAACCAGGGAAGTCAGCCTACAGCCCCTTCTTTTATACGCTAAGCCACGCCCATTCTGGCGGGCTGTGACACTATGAAGGCGCGAGCGCCCTTCATTGGGCGTGACGTCACGCGGGGCTCACTGGTAGGCTGCAGCAGATGCCAGCAGGGCAGCCAATGAGCACGCAAGATGGCCTGCTCTAGGTCTGCTAGCTGCTGCACTGCGTTGACAATGAATACAAAATTAAGGATAATTTTTTGGCTTCAATATCTCGAGAAGATGAATCTTTCCCGTAGCGTAAGCTAAACTTACGCAATACTCGTTCCCTCTCTAGAGAGAACTGAGGTTACGTTAGTAACCGAGTATCGTTTTACACACCGGTCTGTTATTGTAGGGACATCTATGTTACATTTTCACGCTCCTAAACATGGCACAAAACAAAACGAACTGTGATTGGTTGCTTTGCATGTCAGTCAGATGGCATCTGGGCGGACCTTGCCCAATGAAAGCTGCGATGTAGTCCAGACCTTCTGCCGTCAGTCTGAAAGTCTGGCTATGCGAGACTATGTTGACCCTGGTTTGTTCGATTGAGATGCCGTGTGTCGTTTTACACTCAAGAATGCACATTTGAAGTTACTCCTGTAGTTCACACTGTAAACCTGTTCAACAACACATCGCAACATATTAATCGAGATCTGACAAATAGCCAGCACAAAGTTCATCTACATGGTAAACTTCAAAATGAATAAAACTGTATGAGAAAAACAGTGCTTGTGGCTATTGGCAATCAAATAGATGGGCAATTAGCTTTGACATGTTTTCCCCACGATTTGATTGATATTTACATTATCATATTCTAAGTGTCTGCTCATGCATCCTTATTTATGTTACAAAATGAGAGGGCATTATTGTGTTCAGCTTAAAAATCATTTGCATAGATTACAATGTCACTAAGCAAATTATGTGCAGTCAGATGAACATATGCCTCGTTCTGACAGTGTCGGCGTTGTCAGAAAGCATACAAACAGTCTGTGATAGATCAGTAAAGAACAGTTTTCAGTTGATTTTGGAATTGACATGATTTCATTTGATCTGGATTCTCTGACTATCTATCTATCTATCTGTAAAAGTAACAAAATTAACATTTACAATTTGATAATACAATCCTTGTTTTTTTAGAAAACGTCTTTGATAATAAAACGTTCAATAAAAATAAAATACTGTTGATGCGTTTAGAATTTAACTTGAATCATTTTATTTTTTTACATTTATGAGTAACACAAATGGCACCCGTTTTGTGGATACGTTGAGTGTGATATGGCGATAGAGTTTGTTGGAATAATATCCCATTAATGACCTTCTCATTCAAGGCCACAGGAAAAGTTCATTTTAGTTCATGATGCACAAGGGCCATTTCCTCAAACAGATGCTGGGGTCACGAGGGGCCGAGTTGAAGGCCATGAATGTTTTGCTAGAGGAAAAGGCTTAAGGAGACTGAACCACTACTGTCGCTTCTTTTTCAGGTAGGCTAAATAAAGCACTTTAATTGTGACGGTAGATTTAGGTAAGGTGTGGGGTAATTTGTTGAGGAATTTTAAATCTTTTGTTTTCACATAGTATAATTCCTTTCCACTCAAAACATGCCAACCCACTAGACTGGCAAAACCTGTGATTCGCCAGCTATCACTTGCCAGCAGACACTAAACTCTCACACACATGCAAATAAATGCTCACACATTCAGGGAGAAACACACAGTCACATGCAGGGAGCTGTGGGAAGGCATGTCAGGTGCCGTTAGATCAGGACGCTCCCAGCAGGCCTGTCGTCTGGGTAAGGTAATCTGCCACGGACCTGATTGCTCACTTCAGCTGCTCAGTGCTGACCAAACGCTTCCTATTACAGCAACAAATACCTCCACCCCTGGGGAGACACAGTCGTCTGGGACATAATTCACTCCCATCATTCCCTCAGGCCTATTTAATTGCCTCTTACCATATTTAATTTCCTGAAAAGTTTTAAGTACACGTGAACTAATTCTGGAGTCTGATTCAAGAAAATGAATCAAGAAACACTTTTTAGAAAATCAAGAAATGCTTTTACTGAGCAAGGACTCTTTAATTTGTCAGAAATTACAGTAAAGAATTTTACATTGTTACAAAAGATTTTCTATTTCAAATAAATATAATTTCTATTGTTGAACTTTCTAGTCGAAAAACTGTATCGTGGCTTCCACAAAAATATTAAGCAGGATGACTTAACAGGTCCTGAACTCAATCTGCTTGCAATCACATCATTCTTTATAGGGCACAGCTGACTGGTTCCTGCTGTATCAGTAGCCAATGAGTTCGCTGCTCAACCTTTAAATAATTGGTCAGCATTTGCTGTAGCGACGCGGTTTCAGAGACCCTCCACCTTCCCCAGCTCCACCTGTATAGATCTGCTATGGGTAATTCACGTATGCTATTTTGTACAGCAGCAACAGCAGCATGTCTTACTTGCTCATAGCAGTGTGTCTTGTATGTATTGGTAGTAGCAAGTCCCGTACTTTCTCTACAGCAGCAGCAGCAGCAATAACCAACAGCAGCAGCAGCATAGATGATCTATTCCACCAAGACAAAACATCAACATTGTTATATCCATTACCATGCCAAACACTCCAAGAGTTGTCATGAGAGAAATAAGAAACGTTTCTTGAGCAGCAAATCAGCATTAATGACAGCTGAAAATTCAGCTTGTAAATATATTAAAATAGAAAACAAAGTTATTTTAAAATGTAATGTTCCACAATATTACTGTTTTTACTGTATTTTTGGTCACATAAGTGCAGCCTTAATGAACATAAGAGACTTCTTTCAAAAACATTAAATAAATTTCACCAACCTTAAACATTTGAATGGTAGTGTGTGTATATAAATTTTATATAGAATAAAGAAATAACGCAGATTAAATACAAGAAGCAGAAGTTGACAAAAACTAAAATATTGATTTGTAATATTGTTTTTTTGTAGTTAAATTAATTACTTGGCATTTATAATGAATTTTAATCTATTAATAGCCATAAAAATCACAAATTGAGTGTCAAACCTGTTAAATGTGATTCATATATTCTTAACACTCCTGAGAGCGATGCTGATTCAGCAGGGGTTTGGTGTGCGTTTGATGCATCTATCTGTGGTCCAAGTCGCTCTGTGCATGGTCCACCTTCTCTAATAAAAACAACATCAAGGGAAATGTCATGCTTTATTCTCCTCTCTGTTAAGATATCATCTCTCCCTTATGAAATTTCAAATAAGCTATTAAAAATTGATAAACCTCCTTAGTGCATAAGAATATCTGCCTGGTTAACAAGAGCAGCAAGATTAGTCAATACATTTACATGCTTGAATAGGTTTTGCCTGAGACCTGGATGTGGCCCTAGACACCTCTGTGATGAGAATCTGACACAATCCACACTATTTCATCAAAACTTGCCATTTGCATGAGAGCGAGGTGCCGTTTTTCATGCGGTAATTCTAGAGGACAGATGCCATAGTGTGTGTGCTAAAAGAGGGATAATTCTGAATTTTAAACAGAGGCCAGTGTATGCTTCAGGCTGCATTTGAATTTATGCAGATTGCTGTCAAAGCGATATTACTCATATTTGAATGTGTTTTTCAAGGGGCCTATTCACGTCATGTGTGTACATGTCTTATTAGGTAGCAGTGCAACCTGAAAGGTTAGAGCGTAGCATTATAAATGAATTACACAAGGCTACTGGGCTTGTATCTTTTAACACGGTGTGAAGGCATCAAGTAGAATCTAGTGAGTCAGTGACCCATAAGAACTCTGATATTATGGGGGAGGTTAGATTTATGGTAATGCTTTACAGATCCATTAGCATTGGGGGAGATATCACTACTAATGACAGGAAGAACTAAAATATATCTGTGGGCTTAAAACTTGTAACACTGCATTTTGTACTCGACCCTGCTATAATACTTCAAGCACAATTCCCACCCACATGTTCCTTGGCAGTCTACAATTTAGCTGTTTTAGCGTGTTTTAACTTAAACAAATTTGATTGGCTTGAAACGACAGTGACGATTGGTTAAGTTTTCTGCAAATGAAACCAATTGTAAAACTACAATTTAACCAAAGAAAAAATTACTGACCTAAGTATGATGAGCACCTTGTGTGCAAAAATGTACTTTGAAAATGGCTATAAAATCAAATTGTCATGCACTTTTGATGTAAACAAGTTTGCCAACTTATATCTGGTGCCATTTATGTGTGCTTGAGTTCCCACTGGCATAAATTATCATATATTATGAAACATCAAAAAACCTGCCAATTGCCTCTAATCGCTACTTCCAAGTTGACAGCACTAATATAAACAAAGGAACGGGTCAAACTTTAACAATTTTTTTAAGGACCTAGGACATTATGCAGGACGAGCCACGTCTGGTGTAATCCAGAGGAGGGGGAGGGTGGGGGGGGGGGGGGGGGGGGGCATGCAAATGTGATGACTTTTAGGGGATTTTAAGGCAACTTTGTGACTATACAAACAGAAATCAGGGGAGAACATTTGTTTCTCGTTCCCAAGAGCCCGATGTCTCTCTGTCCCTAATCAGACAGGTTTCGACAAACGCAGTTCCTTTGTTGATAATGTCGGGTCATTAACGCAAATTACTGCTATAGTCTTACAGGACTCGCCCCTGGTGCGATTGTAATCATTCTTAATAGTGAAATGAAGGCATGTGCTTGTTCATGTGTTTTTCATCAGTGCATGATGAGCTACCTTTAAGGCCCAAGATTGCATGCAGTAATTTGGCATAATAAGGCTGTAACTTCGTGGTAAAGGTTTGCGAGAGCAGTGACTTTTCTTTGACGGAACCACAGCCTCAGCAGAGGGCAGTTGTGGTTGTGTAATCAAGCGCTTAGAACAATGACAATCATATTTTTCTACCATAGTCTACAAAGACCTGAAATTACATTTCATTGAGATTTGTTGAATTTCCCTTATAGCACCCACTATTTTGTTGTTTTATGTACTTTATTTATTCACTGTTAGACAAATAGCTATGCTATTACAAATAAACATTGTAATATTAGGCCCACCATGAATTCTGTCTGTAGGTGAGATAATACATGACCATATGGTTTGGTTTATTATATAGTATATATTAATATATTTGTACATTTTGTTTTAACTACTGTAACAAACTCAATCAAAAACAAACCACATTTTATCAAAGATTTTTTTCAGAAGTTTCTTTCATTATCTACTTTTATAAAAAATCAAAAAAATCTGAGGGGCCTCAACTGAACATGATAATTCAGATTGTATTAAGTGAAGTTTTTCACCTTTGTCTCCTAAAGTTTTGTTCGTTTACATGAGACTTAACTTTTGTTTCCCTCTTTGACTTTGTGCGTTTTGCACAACATTCTTAACCAGATGTTTAAAAATAATTTAACCTCTGATTAGAGTCACCTCTTCCCTTTTAATTTCCTCATGAAACTAAGAGAGAGGGAACTAAGGTTGAGCCAAGAGTGGCCTGTCGCAATCCAGTCGGCCGAACGATGTACCTGGCAAAGTCTGAGCGCAGAGATCTGGGTAGTGAATCATGCTGATAATGCAGTTGGGTTTTTGTGGAGGCTGAACCTTAACTGGAATGCTGTCTTTGAGTTTCTCAATACAGAAACACACAAGTAGCAGTTTCACCTCTATCTGTTTCTCCTTTTACCTCATTTGAGAACAGCGGTGAAGAAAGTACAAGGATTGCAAAAGAAAAACTAGAGGGAGGGTTAGGGAGGGTTGCTTAAGAAACTGTCTCAGAAAGACATGATACCTGTGGTTAAGAGCTTAAGGGTTTAAAAGTAAAATGTGAATGTGAAGGGAAATCAACAACAGAATTTGTCTGTTTATTGATTAACAAGCAGATATATATATATATATATATATATCAATCAATAGAATTTAGAGATGCTGGCGTTGTGCTTTGAGTTGTATAGTTAATGGACCAAGCATACAGTAAGTGGAGTAAGACTCAGAGGCTATTTGAGCATTGAAGAAAGACACGGAACCAAAAACATTTTAGGAGAACATATGTAAATGCACATGTTTGTTTAGGCCAGTGGTTTTCAAACTGGGCTCCAGGGGGTGCTGGAGAAATTTGATAATGAATTTAGTTAAAACATATTTAGTAAATGTTTAATTTCATTACCATTGCGGGGCGGCAGTGGCTCAGTGGTTCATGTAGGTTGTCTACAAACCGGACGGTTGGTGGTTCAATCCCCGGTTCCACCTGGCCAAGTGTCGAGGTGTCCATGAGCAAGACACCTAACCCCGGCTGCTCCTGACGAGCTGGATGGCCTTGTATGGCTGACACCGCCGTCGGTGTATGAATGGGTGAATGTGAGGCAAAATGTAAAGCGCTTTGGTGGCCATTGTGTCTGTGAAAGCGCTATATAAATGCAGTCCATTTACCATTTAATGCAAAAAGTTATTACTGATTAATGTTTATTGAGAAATGTGCTTAACAAATTTGTTTATAAATCTAACATTTAAATTGTTCTAAAAAAAATCTAAAATAAATTGTCAGCTTAATAGAAAGTAACTATTTACCAGATCAAATTTGCAGAATATTTTTGTTTTGGCTTTAGTACAGCCAATTATTTACATTTGCAAACATTTTACTCTTAACGTACACGTGATTTTCTCACACATATAAATGAGTCTTTCTACATAAAAAATTCTACATTATATATGGCTTTATAACTTCAGGAAGATCATGGCAACCAAAAACCTGAAAATCTCCACATGTACATAAACTCCTGCTAAATGGAACCATGAAAGCATGCAAAATGCGGCACATAACAGCCGTTGCAATCAATCAAGATGCATGAAGTGACTAAGTGAAAATAGGCCTTAACTGGTCTTAGGAGTCGAATTAGATAATTTCATGATAGAAGGAAAGAGAAGTGCTGCTGTAACATGTTTGATTCATTTGAATTATTTGCATGGACCATCTGCAGTAATCTCACAGATCTGTAACTTATCCCAACATGTGACTCCACATTCTAGCTCTGCCACACTCCAGCTGGTGAACCTCTTTTGACTGGTTTAGATGAAAATATGGGCCACCGTGCTATAAGTCAGCTATGCTGTTTTATCTTAGCATGCGGAAGAAGATGTGTGTAATCAAATTTTAAATGGAATTTTGCATGTACATTTTCAAGTGTGAAAAGTCCGGCTCTTTGACACATGGCGTCTTTGAGGCGCTAGCTGACTTTTCCCCTCTTTTCTCAGAAATACTTGCGTTGTGAAGTTTGAGTGACAGGAAGGCGAGAGGTGATCACTCAGGCAGGAAGTAGGGAGTGAAATGACTCGCTGGTTGATTGGCGCTTCAAAACACAAACGGCAGACTTTCAAGCATTCTCTAAAGATTCAATAATTTAAACAATTATTTATTCTTGTTTTTAAAGTTCTACATTTTTGCAAAGAGAGATTATGCAGTGTGCATTAGAAAGGTCAGCCTCACTGCTGTATGTCGATGCTACGTTTGTACAAATCTTTATTTTAGCCTCAATCAGAGTATGATTATTTCCATAAGAGAATACATTTGTGGATGGGTATTGCTCAACATGAGCAGGTGGAGGTCTAGCCAGAGGCATGCTGCCACGCTGACCCCCAGTAGGGATTAACATTGCACCTGCTTTACAGGAAATGGAGGGGGAGGATTTAAAATGGGAATGGGGGAGAAGAGGCGAGCACCTGTGGACGTGGGTGACTCCGGAAGCAAAGGGAAACCCTTAGGATTAGAATCCATCTGCTCCTGGTTAAACGCAGCTCTTGCTGGAACTGCTACTAACTTTGCCTTTGACTTCCAGCTTTGTTGAGAGGAGTTACGAGGAACTTTGTTGTGATACGTTCTCACCACAGTTTTGATATTTATATGCTCATTTCAGGTTACGAAATAGAGAATTAATTATTGAAATGGGTTGTCCGTTTTAAATGTTGACTATTATAATTATAATAGTAATAATAATAGTGGCCAAAAGAGATGTCCGGATGGAATATTTGTTTTTAATGACCCTAAAGTTCGATTTAACTGTCAAAATATGAGGAAAATATATTTTTTATTTTTTTAAAGAAGATAGTCCATCATTTGAAGGTAACTTTCGGCCCTCTACCAGTTAAAACACAAAACTGCGTGCATTTTGCGGAAGAACATTGTTTTGGTTGTGCTTCGGCTCTGCGTGACTGTGCAGAATATGACCCTTCACAATAGATAATGCTTTACAATGAACTCTGCTAGAGAGCTATAGGGCAATTTATCTGTTAGATAAAATACCTTACTCACCCGTTGAAAGCCAAGCCCATCTTAATTCTCATTTTATTCCGAGCTCTGTTACTTTCTGTTTTTGCTAGCAGACTCCCCTCTGTTCAACGTTTTTTTTTTTTTTAAATGGGTGATTCCCTGGAGGTTAAAAATTTAGCATGAACCATGTCAACCTTTCTCGCTCGTTGTGACAACTAACTTATACCACTTTGTTACGTAGGGTGAACAAAAAAACAAACAAAAGGACAGCTGGATTCAAATGCAGTGAGTTCAATAACAGAATAACCATCATAACAAATCCAACACTGAGAACAGGGAACAAAATGAGTTCACCAAACATAACATCCATGCAGGACAAGAGTCGACAAGGAACACAAGAAACACTGGGGTTTAAATACACAAGGGGTAATTGGCAAACAAGACACACCTGGGAACAATCAAAGAACTAATCAACAAGAAAAACTACAAAGTACTACAAAACATGGCGCAGAACAGGAAATAAGAAAGTCCACACAAGACCAGGGGAACACAGCCTGGGATCATGACACACTTCCACACCATATACACGTCAAAGAAGCCGGAGAAACTTTTCTCTATTTACAGATATGATGAGACACGCACGGGCGAGTGATGCATGTATGCAATTTCCCACGAAAACCATCCCATTAGGTCTAAAATATAAACACTTATAATAGGCTTGCCATTACCATAGTGATTCAGGGTAAGACAAAAAAAAAAACATGTTTTAGAAAAAGCATTGATGATGTATTGTCTATTCAAATGATGTTAATTTTGAACAAAAAAGTGAAATAGTTTAAATATTTTAAATTTGTGGAAGGAACAAAACACTAAACTTATTTTTTTTATCTGACAAAATTATTTGACAAAAAAAGAGGCAAACTACAATTACAGGTTTTATTAAATTCCATAGAAAAAGAGAAGGTAGAGGAGGACTACAAAACCTAACCCAGAAACTGAACACAGGGACAAAAGGAACATAATTCTACTTCAAAACAACACAAGACAAGGGAACACAGGCCGGGATCATGACAAACGCATCACAACAAAGTTATCTGTAACTCCTCTCAACAAAGCTGGAAGTCAAAGGCAAAGCTAGTAGCGGTTCCAGCAAGAGCTGAGTCATTTATATATATATATATATATATAATATTAAAATAAATATAATAATAATGATGATGATGATGATGATGATAATTATAATAAAAAGGTATACATTTCTATTTCATGTTCACTTTACAATCAACATCCATTCAATTAACAAACAAATGATAAAATAAAATGAATAATAGTGATAATAATAACAATGATGTGCATTAAAAAATATATAAAAATGAAATAATAATAATTAGCTTGTGTTTGTTTCAGAATTTCTGTCCATAAGATCTATTCATATCAACTAGATATAAAATTGGTTACTGTGATGCACCCTTGTCATCACATAATATTTCCAAATTCAAACAACAAGGACATCTCTGGACTGAAATTTTGCTCATAAAATGGTGCATCAAAGTCGTCAACAAGAGGATGTTGTTCTCTATCCATACTTGGAGCGTTGCCTTTTCCTAACTATCCCAAGTTGGACAGCTTAACGATGCTGTTACTCTTCAGTTGGATCTGAGTCTTGTGGCCCAGCACGGCATTGTGGGTGTTGTCCCATTCTGCAAAAATCATCCAATTCACCCTTTAATACATTCCACAAAAATCTCTAAACAGCACACAATTACAGATTTGGAAACTCCATTTTGTAGCTGGATGCCTTGCAAAGCTCTTACAGAACAAGTCTGGGTTCCGTCCAGTTTGGATATCTTGGGTATCAGATGTCTCCTGCACATGCATCTCTCTTGTATAATCAAAGTCTGAGGCTGATAAAGGTAAAATGCAATACATTTTTTGGCTGTGACCTGTCGGTCTTCGCAGATACGGTCTGGGTGTGCGCCATTTCCATCGCTCAGTGGGTTGTCTCTCTTTAGCCAAAGCAGTTGTAAAACCAAAGGAGTGTGCTATCAAATGAGCCTGACAGGGGCCTGATAAAAACAACTTTTGCCAGGGAGAAAAACAGAGCCTTGGCTAAGCTCACATAACTAATGTAGGCCTTGCATCTTACTCTCCAGGATTTTAGACTTCTCGCTGCTACCCTTGGCAGAAGCATCACTCGCATTCACATAGGCAAAGGACCTCCGAAAGAGCACCAGAAATGTCTGCCAAAATGCTCACAGCTCAGTTTAAGGAAAACAATCCAAAACTGCACTGAAACTCATTTCTTCCCACTGGGCTGTTAGTCAGGACCTGAAGTTATGTCAACTTTTGGGAGATTTTTGTGGAAGAAATCTTTTTTTGCCACTAACGTCTATGGCCAACATTTGCTCTATCTTCATGTATTTTCATAGGACTTTAATTTGAAGCCTGCAGCCTCCTTCCAGTCCGGACCGTGACTCTTGTAAACAAAGAGAGCGGGGATTAAGTTAAATAGCGAAATATGTGTTTGCTATATTGCCGCACCTACTGTTGGCATAACAAAGAAAAGTGTTTGTTGGTCATCTGAGAAAATATAATTGAATCGGTTCAAAATGTAAGGAAAATTGCTGTATAATTCAGAGGCATTTGAAGGTTGACGGTGCTAAATGAGAACTGTTCTTTGCTAATGAGTAAAAGAAGATGTTTGTTTTTTAGAACAATTGAACAGATTCACCCGCTCCGTCTGTGTGTTTGACGCACGGCATGGATTATGTAGCCTCTCTTTCTTTTTAACCATTTCACCAGTTGCAGCGTGGACTTTCAAGATTCGCAAGTATTCCCTCCAGAATTCATTAATCATTTAATCCCGGTATCGGCGCCTCTCCTGTACGAACATCTTGCTTTAGGTACTTTTATTCCTTGTAATAAAACTTTAATGTGGTATCCTCTATATATTCAAGTTCAGGCATCAATATTTCCTTCTTTAAATACTTAATGCACAGCCTGCTTCATATCTTTCAACTTTTAAACACGAAGAGCGCAAAAGTCGGAGGCTCAGATGTCTAACTCACTGAAATACTTTCATGCTAAAGATCAGATATTGAGTATAATCATATGTATAATCACATATCTGCTGCAAAAATAGCCATTTCACCTGCAGGCTGAGGATTCACATTGGTGGGATCTGCTGGTTCTGGAAGTATTTGGCAGCATGTTTGTGGATGTGGCCCGTGGCATTTGACATGATGTTCTTATAGGTTTGCTCTGAAGATAGTCCATCATTCAAATGCACAAAGGGCCCTGCAGGGACTCACCCTTAGCAAGCTCTCAATCCATTTATGTATGTGAGAACGGTCTTAACTGTGGGCTTGTTGATTTTTTTTTATTTTTTTTTTACTGTGACAGTGTAGAAAATGTTTGAGCTGATTTATTTTTTCCTTAAATCTGAATTTACATATAATATGATTGGGTTAGAACCTGACAGATAGGTATAGAGAGGCAATGATTTTACCACAGATAAGTGACGCTCATTGACATGACATGAAGCAGAGCACATAAAACACCTCTTGGCCATGGTAAAATCACTGTAAATGTGACTTAATCAGTAATCATTAATAAATAATTAGATTTATTAATAGTAAGAATTACCATAATCTTTCTGAAATATAACTGCAGTACAGTTCAAGTTCATGGTCTGTAAGATTTCTTATTGTTTTTGAAAGAAGTCTCTTATGGTCAACAAGGCTACATTTATTTAATTAGTCAAATGAATACAGTAAAAAACAGTATTTTGTGAAATATTATTACAATTTAAAATTGCATGCTTTTTACGTAATTTATTCCTGTGATCAAAGCTGAACATAATTGATATGAACATAATTGTCTTGACATATCTAAAAATCCAGAAAATAACTTTAACTCTTTAAAGTAAGGCTCAATTCAGTAACATTAGTTAATTAACTAATAAACATGAAATAACAATGAAAAATAGAACACATAATTCATAAATCTTGGTTAATGTTAATTTCTACATATGTATAAATTAGTAGTATTTAATATATTGTGAAAAAACATGAATTAACAATGAACATAACCAATATTAACAAATTTTTTTTTTTTTCATTTTTAGTTTAATACCTAATGCATTACCTAATGTTAAAAAATGAAACTCGTTTTAAACGTCTCTAAATTTTGGTTTAAGTTTCCATTTCCAAACCACATAGAACTTACTATGGAATTCTATTGACGTGTGTGCTTTCTATTTTACAATGACTTTGTCTTATCCAATCAGATTTAGCAAACAGCAGTTTGAATTAAGTTACTCGTAGCAGTAAACAGTGACTCTTCTGTGTCAGGATGTGTTTTGCTAGGTAATCATGCCTAATCATGAATCACAAATGAAATAATTAACAGAACTACAGAGAGCTCATGGGCAGAGTATTACCATTCATTAACAAATTACACCTTGCGTTCGCATCACGTATATTCATGCCTCGCTTGTAATTGCATAGAACACACCACCATTTGCCCCATGTTTGGCTGGGCGGGTAAAAGTTACAGAGCGTGTAATTTGCTGCTCAACAACAAATTACATAACCACTTATCCACTCCAGCGTCCCTCCAACACAGACAGGTAGAGCCTGCAGCTGACGACCGCCTCCTGCGTCTCAGACTGCCGATGCTGGGAAGCTCTTTTCTTGCCTCATTGAAGAAAGACATTGTGGATGACACGTTTCACCTGGCACGCGTCAGAGTCTGGCAGACAGCCGTGGCCAGTACACCTGAGGCCAGCGCTCCTGGATCACTTGCTCTCTCTCTGTCTCTCGCTCTCTCTGGCTCACTGTATGTTTGATCTAATGTGACATCTTGAGGGAATACCCAGCATGCTGTTATGTCTGCTCTATTACCGGCTGAGTGCCTCAGGTTTACCTCTGTGACTGTGTGTGTGTGTGTGTGTGTGTTTTGTGCAGTATTTTTATCTATATCTAAGTAGCAAAACTGACAGTGTTCACAGATACTCCGTTTATTTTGTACATATTAGATATTGTATTTTTTATGCATTGTAATTATTTTTATTGTAAATAATATAAATATTTACTTTAATTAGTCATTTCATAATTTTTCATTACTTTATCTTTAAATATATATATATATATGTGTATATTTTTATTTATTTGATTATTTAGATTTTTATGTATATTTGATGAGGTAGACCAGGGATAGGTTGATGTTCAGTGCTATGGAAATAAAACACAATTTTATTGACTTGACAAATTTTTGACTTTTTTTTGTCTAATCAATAATTTATTGTATTGATTTATTGTAGGCTATATTAATTAATACGTTTCTACACCAAAAGAACTTAAACACTGACAAATGCTTGGTCAGAGAAAGAAAAGAAGGCCACGTTCAGACCCAAATCACTTTTTTTTTTTGCTCACTGCGACTTTTTTCTGTGAACAGTACAAACCACATGGAATCGTATCTTTTCGATTCTGATTTGGGCCACTTCCATATGTGGTCCTAAATCAGATACAGGTCTTTTGCAAATCGACCTCAGTCTAAACAGTCATATCTGAATTTTACGTCACTCTAGACAAAGTCCTTTTAGGCAAGTCATGCCACTCGGCCGCCATCTTGGCAACGCCTCCGGGCAGCTATTTCGGACTAACAAGACCAGGCTCCTATCTAAATGAATGGGCAGAGAGTCAGAACTGCAATTTCACTGGTCACCGGGACATAAAAACTGCATGTATAGAAACAGCAGTCACAATTCTGCACTGGTGGGAGTCACTCCAAAGATTTTACATATAGGTAGTTATTTGGTCACTGTGTGAATACGGAAGACGGCAGAGAAGTTAGTCACTGGAGCGACGGTGAGCTGTTATAAGTATTACAGTGACAGGTCTATACAAGTAGAACTTGAGGAAAACTCTGTTACAAGTATTACAATGACATCTCTATACAAGCAAAACTTGAGAAAAACTCTGCTCTCTTTCTTGGCCCATTTCTTGTGGTTCTTTACCTTCAGAACCTCTCAAGAGAAATGTGGCTAATGGCGAATGACTCAGATCTTCAGGCTGGCAACAAATTAGAGAGTCTGCGATGAAGGTAGTTTAAAGTAAAGCAAGTGGTCAGAACATTTGGTAAGACAAATGTTAGACAACATGTTACATTTGAAGTGTTCAATAAGAAAATGATGAAAAGATAGCAAGATTTTTTTTTCTGAATATCTGACAGCCAAATAGCTGTCCACTTACAAAATGCTGTAAATAATAAACAAGCACAAAATAATCAAGCATATATTATTATTTTTTTGCTTACTCAAACAATAATTTAACAAAAAATATAATATATATAAATAAGAATACAGTATCATAACACTACTGTTGAAAAGTTTGGGAATAGTAATAATTTTTTTTCTTAAAGAAATTCGTTTTATTTCACAACAATGCATTAAATTAAGTGAAAGTAAAGACATTTATGTTACAAAAAATTCAAATAAATGCTGTTCTTTTGAACTATATATTTATCAAAGAATCCTGAAATAAAAAACGGTTCCAAACATAGATAATAAGAAATGTTTTGTGTGATCCAAATCAGCATATTAGAATATTTTGAAATTGTTATTTTAAATTGTAATAATAATATTTCCCAATAATATTGTTTTTATTGTATTTTGATCAAATAATTGCAGCCTTGGTGAGCATAAGAGACTTACCGACCCGAGACGTTGACTGGTAGTGTATATAAGCACAGAAAGAATCATCAATAAGCTACGTATTCACCGCATGAGCTGGACTTGGACTGAAGCTGTACTGATGTAGACTCTTCTATAGCAATCCGAATACCATTCTTTAAATAGAGGCCATTTCTTTCTCAATCACAGTTTTTGCTCCTTTTTATTCGGCAAATGGTTTCATTAAATGTGTGCTCTTCAATAACCATGTGTATTTTACATTGCTATTATTATTTGGTACACAATACCTTCCCAATTTGTTTTATTTCAAAGAGAATGTAGTGGCACAGATTTAAAGGAGCATCATCTTCCTGCAGAGAGAAGTCAATATGTTTCAGCGCAGGTCTGCATAACCTCATTTGTAGCTTCTTGTCCTGTTACTTTATGAATAATTCAAGTACGCCGAAAGCAAGTGTGCTGTGCGTGTCTCCGTGTGCGTGTGTGTGTTGTGTGCGTGGAGGAAACGCTCTGTCTGAGGAGCCCTTGCCCCAACTTAGAGACCTCCAACTGTGCTGCCGAGCATCTCGGTATCGCTGCAGATGAAAGTCTAGAGGCCTGAGTGTGTGTGTGTGATCTGACATTGAAGATATGCTCTTGCCTTGAGCAAAGTTCTTCCCCTCTTCTCGAATGCATCCAAATCCTCACGAGAACGTCATATTCAAATAATGAATACAAACACAATTGCGCTTGGCAGATCGCATAAACAAAGTCAGAAAACAATCAATAACTGATCTCGCAATTATATCTTGACTTATGACAATAGGAATAATCAAGTTGGATGGAGAACGAGGGTGGCGGTTGGAGTCAAAGCCAAACGTGTTTAAAGGTGTTAGATGTTAGGTAGAGAGGTCAAATACTCCAACTTTTTTTTTGACCTGAACACTTTCCTTGGGCTTTTGACCTTTCAAGATGAACCAGAGAACTTGTTCAGCTCATTAGGGAGCTCAAATCTAACAAAAAAAAAAATCTGCCTGGTGAATCAATAGTAGCAAAAACGAGTGGCCCGGCACACACAAAAAACAGATTCTCGTTATTGTGCAAAACACAGACCTTGGGCGCCAAAGTATGTGCAGCAGGCCAAATAATTCCTAAACATAGACTGCAACAACCCATTTTGACAAACAAGAGCCAAGGGATAAAGTAACGTTAGGAGCTGCATTCCGCTGGACGTGTCAAGATTCTCCTTGTTATTTAATATTTAAGGAAGAGTGCAGCACCTTTCTGTAATATGGAGCAGATGGTGGCAAATCGAGTCCTGCTATTGCCATCTGTGAAGAGCAGGTGTCTGCCAATTGTGTTGAAAAATGGGATCCAGTCCAGGAACTACCTGACCAAAGACAAACACCCAGCAGGGAGCACTTTGTCAATTCACTGCATGTTTATCCTCAAATATTCTTTCTTTCCCCTCTACCGATATATCTCCAACCCCTAGCTTTGTCTTTTACTATCTTCATTTAACATCTCTCTCCTGTAAAGTCACTCCCCCCTTTGCCCACTATTCTAAAGGAGATGGGGTCGCCTCAGAGTCCAGAGAGGGCAGCACAAGTGTGGCATTGTGGGCCAAAGGAGAGACGACCATTGTTCCTGCCCGCTGCCTGCCACAGCTGTGCACGAATAAGAGCAGGGACAAACCACAGCATATATCAATGTGGAGGCTGTGAGGGATGGTCCACGGGTGTCCACACTCAAAGAAGCCTAGTGTCTTTCAACTAAAAAATGCCAAAGGGCGCACAAATCACTCAAGGTGACGCTTTTATTTCTTTCAATCCATAGGAGTTGACAAGAGAGCTAGTAAAAGGAAAATGACTCCTGAGGAATAGAAAATGCATGTGTAAGATATATTATCTATCTTTGTATTGATGCATATATATATATATATATATATATATGTGTGTGTGTGTGTGTGTGTGTGTGTGTGTGTGGTATTTGTAAATTTTTAGCCTGGAAGGTGGAAGAAGGATCTAGTATTTGTGCTGAATTTGATTCAACATGAAACTAAGTAGAAACAGCTCACACTCAACAGGCTGCTGCATCTAGGCTAGTCAATGAACTGGAAGGATATTGGACATAGTATCTGCAGGATATTGGCAGCGGGCAGGGCTCCCTGTGATCGAGGCTGAAAACGAACGGCGCAGGGGCAAGTTAGGCACAGCATGTTCACCCCAAGCATGCCCTTTAAGAACTGTGAGTGCATTTATCGCTGCAGGAGCGCCCTAAGTCCACACTAAGCTTCTCTTCCATAACTTACAGAATTACCCCTCACTCCTCTCTCTTTCTCATGTTTTTCTTGTGCTCCTGTTATTAGCTACTGCTCTGGACAAATATTGTGGTTGTGGAGTCAGAACAGATATCCGTCTTACAAAGTGAACAAGATAGGGACAGAAAGAGGTTAGGAACTGCTCTTGGACAGGAGAGGAATGCTGGGAGGAGGTGTGTGCAGATTCAAAGCAAAGAAATACTTATTTGCCTCCAAGTCATTTCAAGATTTTGTGGCCATTAATATATAAATATATACACTAACGTTCAGATGTCTCTTATTGTCTCCAAGGTTGCATTTATTTAATAGAAAATTCAGTAAAAACAGAAATATGGTGAAATTTGTCAAATTTTCAGTTACACTTTATTTTAAGGTAGCGGTGTTAAAGTGTAATTATATATTTTTAAGTACCGAGTAATAATAATTAACAACATGTACTTACTATAGGGTAAGGGTTAGGATGAGGGTTTGGTTTAGGGTTAGTTGGATGTAATTATGCACAATTTATAGTTATTACTATAGTAACTACATGTAACACGTGTAACAAGGACACTGTAAAATCAAGTGTTACCCAATTTTAAATTTTCAAATATTTTAAACGTTTTTTTTCCTGTGTTGAAAAAGCTGAATTTTCAGCAGCCAATGTGATACGATACTCCAGTCTTCAGTGTCACATGAGCCTTCAGAAATCATTCAAATATGCTGATTTGGTGCGCAATAAACATTTTTATCAATGTTGAAAACAGTGCTGCTTAATATTTGTGTGGAAACTGCGATACTGTATACGATTTTTTTCATGATTCTTTGCTGAATAGAGACGCAGTATTTATTTGAAATAGTAAAGACGTATAGTTTTACAAAACATTTCTGAAACTTCTGATTAATTCACTGCATCCTTGCTGAATAAAAATAATAGTTCATTTAAAAAAAAAAACTTTGAACGAGTATGTTTTTTTTTAAATAATAGTTTCATTCAGCAAGGATGTATTACACTTAGAAATTAATACTCTTATTAATTTACTTTTGCACTGTTTATATATCTAAATTCTATATATTTTTTAATCTGTACAATGTTGTTATTTATTCATTTTAGATGTTACACATATCAGATTGCCATATTTTGCATATTACCATTTCCATAACATGTTTTCTGGTCAATGATGTTCAATGATTACTTACACTGCTTTGACATTTATACCTAAGTGCCATTTGCAAAAAATGATATATGAACTTATGGTTGAATGTAAACAGTATTGTAATTGTGCAAAAATACAAAGTCAATTAAATAAAGTTGAATAAAATCTAATGTAACACAGCAAAATATATATTTTTTCCATTTACATTATTCTAATGTCATTTGTAAATTGAAATCTCAGTCAGTTGCTAAAATAGCATCTAAATAAGAGCATTTCAAAACAGTGAGTTTCAGAATAATGTTTCAGTGGCAGATGTTTTAGCAGGGGATTGAACAGATTTTTATGAATGTTTATTGCACCTGACGATGACTGCATAAGAGACTAACTCTGAAGTCACACATGGGAGATCTGAGAAATACTTTTCTTCCTCTCAAATTTCCCTCTATTCTCCTGTTCAACTTCACAAGAGACATTATATGCATATGATATGACAGTTGATCTTGCCATTAATGTCTCATGATGGATTACTTATATTTAAAATATCATCAAGCTTTTGTAAGAGTTTGAGGTCCCCTTCTGCGAAGCTCACCTTCAAATCGCTATGTGTCACTTGTGTGTTAAAAGCGGCCTTTGACACTCATCTGGCTGTGCGTACGATAGTGAGCATTGCATTATGGGAGTGGAATCTTGTCAACAGGAAGTTGGATTGTCCACAAGGCCTCGCTCTGTCGTTTAAACAGCCTCTTCGTTGTGATACGCTCCTCTATCCATGTGTGGAAAAAAACAGCTGGACATAAAACCTCTGTGTGCGAGTTTGTGCGTGAGCATGTTTTACTCTCCGAGCGCCACAGATAATGGTGCGATCCTCTTCTACCCCCCGAGGATGCACTTTGGCTAAGGAACGGGGACCGGGGACAGAGGGGAATCACAGAAAGCGTTATGAATGTGCGTTTGATTTCATACGCCACAGGGGTCCGCGGCACAGTGGGCCACTTGTTGTGCGGCCGCCCAGATGTGCACCCGCCCGCTCGGATGAGGTCCCCCCTCAAAGACGCCCTGTTAGCGCTGCTGTCTGTGGAGACAGTGAGGAGCCCTATCCTCACCTCGCCCTGAGACCGGCATACACACACACACACCTCTGAAATGAATCAGTCCTGTACCAGGCAGAGCAGCAGTGTGAAGGGAAGATTCAATCATTCCAGTGTTTGCGTTTGATTGTGTTGAAGAGCTCGACTGCCAATGTGTGGTGTATAAAATGTGAAAAAAGACATGATATACAACCCTGTGTCTGTGGGGTTACATACTGGGAGCAAACAAGAACATATATGTTTAAGAACAATGAATAAGTCAAAGCATACATCCTCTCTGGGGCCACGCGATGATGAGGATGCATTTTGTCTGCCAGCTAAATAAAAACCTCCAAGGATAGTGTTTCCCAGCCTTAGACCACTGGGGATCTCAGATGCTTCACAAAAAAACACTTGTTTTAAGATGGTTATATCTTTTGCTTTAGTGTTGTCAATAGGAAATATACATTTTAGATTTCCAAACATTCATTTTGCCTTTAGCAACTACTGTAAAAATCCAGAGACTTATTTGTTATATGAATTTACGTGTCTCAAAATATCTTTAAGAACTGTCAATGGATCCAAGCTGTTTGGAACAACCTATACCTGCAAACCTCTTCAAAACTGTGCACAACTGTTCTTTGGAAAAAGCTTTTTTAAAGAAAAAGGGTCATGCTAAAAAATGTATTCAATTTAGCTAACAGACGTTCAATGTATTATTTTTGACAACATAGAATGGCTAAAACAGTAGCTACTATAGTTTACAGGAAGGTTGTTCCAATTGTCTTGGAGATGTTGCCACAGTTTTTCTATTAATTTAGTATGTCTCGTATTTTATGTCTCTTTATATAATCCCAGACTGACTTGATGATGCTGAGATCAGATCTCTGTGAGCACTCCTATAAAAATGATCATCACTACAATATTTGCAAAAGGAATGTTTGGAAATCTAAATTGATATCTCCCATTGACTCACTAAAGCTAAAGATATAAATAACTTGTTTTTGTGAAGCATCTGATGTGACTTTTGCACAGCACTGTGTGTGTATATCACTGTAACAATACTGTTAAAATATTCTGTTAAATATACTTTAAAATAATACAATAAACATTAACTAAATAAAAGAAAATGTAACACAAACACTGTAATGCACCTAGCTGATAACGAAAATGAAACCAAATTATTTAATCATATGTGATATGTCATGACTGCTGGGAATGTCCTTTTACTGTTTTTCACCTTAAATTAAACAGCAGTTTATTGTTGTTACTTGCAAAAAACAGACAAACAAACAAACAAACAAACATACTTTTGACAGTATAGTAAAAAGACATTTAATACTCTCTATCTATAAAATATACATATGCATGCACACACACACTAGAATGATTACAGAGCGCATTGAGCACACTTGGATTTGTGCTGTATATCGGCTAAATCACATGATATGGTGATACTAAACGTTTCTGATTATGTCCATGTTTATAAGGCACAGTAGCACAAATGCATGAATGGCCTTTGGGAAATTTGACATCTATCACTATTTTTAGGGATAAAAAAGTCAAGAAGAGTAAAACAGCCTTTGGTCTAAAAACTTTACAAGGAAAGATTGGAAAAGAAAAAAGGGTATGGAGCTCATCAAACACATGAATGCAGAATTAGCATGATACACCTGACAAAGCAGCAAAGAGAGTTTAAATTATAGGATGCCAAAAGTCATTTATAGCAGCAGGAGTGTTTTTACATTCTCTTTTATATGGGTTATTGATGTGGAGCTCCTGTGAGAAAGAACACATTGTACCTCCAGGTGTGACAAGACGCTTTTGTGTTCGCAATGATTTCTTTGTCACGCACCTTCCCAAAGGAAGGCTAAGTGGCCATTGTCAGGCATTTAAAGGGGACGCACCCTGCTGCTCATCATTCATAACCTGATCGATACTCACAAAGGGAGGCTATCGATATGCCACACTTTCACCTAGCCCAACGCAAGCTCATAAATGCAGCAACACAGGCCTCAACACACACGCACGCAGATAAATAGAAAGTTTTGGATTTTGACATTTAAAACAAAGCAATGCATGTAAAATCAATAAAAAAAGACAAGACTAGATATGATTTATAAAAACAGTACGTACCCTTAAGAAGGTCTTTTTGCTTCATTCAACTGTTAAATGAAAGCTCATCTACGGGATTGTTGTGTGCATTGAACATACATGTCAAGATGTTTTTAATCAGTGCTGTTTTCAGGAATCAAATAGATAGAACGCAATGATAAAATGAAAATGTAAAATTTGTGGCGGAGAGGGCACATATATGATATATAAATATGACATAGTCTGCTGTTGTGCTTACAGGGACCTGGGTTTGAACTCAGTCTGGTTCATGTCCTGATCCCACCCCACCCCCTCCCCTTTCTCACCCTCCACTTTCCTGTCAGTTCTCAACTGCCCTGTGTAATAAAAAATACCCCCCCCCCCCCAAAAAAAAAAAAACCCAAAACACACACACACACACACACACATATATATATATATATATATATATATATATATATATATATACACATGCTCATCATTCATAACCTGATCGATACTCACAAATATATATGTCAGATTAGATACATTTGTTAAATATAATGCCATAAACCACATTTAATTAGTCTTAAATTTGGCAGCATTAGAACTAGCACTTTTTTGAAGGAAGTTATTACTTTTATGTAAAAAGGATGCATTAAATTAATCAAAAGTGACAGTAAGACATTTGCAACGTTACAAAAGATTTCTATTTCAAATAAACGCAATATTATGATTTCTGAAGGAACATGTGACACTGAAGATTGAAGAATAATTTAAAATGTAAAATGTTAAAATAGTAAACATAATTACTGTTTTACCGTATTTTTGATCAAATAAATGCAGCCTTGGTGAGCAAGAGACTTCTTTTAAAAACATTTAAAAAAAACACCCCAAACTTTAAATTGTAGTTTACATTCATTTAATATTTCACGGTAAAGTCTGGGCTAATACACACACTGTTATCAACCAATTCAAGGTAAATAATTGTTCAAGGTAAATAAAGATGTTTTCTGCAAAACAGAAGATTTATCAGTTTATGAACATGACTGCATGGCTCATGTGGAAATGTAGTGTGACTGCTCTTCCTGGGACGTATAGTGACCCAGATAAAGTGAATGCAGTATTGATGCACATCGAGGGGGCCTTTTTATCTTTGCGATCAATTTGGTGCATTCACTCAGGGTCCGTCTCTACAGTGCTACAGGACACCTGCTGAAGCTTTAATATCTGACCAGTCGATATCTGTAGCCCTTCACACCACAGAGAGAGGCACAACACCACAGTCAACCTCTGCCAGCTCTCAAACAACGGCCCAGTAACACTGCACACTCTTGGAAAGATGTGGACATAGGGAATGTCATCTCAGTGTTCTTTGTAAGAAAGTAGTTATATTATGCATGCCTTTTTATTATGCATACATGATGAATAGCCCGTGCACTCTACACTCATCTGCAGATAATGAGGTAAATAAACTGAACTGGGATGACCATTTGAGTGACCAAAATTCACCCTCCAAAATGTGATTATTAATGGTCTTGTTCTTTAGCATAGAAATTCATTGGTTAAAAATACTTTATCAAAAACAGTTTGAGGACAAATACATTTGAATTCATTATGCCAAGAAAAATGTGATTTTTCATTCCATTGATGCATCATCATATGATTGATTCACTGGCCTAAAAAAGTCTTCAGAATGCTTAATCACAAATGAAATATCATTACTATTTTGATACTATAATGTTTTTAAATATTTTACTAAAAGGATAAAAAAACACATCTGAAACACACACACACACACACACACACACACACACACACACACACACACACACACACACACACACACACACACACACACACACACACACACACACACACACACACACACACACACACACACACACACACACACACACACACACACACACACACACACACACACACACACACACACACACACACACACACACACACACAAAATAGATCAAAGTTACTTTTCATGGCATGCGATTTAAAAACAACCCAGCCATATTCTTTAAAAAGGCAGTGACAAAGATCTTTGTCTAAAGGTACTATCAGCTTTCAAGACAGAAATAAAAAAAGCTCCCACAAGCTGTACATTTTTCACAAACGTTCTCCCGTGGGACAGGTTAAAGTGAAATGGCAAACTAAACAAACACGGCGGTGCAGGCTTACACATTCTCCTGTCTGAATGAGTCAGCTGACAGGACGTGGAGAAAGGTTGCAGGTCTCAGATGAGTTGCATAATGCGGCCCTCTTTCACTTCTTTCATTGAAGCTCAGGCTTCACAATGTTATACTTACATATATACAATAGCCAATAGCAACAAGAGGAATGCCTAATAATAATTATCATTCCTTTTATTTGCTGAATGCCAATTATGTACCAAGCCCCCCTCCCCCATTTTTTCTGTCTGTTTTACATGATAATATTGATGTGGCCACTAACTCATTGCTTACTATGAGCATATTGTAATGATGTATTGGTGACATCAAACAGAAGACACACTCTAAGAACTCTATTTATAATCATTAGCAGCGGCAGTGCCTAACCTAGGCGTGACCTTTGTCAATTAACTACTGTGCAGCGATTATAGCTGATTAGCCTGACAGTAAGCGTCTATGAGTCTCCGTAGTCATTAAACAGTGGCATTCTCCCAGCAGCATGAGACCCGGCACTCCGGGCTAGCGGTGACGGATGACATGGTTCAGGGCTTCAGGGGGGTTTTGTGCGACCTTCGAAATAGTAAAGGGGGCAGTGTGGACGGTGTCTCTGAGTAAGTTAACAGTGCGAGCGATTCATGCGCTTTCTCCAAAGAGGCATTCTACGAGCGACACAAATCTAAGGGCACTTGTAGATAACAACCTGAGCGTTGTCAGAGAGCACCATTGTTGGGGATTTTGCCTGAAATTGGCCAGGACCCTCTGGTCATGTGAACTGACCGCAACTGCCAAAAAAAGGTCGGAGTGTTCAGCGCTTGAATGTGTTTAATATGCAAAGCTACAGAGTAGACGAGAAGTTTTATCCTGCCATGACAAACTGCAATCGGGTTAATAAAAAAGATGATGCAATTATTCTGAAAAAAGCTGCAATTTGAGCCTTTACATTGGAAACAGGTAAATTGAATGTTGCAGAACATGATTTCTTGTGCCATTTCAGATGGATACAAGAAACAAAACGGAATCAAAAGATTCTGAAACGGGAGCAAAAATTCCATCGCATCTCTCAGCCCCACAAAGCGATAAGCGCAGAAGCAAAGTGCACAGCCAAACACTGTCATGAGTAGAGTGAATAGGATTGCTCTTCTATCGCCTCTCTTTTCCCAAAACCGAGCTGACAACCTCCGGCGACGCTTTCCATTCAAGCTTAGCGGGAACACGTTTTCATTTCAATATCACTGAGTGGGCTGGGACGGCCTTTGATGTCTACCTAGCCGGTACCTTGTGGGTAATCTAGCCCTTGGATTAAGCCATTTCGAAAACGTTTTTCCCCTCCTCTCTTCCACAGCCAAGATTGCCATCACTGCCTCCGTAATCTTTTGTAACAGAAGCTAATGCAGAAACACCTGCCACACAAGCCGGGCACATCCAGTCCTGTCGTCGTAAGCAGATTACATTCTGCAATGCCAGGTATTTGAGGAATATTCATGTCGCTAAGTGCTTATGTAATGAGTCATAAAGCGCTATAGGCTCCCCCCTCCCCCCCACTCTCCCTTACTTGTTTTTGAGTTGATCTCATCCCCATAAATGAGTGAGCCTTTGGGGCATTGTTTGGGTTGAAATCCCTGGCCCATGCCAAGAAGTGAAATTGCTGCGCCTTGGGGGTCTTGGAGACAAACTAAAGAGCCAATCCTCTGACTTGCTGTTGTTTCACTGGTAGTCTTGTGATATGATGCTTATTAAGAGCATGATGTTTTGATAACAACTCCACGTTATTAATCATACTAACAGGACACCGAAGACTAAGAAGCGGTTAACAATTCAAGAAAGAAAGGACATATGTTTTCAATCAGTTTAGTATCTAGAACTAACATTGGTTTGTCTCTTACAGAAGAATAATCCTTATTGTTATTAGTAATATCACTAATAATAATTCTGTATATACAGTCCACTACCAATTAAAAGGTTTTTTTTAACATTAAACATTAACAGTTTAATGTTTTTGAAAGAAGTCTTGATACTCACAAAAGCTGTATTTATTTGATCAAAAATAGTAATAGATTAAAAAAAAAACAGTAATTATAACAGTAATAACAACAGTAAATAAAAACAGTAATAACTGTTTTCTATCGGGATATAATATTTCAAAATATTGCAGAAATCATTGTAAAATGCAGATTTGGTGCTCAAGAACCATTTCTTATTATTATCAATTAATATTTTAGCCTAGTATTTTTGGATGTTTTTTTTTTTTTTTTTAGGAAGTTCAGAATAACAGCATTTATTTTAAATAGCCAACATTTGCCCATTTAATGCATCCTTGCTGAATAAAAATAAAAAATCCTACTGCTCCCAAACTTTTGAACAGTGATAAAACATCAAATATATTACATGAACATCACTCAAGTTAAACTTATTCAGTAAAATTCTTATTGTAATCAAAACTGAGCACAGCAAACATCAACTACTGTGTTTCGGACTGATTTATCTTACTGAAATCTTTATTTCATTAATGGTTAACGAAGAGCGAAGTTCTGGTTATTCAAAAAAATGTTACACCATGTTATAACTCGAGCTCTGAGCTGTAGCCTAAATCTCACGACATATCTCTTCTGCAAATCTGACACAGGAGGAGACAGAAATGAAGCAAAAGCAAAATCTGGAACAAAAGCGAAGCCATCTTTTCAAACAACAGCCTGTGGCTCCTTTCACTTGGCATCTTCAAGACGCATCTGATCCTTTGCTTTGTTTAAAGCCAGAGCGTCTTTAAAAGTGGATTTATTTGTTTGAGGTTGTTTCTCTATTTATTTCTGTATTTACCAAGATCATCCAGTTCTGGGAGCGAAATGGACGGTGGGTTTTGTCAAATCCTAGAAGGTTTCTTGGCATGGGCACAAACACAACTTGATGACTTACAGAAGACAAAGATGGTTAGTTACCGAGTGTCTGCTCAGGGGTTATTGTGATGGATCCACTCCCCCGATAAAACCTACTTCAAAAGTTCACAGTGAATACAGGCTGAGGGAATGGCGCAAATAAATACTTAGCTGCGACAGGAAACAATAACAGGATCTCCTTCATTTTGCCTTCAAGATTTATAAAAACAACAAGGTAGATAAGCTGGAGGATCAAGGGAATAAACAATTGTGCAATGGAGCTGAGAGCCATTAGATCAAATAGCTTTAATTACCTGATTACGGTGAGCTAGTGCTGACTCGCTTTCTCTGGAACGCTGGCTGCATGGCTAAATTAGCGGAAGAGATAAGGTACAGCCCCAGATCTGCTCCACCTCACCTAATCTCGATCAGGTTTACCATCAACACTGCCTGTGACTCAGTTACTGTTGAATAAGAGTGGTGGAAATGCTGTTTTTCAGCTATTTCTGGACTGATCAAACCCCATTTAGATAAGGAGGGCTGTTACAGGACCGTTTAATGTTCAGGACAGCCTTTGAGAACAGAACGGGTTGTTTAATGGAGATAATTGCTCTTTTATACTTTCCCATGATGAAGACTGGCAGATCCCATCAGGTCAACAGTAACTGGCAGTGATAGATCAATGCGTTTTTGAAAAAGTATCATTGTTTCATTTGGACACATTCATATTATTATTCTTTTATTTTTTTTATTACTAATGCCAAGTTTGATGAAGGTGTGTGTTATCATGTTTTGCATTCTTTGCAAATGACCTTTTAACCTCAAAATTAAGCCATCCAAAAGCCCAGCAAAGTACACACATTAAATATTGTCTTTGTCTTACTTTTGCTCACAATTGTTTTCAGTGGTTATTGGATGTTCTGTCATCCTGTGTTGTGATCTTTGTTGGATAAAGTCCTCGCGTCCCAACAAAAGCATCTTGGAGATACGTGAGGATTTGGACGTCCTGTAACTATGTTTGTTTGACTGATGGGTGTTGTCCGAATGATCTAAACTCTTGTGGCTTATAGTCTGTTTTTCATTTTTGCTGAGTCTGATTTAGTCTGTGGTATGTGACATTCTTTCATGACATAACTTGTTTTTTAAAACCTTTATCACGTGTTTTTCTAATCTTGACATCCACAAAATCGCAACTACTCTGACAGTGGAGCTGAGGAGACAAACCATAGTCTGTGCTGTGCTGTTCTCTGCACTCACTCCACACTGTCAATATTCGATCCCCAAATACTGTACATTTCGTTTGAGGGCAGTATTTGCATCAATGATTTTGCCCCATGTCAGTTTCTCACAGCTGACAGCGGTGACTGCTGAGGAGTTTGACATCAGCCCTGTGGATTTACTCCTGACAGAGGTCAGACCCTGGTGTGACAGTCAGATTTACAGTCTGGTGACAGCTTCCCTGTGGACCAGATCACCAGGGATTGATTGTGAGTTCACTTCTGGATGACAGTCATTTCACTGGCTTAAGTATGTGTGCATATGGATTGTGCTTTAGTTACTTACAAGCCAAATATCTATCGAATTTTGGCACTATGAAAATTGCTTTTTGCCTTGTAAATAAAGTAACACATTTAGCTAATGGTCAATTTGAAGTTATGTTCAATGTTAAAAAAGGATTTTTGAGAAAATTTAGAGAGACATTTTCCCCAAAAATGAAAATTCTGTCATCATTTACTCACCCTCAAGTTGTTCTAAACCTGAATGAGTTTCTTTGTTCTGTTGAACACAAAAGAAGATATTTTGAAAAATGTTGGTAACCAAACCGCTCCTGGTCCCAATTGACTTCTAGTATTTCTTCCCCCTTATATTTTTTAACCATGAAATGAACGCTGAAAAGAGACTCCAACCAAATAATTAATTCACACAAAGAAAACTACCTTATTGGAATGAAACAAAGACTATAGAGACAGGCAGATAGAGGCAGAGCTGGTTATGCTTACACTCTAGCTAAGGAGTAATAAAAACAAAACTACACTTCTTAACCACCTGTCCTACCTATAATGAAATTCGAAAACACTTCTTTTCCAAATTTGAAACTATTTGTCCCAACTTCAAAAAGCTGGAGAATGATGCACAAGCTCAATATTTACTTGGTGAAAAAAGAGACTGCATTTCACTATCTGCAAAGTACATCAATTCCTGCCAAAAAAAAGATAGAAGAGTCGACCAAACAGTGATGCGCCCGTATACTCACACACACACAAACACACATATACGCGTGAACTCACACAAACTCTTGTACACACACATATGCAAAAACACACACAAAGTAGATACAGTGTACTTTTTTTCTACACTTGTTCATCACACAATTCATTCTACTTTAATTTTTTATTTTTCCTGCACATATAAATGCTTTGGCAATACAATTTATAATATTTCAAGCTAATAAAACCTCATTTGAATTGAGAGAGAGAGAGAGAGAGAGTGAGAGAGAGAGTGAGAGAGAGAGAGAGAGAGAGAGAGAGAGAGAGAGAGAGAGAGAGAGAGAGAGAGAGAGAGAGAGAGAGAGAGAGAGAGAGAGAGAGAGAGAGAGAGAGAGAGAGAGAGAGAGAGAGAGAGAGAGAATGTGTTGACAATTGTTGAGTCCCTGGAGACACAAAAGACATGAGAAGCCATCCATGCAGCTGCTAAAAGGACATGAGAAAACACACACACACACACACACACACACACACACACACACACACACACACACACACACACACACACACACACACAGCTGTGTTTTTGTGATATATGAGGACATTCCATAGGCGTAATGACTTTTATACTGGACAAACTGTATATTCTATCCCCCTACACTGCCCCTATCCCTAAACCTACCCATCACAGGAGACATGCTGCATTTTTACATAAAAAAAAACACATTGTTTTTTATGTTTTTTAAGCTATTTGAAATATGAGGACTCATGCAATGTCCTCATATATCACGTGTAAGTTGTAATACCAGTGTAATATGCATGTCATTATACACATTTGTGCCCTCATATATCACAAAAACAAAAGCACACACACACACACACACACACACACACACACACACACACACACACACACACACACACACACACACGTTTTAGAAAGGTCATTTACCTTGATAGTTCTAGCCTTCAGTCTACATTAAATTACACATTGATAACAAGCAAACTCCCAATCGTGTCCTCAGGTTCAAGTTAAAAGGCCTGTGTGTGTGGTGCAATGTAAGCAAAAGACTGAAGTTCTGCCTTGAGATAGGAAAGACCCAGGCAATTAGGCTGTTTCATGTCACTGGACTGTGTCTGTTCCCCCTCTGGACACTTCTGAGCACCGCTTAAGACACCTAAACGCTGTGGAGTATAGGGAGCAGAGCACGGATAATGTCATTTAGATTGAGGAACCGTGACTGGGAGTAGTTTTGGATCAGATAATGGTCTCCGTAAAGGAACATTATTCCACATCAGCATGAGTCAAGCTCTTGTCTGATGTTAGCTGGCCTCATATCTCTTTAAAAACATAGGATAAAAATATATTCCGCTTTAGTCAAAAGATGTTAAAATGGTGAATTCAAAAATGAAGATGGAAAAATGAACTGATTTCAGTTTAAATTGTAGTTCAATTACATTCCACAAACAGTTTCGGCTTAAAACACACACACACGCACACACAGAGTATCTGGAGAATTTCCGGTGCCTACCCACCCACCTTAAACTGTCTCGTGGGACCGAGGTACAGAAGATGAGCAGGGAGGAGGCTGTCTGTGTCCTCAGCAGAGTGACACAAATCCTAAAGAATTCTCAGGAAATGCTGCCAAGCTCAAGTTCTCTGTCTGTGTACCCGTAAATTAAAATCATATAACAACTAATTAAACAGATGATGATAAAAGCTTTGACTGTTCGGTCATATATTTAGCCATTAAATCTGATATTCAGCTATATTCTTGGGTTCTACACAAAGAAAAGTTTCTTCAACAATGAAGAAATGGTAATTGGAAATACATTTGAAATGTTTCTGGAATGAAATGGCAAATTAATTTGTTTTTAAAAAAAAAATCCATACTTTTTGCATAATTAAAACAAATTACAGCTTGATTGGAAGTGATGCACAATAAATAAATAAAAATCAGTGCCATTTTATATTATTATTTTATTATAATATAACTGAGGGATAGCCATATATATATATATATATATATATATATATATATATATATATATATATATATATATATATATATATATATATATTTAAAATAATTTACAGTAAATAAATACAATGATTTGTTCATTTCATAAAAGTGCCTGAAGTTGAAGAAACACCCTACTATTATTATTATTTCTTATAAATATCATGAATAGTATAAAGGGGGTCGGATTTCTAAAGGTGGTGTGCTGAACTTGACTATTTTCATATTCGAGTAACAATGTATCATGGTCATATCATGGTAACTTGGTCATTCTGTTCTTCACCAAAACCGATAAGCTCTTGAATGTTACATTCCCACTTTGACAAAACAAAGTCTGCTAACAATCACAATTTGGACCTGTAGCGATTTCATTAGAAATTCCAATCTCAGGTATTAGAAACCAACCATTATTCATTCTGATATAACAGTCTGTGAACGGTTCTTTGTTTTTATTCATTTGAAGAAAAATGCCCAGCTTAATTCCGCTGTCCCCTAGTTTTACACTTTACATTAACATTGTTGTACATTGCACATTAATATGACACATAAACACTGTAATGTAAAGTTTGACCTTTTTATGTTTCCAAATCCATGATGTATCACAACTGGCTATATAGATCTAGTTCCTGATGGGGTGAAGAGAGAGTTGTAGGGCCATTCAACACCACTTGCACTTAAAAAGAAATACAAGCCGACAGTAACATTCCCCTCGTAAACATTCATGAAAGTAGAGCGTTTGTCTTGAGAAGGCCAGGTCACAGACATTTTCACAGAAATATAATATCCGTTATCAGAGTTTCCTATTTGTCCCACATTATTTTGGTGGAAGGTTGTGGCACAGGTGATTTTTCTTTCCTGTGTGAGATAAAACAGGACTCGAGAAAAGAGAGTAAGTCTTAAGTGGGACTATGAATCCTTATCTGATGTTACAAGTACTTGAAATATGAGATCATATCCAGACCCAACAAGTATGGAGAAGTGGAACAAAATAGGGAATGCATATCTGCGATTATGGCATTGGTTTGCTTTGTGTCAAGGCTTACATGACGGTAACTTTAGCCACGTTATTGTAGACTGTTGGTGACCATGTAGCCTATGTAGTGAAATGTATGTGGGGGAAAAAGGATATTAAAATGAGTGTCCATGACTTCAACCTTGAACAAATATCTCATAAATTGTGAATGTAGCAAAGTGGTTTCATTAAAAGGTTACCTATAGTGTAAAACAGATTTAAGGCAAACGTTGACCGCCTTTCACTCGACAGATAAGTGTTTACGTAACGTTCACGTTGTAAGATCAAATGAATGTCAAGAGTCCAAATGGCAAAGCTGGAAGAGTGAAAAAAGCCTATTAGGACAGGGAATATTTTTTATCTATCATATTGCATGGAGGACAAACAATGGTAAACATGCAGACACATCTGTCGCCAGCTTATCTGTGTATTATGACGCACTTAACCAACACGCCTAATGCACACTTCACCGGTGCCTGTTAAAGCCTTCTGTAGCTGGACTTAACGATACTTAGCAAAGGTCCTCACCACAAGCATTTACTGTAAGCTTTATGGATTGACAGGTCATGGATTGGTGGTCACTAATGGTTGACAGTGTTTTAGTTGTGTGAATTAAAACATATGGGTTAAATGGTAATTTTACAGATTTTTTTTTTTTTTTTACAATATTGGGATACTCAAAGCAAGTTAGAGATACAGAGCGAATTCCAAACAGAGTTTTTGTACCCTTGAAGGGCACTTCGGGGAGAGGATGCCATTTGGGGTTAGGTAAGGGGTTAGGTTTAGTTTCATAGGGTTAGTAAATAGTTTCATAGTTAAGAAATTAGTTTAATATAGTAGATACTGTATGTCAGTTGACCACTTGTAGTGTCCAAACAAGAGACAGCTAGTTTTAAAGTTAAGAGCAGAGACGAACACACAATATAAAGAAACTTCATTATTTAGGAACTTCATTACACAATGTATTTCAGTCATGAAAACTTTCAGAGTAGATTATTTCAACCAGAAATTATTGGCATGGGGCATGGAATATACAGTACATAGCTTGATTTTAAAAGGCTATAATTTAATTAATTAAACGGCAGCACTGCATGTTTCAAGTAAATACGCAGTTTGGTTGGGCGTTCTATGTGCTTGTGCTTTTAGAACAGTTTGCAATCACCAAATTGCCCACATTTATGCCAAGTGATTATTTTGATCTACAGCTGAAGGATAATAAATATTTTGTATGATTTATGTTATTTATATCATGGAGCTGCACCTGTAAACTTGCATTTTGGCCAGAAAAGGTTTGATGGCATATTCTTTTCATATTACCTCCGTATGTAAGCAATAAGTTACGAGAGGCTGCTGTATCGTGAATAAGTCATGGCTGAAGGGCGTTGAAGGGCTGAACCCCTTCAGCCGTGACTTATTCACAATACAGCACAGCCTCTCGTAACTTATTGCTTTTACAAAACGGTTACCACACAATACAAATATCAAAGCCCGAAAAATATGTATCTATGCAACTTTCATGAAGTAAAATCACTAAAAGCCTTCCTTTCGCTGGAAAAAATAGTCCCTGACCGTAAACAGCAACAGAAGTTACATACATTAGATGGCGGCAAAAACTGTCTTTATGAGTGAGTCAGTCAGTAGTGAAGACTTTTACATTGAAAGGACTCAAACTTGTGAACACGGAAAAGCAAGACGCAACTGACAAATGACTAGGGCACGGGAAAACCCCTTAACTGTTAAAAGGACAAGATATGCAGCGGACATTCAAACTGATTTTTTTATTATGAATATACAACTGACCTGAAGAAAAATGCTATGCCTACTGTAAATGCAGGTACACTCACTTACTCGATCTCTCACAATACTCTACTCTAGCTTAAATGAACAATATCAATGAGATCAAACATATGTTTAAGTTGCTAAGAGTGGTTGATATTGGGGTGTTGTGTAGTAATACATAGAACTGTTGGGTGAAGAGGTCATAGCCGTGTTTTATCGTGAATAAAACACAGCTATTGACCAATCAAAATCAAGGATTGGAACTAACCGTTTTATAAAATGCCAATAATAGCCTAATGCAGTGCAGTGTTAAAAAAATATGTAAAACTAAATGCTACAAATAAGAATATATCATCGCTGATGGGCCGCAACTTTGTGTCTCTATATTTCGTCATTTTTGTTTTATAAAATTAATGCTATTAGGTTATCTTTTACGTCTGTATATGGGTTTTACAAATATTTAACGTATAAAAAGCATTTAAGAGGTTATGACTGAACCTCGTAAATCCATTGGCTCCTCAAACTGTCAGTCAAACCTCATTACTCCACGCCGCGTCCATTTAGAATGAAGTGACGCGCAAAAAGTTTGGAGATCTCTGCTTGTTTGCAATGCAAGGGTAAAGAACTGATGTTTGAGTAAGAGTGTTTTCTTTACTCAAGAAACACTATGTCCATATTAATAATTACTGTTTTAAATATCATTGCACTTCATCTTTTGTATCATGATTTATCAAAACTGTGCAGTGACAAAAAAAAAAAGAAAAAAGGTTGGGCTAATGCTATTATCTTAAGGCGCCCCTGCCCGTAGCAGATCTCTACAGGTGGCGTTGGGGAGGAGGAGGGATTACAGAAGCTTTCATAATCACGCAACGTGCCGATAGCAGGCTACGGTACGATATGGTTACTTGGATTTGGAAGTTCTTCTGATTGGCTGGTGCCAGGGCGTTGGAAGAACCAATCAGCGTTCAGTTAGAGTTTCATTCCTGAACTATGTATTTGCAAGAATTATATTAATATCAATAAAAAGAAATTTCTCTTCTAGGAACAGGAAATGGACTGGACAACCCACCTCTTTGTAATTAGGGTTGCACGATATTAAAGAAAAATGTGATATGCGATAACTCATTAAATAATGCTATATTTAATATGTGATATATGATAATAGTGTGTAAAACACATTTTAATTATATTTAAATATATTTGAATACTGACAATTATATAAACAACATACATGTTTCACATTCTTTTTGTGAGAAGAAAGCATTTCTACAACTTCTGAAAGTGAACAGCAATGTTTCACTGTAGCATTACATAAAAAGTGTAATTTTAACGTCAGTGTAAACCAGGGGGTTTAGGGTTTCAGGTAGGCCTACATTAGGTTTATTTAACATCAGAAATTGAATAATCAAATGTAAAAATAAAACACTGCTTAGTCTTTACTGCATGAGTTAAATATATACTGATTCTTATTAAAGCTACAAAAGTTATTCAGTCAAGAGCAGTGAGTGATTTTCTCTTTGTCTTTTGTTGTTTGATTAACATTAATCACACAGATGGAAGCAGATTTATTAGGATGCTGTCACTTTAAGAGCTCCACGGATCTAATATATTATGCGCACTTTCTTTCTCAACTGTTTAGTCCACTTAAAACATAACTGACTGTATTTATGTGAATACTCACCAAGACAGGCATTTTGACATGTGTGTATTTAGCCATATACTGTAAGCTGCGGGAGAGAACTGAATTTGGGATCACCTGCGGCTTTCTGTGCGCATGGGTACTTCACCTATTGCATGTCACACGTATGTAACAGTCATGTGTCCAGTCTACTCTCTGCTGTCTGCGTCGACCTAAAACTTGGACTTTTTGTAATCTTTTTTAGTATTAAAATCATGCAGTTATCGCAAGCTGTTGCGATATGTACATTTGCAATATTTCGATAATTTTGATATATTATGCAGCCCTAGTTATGTTTACATTCCAGGTGAGGATAATGAGGAAATTAAGTTGTCTATCATTGCTCCCTTCACCAAGTCCATTCCAAATGTCTACATTATGACATGCAAGTGCTCTGCTCCCTCCAAAGTCCCCACTTTAAAGGGCTCTGCCTGTCAGAGTGAGTGGGCAGCATAGGGATGCTCACTTCCGACAGGAATTTTTTAATCTATAGCCTGTTAGATAGAACAATAGATAGAACTGTGTAACAATAGAAATACAGATAGATATATTAATAGTATAATAGGCAGTCAAACTTCAAGACTTTGTAATGTTTTCCAGACCTTTAAAAAAAATGTCTCAACAAACTTTGCGTTTCTGTTAAAAATGACAGAAATTATAGTTCTTTGAATTTTAATTATTTTTAAATATACTTCCTTACATTCAAATTTGAAAACTGCAGTTCTGTTTGCTGCCTCAATCCATGTTCAATTTAAATTCAATGATTTAACTGGAACTTAAAATGCATTGTCAATTCAATTCTGAATGACCGATAACTTTGTCCTGTAGAGGTGATAAATTGCCTATAGCAGCATAGGGCTGGTTTATAGATGCCCATCTAATATATTACATTTTCCATCCTCAAAATAACTTTATAATAAAAGACTTGAATTTTTTTAGTGACAGGATAAATATTTTATTGATGAAGGGTTCACATTACTGACTGCTCACTTAAAGGTCAAAGGACAAAGTGAGAAACAGATCAGGGAGGATGTAGTGATGTTGTCGAACAGCTTTTATGATTATGCCAATCGGAATTTGCAAGCGAACAAGCAAATTCCTGCAGGAGCTTTCCAAATTAAGAAAACAACCTGAAACGGAAAGATTAGTCTCTGTCTGATCTTCTCTCATTTGAACTGTTATTTCAACCATCTTCATTTTCCTGTGCCAATGGTGAAACAAATGTTCCTGTTAAACATTCCAGGATTCATCCATATTTAATGACTCGCACCTTCATTAACATACGCCTCTCTTTAATGAAGAAAGTGTTACATTTATTCACACCAAATGGCAATTCTGCCTTTGATGATCTCAACAATTAGAGAACATCAAAGCCTAGGTTGTGCAAACTTGAATTCTCATTTGCCTAATTAAACCAACCTGTAGACAGAAAAAAAGACGAACATTTGAAATGGAAAGTTAAATTACATTTATGCTGCTTGTGAAATAATTATGTACCTTGTACTCAATTAAGAATCTGTTAATTAACTTGTAGTTTAAACATAACTAAGAAATGTGTTTAGTTGCTCTGTATTGAAATAACGACGTTCGTTTTGGCATGTCTCAGTCCTTTACATCCTGAGGAATCTTTCATCTTTTAAGCCATTTTAATGGCAGCTGAAATAGTTAATGTTATGACACAGACAGATTGAGATTTATGCTTTACAAAATGACCTCATTTGCTTCTGCCAATTTCATACCAATCTCTCATCAGAGGTGTTCTCAAGATGTCCATTCACACACACTGATTCTTTCTCTTGTTCTCACACATACACACGTGCTCATGCGCACACAATAAATCACTTGATTAAGAAATTTCGAGTGTACTCAACAGGCTTGTCAGCTTCACGAGTTTGATGTCATGTGTGGATCATTCTTTTCTGTCCACATTATATTTCACAAAAAAATGCCATTTGTTTTCTTTGTAATGGAGTGAACTATAAATTAGTTTTAGGAAATAAATAACATGCATAAAACTCACAAATGCCAAACTTTTGATCCTTGATTCTCATCAAACGATTATTATTGGTGGACAAGTGCAAGGTTTCTGACATTAATCCATCATAATTTAATTAATAATTGAGTCACTAAAATATCTGCATTGCATCAGACTAAATATCACCATGTTACTGTATTTGCTTACTATATAACTAACACTTACTAGCATATTTTCAAAACACGTTAAAAGCAACACTAATGTGATTAACATGTAAAGTAACACCATAATACAGAGCACTAAACTATTCAGTGCAAAGTAAAATAAAGCTTTCTTTTTCACTCATACACCTGACATTACTGTTCAAAAGGTTTTTTTAAAAAGAAGTTAATACTTTTATTTAGCATGGATGCATTGAATTAATCAAAAGTGACACTAAAGACCTTTATGATGTTACAAAAAAATATTTTTCAAATAAAAATTTCAAATTTTCCATTATTTTGAACTATTCAAAGAATCCTAAAAAAAGGTATCACAGTTTCACAAAAATATTAAGCAGCACAACCATGTTGCTTTAAACTGTGATGAGTTTATTGAACACTAAATCAGCATATTAGAAAGATTTCTAAAGGATCGTGACACTGAAGACTGGAGTAATGATGCTGAAAATGCCATCACAGGAATAAATTACATTTTAAAATATTTTTAAATTGTAGTAGGAACACAATATTACTGTTTTTACTGATTTTCTGATCATAGAAATGCAGTGTGTAAGCATAGAAACATCTTTCAAAAACATTAAAAAAAACCTTACCGAACCCAAACATTTAAACGGTTTTGTATTGTATATGTTAACATAAAACCAGACTTTCTTAGACACTTTGACATACAAATTGACATACACGTTTATTTATTTATTTATTTTTAGGGGGAGAAAGTGCCTCCTCCCCAAATGAAACCTATGCCACTGGCAATGCATCTTAGAGATTTCAAAACACTACACAGCGTTTCATGCCTCTCCAGTAACTAGCATATTCAAGAAGGAAAGTTCAGGAACTTGTTGTGTTTGGCCTTTGCACTCCATCCATCCCCTGTTCAAAATCAAACCAGGGTTCTCGTTGTGACCTGTTCTCTACTCTCCACTGTCGACTATGTTAACATTAGCCAAACTAATGAGGCAGTGCTCCTTATCTGCCTCCCTCCTCTCTTGACATGAGCGTCTTGCACACAGTTCTCTCGCAGTCATCGCTCCTCTGTGCGTCAGCTCCTGCAAGTCGGGGAGTCGAACCCCTCCGGCCCTCGCTCTTCGTGGGAACAACATGCTCCCCCCCACCTCCCCAATGGACCTTAGGCCTTGTCATCTTTAAACCTTCAAACAACACCCGAGTCGCCCTCCCCCTTCCCACGGTTAAAATAAATTGTCCTTAGTGTAGAGCCGGCTGTCTGAAGCTCGCAAGTTAGGCCATCCTGTCTTCAGGATTTTGGAAGCCCTCCCCCAGAGAGTAACAAAGATTTTGTGAGAAAGACGGGAGAAAAGAGGGACAGGAAAAGAGAGCAAATGAGAAGAAGGTGTTGTGATTCCTGCCCACTCTTGAATGAGGACAGCGCCCACACACTTTTTCTCAAGCCCCCACGATCACCGATGGCTGCAGTGATAATATGGGGCTGGGTGTGTGTGTGTCGTAATGACGGTGAGGTGGCGTTTAATGCCTGGCCAAAGTATCCTCGTGGGCGACTGCCGTTCCCATGCCCCGCTGCATTCCTCTCTTAGATCCCAGACGCGTTCTTTTGCTACTATTTATTTTTCCTTCCCCCTACGTGGAGGCCAGGATGTACAACGAGTGCATTACCAGTGACCTGAGTGGGAGGGGAAACAGTGGAGCCCTCCTGAACACAAATGGACATACACACATACACACTTAAATGTTGCCATTAGTCCGGCCCCCAAGGGCTTATGGTCTCCTTTTAACACAGCAGTGACACCGTGTGTAGTGCGCTCTGGGTAGTCGTGGAGCAACTTGACCCATGGTGAAATCTGTGTGATCATCTCACGATTACCACAGTTTTCTCTAGTTCTGATAAAAATGTTAATAAATTAAAGGTTTGTTGATTTTGTCAATGATAATAATGAGGCGAAAAATGCACAACATGACGATCATAGTTCACCCAAAAGTGAAAATTCTGTCATCATTAACTCACCCTCAAGTTGCTCCAAACCTGTATGGATTTCCTTCTTCTGTTAAACACAAAAGATGATATTTTGAAGAATGTCGGTAACCAAACGGTTCACTTTCACTTTTTTCCATACTATAGAAGTCAATGGGGTCCATCAACTGTTTGGTTACCCATATTCTTCAAAATATCTTCTTTTGTGTTCGGCATATTAAAGAAATTCATACTGGTTTGGAACAACTTAAAGGGTGAGTAAACGATGACAGAATTTTTGGGTGAACTATCCCTTTAAGAGATTTAAACTCAAATATATTGCTGACGAAAATATGATGATATAAACAACGCACTGACAATGTTTTTTTTGTTTTGTTTTTTTTATCTAGAAAGAATACAATTGTTTTAAATGATCCAGTCATTATGAATGAACACCAGTAAGTTGAAGTGCTTTTGGTTAATTACCTGAAACACATCATGAGATTAATCAGATATGCACAACAATGTTCAACTGTTCAAGAAATTTGGGGTCTGTAAGATTTTGGGGTCGGTAAGAAGTCTCTTATACTCACAAAGGCTCCATTTATTTGATCTAAAATACAGTAGAAAACAGTAATATTGTGAAATATTACAATTTAAAATAACTGTAACCTAACCTAACTGAAAAATGTTTTCAATTTTAATATGCTTTAAAATGTAATTTGTCAAAGCTGAATTTTCAGCAACCATTTCTCCAGTCTTCAGTGTCACATGGTCCTTCAGAAATCATTCTAATATGCTGATTTGGTGCTCAAGAAACATATCTTATTATTATCAATGTTGAAAACATTTGTGGTGCTTAATATACAGCTGCTGCTTAATAGTTTTTGTAGAAACTGATCATTTTTCCCCAGGATTCTTTGATGAATAGAACGTTCAAAAGAACAGCATTTATTAGAAATAGACAACTATTGTAACATTAATGTCTTTACTGTCACTTTTAATCAATGCATCCTTGCTGAATAAAAGTATGAATTACTTTTAAATAAAATAATTACTGACCCAAAACTTTTGAACATTAATGTAGTATTTAACTTACATCTGCACAAAATGATGCAAATCCACAAGTGAATTTGAACTAAGTAACAAGTCAGTAAGAATGTGTAAGTTACATTGTAAATGCAATCTTTCTGTAAATATGAAATAAATAAAAAAACAGACAATGAATATCTAAAGCATAACAAATACACAATATTGTATTAGAATATGCCTGGCCCCTAACAGGAAGTATAACTCACTTTTCATTTTTTCTTACTTGAGTCTTTAAGTCTCCACTAAGCTGCCTTGACGGCATCCCTGAATTGTTCATGCATGCAGCAATGAGGTCTGTAGCTTTTGGGCCGAACCCAGGGTGGCACTGGGAGCGCAGTGCTGATACATGTCTGCACACCAATATCACAATGCCCATCGGCTCAGCCACATCACAGTGAGGGAGACTATCTCCCATGATGAAGGTGAGAGAGAGAGCTTCAGGCCTTTGGCTTTAGGACAGTAAGATCCTAATTTCATTTCCTTTCAGTTTCAGTGCTGATGATGGAACATTTTGTATTAGTATAGGCTCTGTCTACATAGCTGCTTTTGGACAGGGCTGTATTTGAGATGAATAAGCAAAATAAATATGGGAGAAAAAAAGAAGAACAAAAGTGGCATATTTATGTTACCGTTCAATATGCATTTATTTTATTAAAAAACTTATTTTGTCTATAAATACAATTTATATTTATTTGTATCATTTCATATCTCTATGTATATGACTCCAAGTTTAGGCTTCAACAATGATTTTCATCATTCTATAAATGTACATACTGTATATTCTTCCTTAATGTAGTAACCAATAGACATTGTGAGATATTACGTCCAACTGTGAAATATAAAGTTGCAATTTTTAAGACATACAGTCACAAAAGTCACAAAGTTGCATTATAAAGTCATATGGCAAGATATAAAGTAAAATTGTGAGATATAAAGCCAGATTGTGATACATTAAGCAACAACAATTTTTTAAGAAATAGACAAGATTATGAGAGTCATAATTATGAGATATAAACTTGCAACTGCGCAACATATTGCAAGATATAAAGTAAAATTTTGAAATCTAAAGTTGCAATTTTAAGAAATAATAGTCTTATTGTGAGATATATAGTCAAACTGTCAGATATAAAGTCACATTGCTTAATATAAAGTCAAATATAAGTATGGCAGTAAAAAGGGATAAAAAAAAGCATTACTAAAGATAAGTTCTGTTCAAAACACATTTTAGGAGACAAAACAATAACAAGAACACAGTGACAGTCCTGTTACAGGGCACAGATTCATCCAATCAGTAAGGAAAAGATACTCTAAAACACGAGGAACATCTAAAAAGGAAACAGGCCTAAATCCCCGTCTCATGAGTTCTTCCTGAGGCTCTTCTCCCTGGGAAAGCACGGGGCAAGCCAAACACCCCGAACTTTCTCAAAGCCCTCACAATCTGCAGATCTGACAGGCCCACTTCCTGTCGGGGGAACTTCCCACCTCTCCCTGCTGGAGAAGAACAGGATGCAAGGACCCCCTAGGTGATCCAAAACGTGGAGAGGACATCGCTCTGGGGGCCCTGTACAGAGCTATCATAACACACTATAGATTCACACGTTCCTACCCCTCCAACCCAGCCCATACTTTCTCACAGAGTTTGCGATTCGCTGGTTTGTGTACAGCGGCCTCTCAAACAGGAGGACCACCGCCTTTTCACCCTTTTGAAATTATTGTTCTTGCCTTGTCTATTATTACAGCAAAATACGCTGATGGACCAGGCCTCCGTTAGGGTCTTCTTTCTCTCACACTTACTGTCTCCCTGTTTTTAAATGACCAATTATCTTGATTTACTATAAAAACCTGACACGCGGTGAACTGCATTCTCACGTCAGCCCCAGGAAGAGCGACGCCACTCTCCCGGACGTATCCCCATTTAAAAATGCATAAATATTTGTTCTCTTAAGGACCGCATTGACAAATGCTCTAAAAACAAGTCATTTAGTGACTCTCAATAAATCTATATTTAGCTACCACTACAGCTGAAACTCAAGTCATTGACCCCCCGAGTCAGAAGGGAGGGGGAAAAAAAAAGAGGTTTTAAAGGGAGTGAAAATGTATTTTGTGCTGGAGCACATCTGGGATTGGTTACCCTCATGGAGGTAGGTATTAAAATGGGAAACACGCTGGATTTTCCCTGAGCGTATGCCTTAGTGACTCTAAACAAAGCAGAACATTTACACTTCCGTTTTACACGCGGATTAGAGAAAAGCAACATGCCCCCGTGAGTCCACCTGGTCGGATTCCACTATCACAACAATGTTGAACCGACGAACCAACTATCGGCCTAATCCTTGTGAGAAACAACCAACGTGTTCTTCTGTAGACTGGGGGACGTCAGCGAATTAGAAGTTCTCCAGTACATTACTGGACTCTTTGCTGTTAGCGACTTGAAATTATCCCATGCTTCACTTGGAGACCATGTCATTTCACTTCATCCCAGATAAGTGCTCTAAGCACTGTGTTCTTTTTCCAGTTGCCTGACATCTCAAGCTGACTGCGCTAACATCAGTGATACACAAATGAGGAAGCATTAAGGGCCGGCTAGTTCGTTACAGGAAGCTTTTCTGCAGGGTAAAATAAAAAACAGCCAATTTGGACAAGACAGTGAACACATCATGAGAAAACATGCCACTTGTGACACCCATGTCATTACTAATCAAACAAATGTTGATAAATTGAATATAATTAGCATGTGTCAGATGCTTTTAGTGTAATCAGAAATGATGGGCCAGCCAGTTAAGCAGACACATCAAAAAGTCCCAGAGTGCTTCTTTAAGTAGAAATATTGGTAATTTCTCTCTGGCAATGTGTCCTTCAACTTTTCCGCATGTTATCTTGGATGACGAATTACGGCGGATTTGTCAGTTTTAGAAGAGAAGTAATACAGGCTAATCACGCTGACCATCTTAACACATCTATTCACTATTTGCAATATTTTCCCAAACAGCATATTGGGAAGTAATAAAAAGTAATGTTGTCAGGAGCATAAAGGGAAAATTGATGAACCCAGACTACATTTTTTGTTATATTTGTTGAAGATTCAACAGTCATGCTACAACATAGCATAGAATTTTGTATTTATACTGACACTCTGAGACATTTTAAATAGGGTTGTCAATGATTAAAAAAAAACAGCTATAAATGTCTGTACTACAATTCAAAAGTTTGGGGTCAGTAAGAATTTATGTTTTCGAAAGAAGTCTCTAATGTTATGTTATTTCTTGATCAAAAATACAGGAAAAACCATAATATTATGAAATATTAATACAATTTAAAAGAACCGCTTTCAATTTTAATAAAATTTAAAATGTAATGTATTCCTGTGATCAAAGCTGAATTTTTAGCATCATTAATCCACACATGATCCTTCAGAAATCATTCTAATATGCTATTATTATCAATGTTGAAAATAGCTGTGCTGCTTAATATTTCTGTGGAAACTGTGATTTTGTCAGGATTTGTTGATGAATAGAAAGTTCAAAAGATGAAAAAATCATCTTTTGTAACATTGTAAGTCTTTAAGATTTTCATCAGTCAATTTAAATATATATGCACTGCTTTGTAGCAAGAGCTCTGTTTTGAGTGTGCTGTGAAACTCATGTGTGAAGAATGCAGTTCCCAGTAAGTGCATGAGCAAACTGTGATTATTCTCATGCCTGATATGGCCTTTGTATCAACACCTCCAACGAGTGAGGGGCTCTCAGCAGCCATTAGTGACCACATACAAAGACCTCTCAGCTGGAATCAAAACTGTATGCACTGCACAATGAACTCTACTTCCTCTAATTCATTTCCCACCTGTGGAGGTCCATGGTCCAGCATGTTCTCTTAAGGAGAACTCAGAACATTAAAATAACTCTCTAAAGAATCAATGATGAATAAACCAGAAACAACCTGATGGCCTTCTTGTACAGAGGACCTGAGAGAGAACAGCTGGCTTATAAAGTTAGAAAAAAAAAAAACATAACCCATGATGAATTAAAATTTTTTTTTTTTTTTTTAAACTGCAAACATACTTGCAAAATAAAATAATCACGATTATTTTGATTCTTCAGACATTTTTACCCAAGTTGTTTTTTTCTTCTTTTCAAAATGTAGTGCATTCAGTTTTACTGCATTCAGGGGCAATTCAATGATAATTAAATTCCACCATGCAAAGATTGTAAATAACTTTTTTAATGTCATATTTTTTCTTCCTTTAATACCAGTTTAGGTAAGTGTTAAATAAATGTAATTATGTTCAACATACTTTCATATGTGCGTGAGAGACCTATGTTTAAGCGAGTCGATCATCAACAATACATTATACCAAACACAGTGTGCCATGTTTCTGCAAATAAAATTGGTTATGTTCTCCATGAAACCAAAGACAATAGCAACAACACATCAACATTGAAAACACTGAAAAAGCACTGATATACAGCATTTACATGACCTCTAATACACCTTATAACAGCAGACAGCCACACATTAAGCCAGCAGGCCGAGGATTTAGTCCAGGCTTACAAGACCTCTTCACTCCTGACTTTTTTTTATCTCACCACATGGACATTCAACTTGGAAATACTACTCAGACAAGGTAGAGGATTTGGTGGAGCAGCTTTATTTTCATTAATCAGTCTTAAAAAAGCAATCTCCGGACAGATGTTTTTGCCTCCTCTTTTTTTATTTCTGACAGGCAGCTGTAAAGCCGTTTTAGGACGGGATTGAGAGCAGGACGCCACCTGTGTCGGCAGTTCCAGAGCACGGGGCTCTTGTCCCTGTGAACATCTGAACTAATCCGGTCAGATACAAGAAGTGTTTAGTATGCTGATACAGATGTACTGGGCATATTGCTGTCGATGAGCTGGGGCCAGACGTGTCCTGCTGAAATTGAACAGGCGGTCAAGACAACCATGGATAAAAATGCTTTTTTCCCCTTAATCTCGTGTAGAGTTCAGTGTGACCTCCTCATCTGTGACCTCCTGCAGTGTGACCCGATCTTCAGGGTTATCTGAGCAAGGAGGTCTTCGTATTGTAGATCTTCATGAGGGTATGTGCCAATATATTTTTCAGATTAGGAATGAATCATCCCATGGTAAGAGGAACATAATTAATTCAAAATGGTTCCTACTCAATTAATAAAATAAATTGGCCCTGTGGGCTTACAGTAACTCTAAAACACTCTTCATGCTCTCTATATTTTATTTGTCTACTAACAATGGATTTACAGTACATGCATCACAGGAAGACATCACATATGTAGGCTACTGTAATTAAAACATACAGGTCCTTCTCAAAAAATTAGCATATTGTGATAAAGTTCATTATTTTCCATAATGTAATGATAAAAATTAAACTTTCATATATTTTAGATTCATTGCACACCACCTGAAATATTTCAGGTCTTTTATTGTTTTAATACTGATGATTTTGGCATACAGCTCATGAAAACCCAAAATTCATGTCTAAAAAAATTAGCATATTTCATCCGACCAATAAAAAAAGTGTTTTTAATACAAACAAAAAAAAGTCAACCTTCAAATAATTATGTTCAGTTATGCACTCAATAGTCAATACTTGGTCGGGAATCCTTTTGCAGAAATGACTGCTTCAATGCGGCGTGGCATGGAGGCGATCAGCCTGTGGCACTGCTGAGGTGTTATAGAGGCCCAGGATGCTTCGATAGCGGCCTTAAGCTCATCCAGAGTGTTGGGTCTTGCGTCTCTCAACTTTCTCTTCACAATATCCCACAGATTCTCTATGGGGTTCATGTCAGGAAAGTTGGCAGGCCAATTGAGCACAGTAATACCATGGTCAGTAAATCATTTACCAGTGGTTTTGGCACTGTGAGCAGGTGCCAGGTCGTGCTGAAAAATGAAATCTTCATCTCCATAAAGCTTTTCAGCAGATGGAAGCATGAAGTGCTCCAAAATCTCCTGATAGCTAGCTGCATTGACCCTGCCCTTGATAAAACACAGTGCACCAACACCAGCAGCTGACATGGCACCCCAGACCATCACTGACTGTGGGTACTTGACACTGGACTTCAGGCATTTTGGCATTTCCTTCTCCCCAGTCTTCCTCCAGACTCTGGCACCTTGATTTCCGAATGACATGCAAAACTGAGCAACAGTCCAGTGCTGCTTCTCTGTAGCCCAGGTCAGGCGCTTCTGCCGCTGTTTCTGGTTCAAAAGTGGCTTGACCTGGGGAATGTGGCACCTGTAGCCCATTTCCTGCACACGCCTGTGCACGGTGGCTCTGGATGTTTCAACTCCAGACTCAGTCCACTGCTTCCGCAGGTCCCCCAAGGTCTGGATTCGGTCCTTCTCCACAATCTTCCTCAGGGTCCGGTCACCTCTTCTCGTTGTGCAGCGTTTTTTGCCACACTTTTTCCTTCCCACAGACTTCCCACTGAGGTGCCTTGATACAGCACTCTGGGAACAGCCTATTTGTTCAGAAATTTCTTTCTGTCTTACCCTCTTGCTTGAGGGTGTCAATGATGGCCTTCTGGACAGCAGTCAGGTCGGCAGTCTTACCCATGACTGCGGTTTTGAGTAATGAAACAGGCTGGGAGTTTTTAAAAGCCTCAGGAATCTTTTGCAGGTGTTTAGAGTTAATTAGTTGATTCAGATGATTAGGTTAATAGCTCGTTTAGAGACCCTTTTCATGATATGCTAATTTTTTGAGACAGGAATTTTGGGTTTTCATGAGCTGTATGCCAAAATCATCAGTATTAAAACAATAAAAGACCTGAAATATTTCAGTTGGTGTGCAATGAATCTAAAATATATGAAAGTTTAATTTTTATCATTACATTATGGAAAATAATGAACTTTATCACAATATGCTAATTTTCTGAGAAGGACCTGTATATATTTTATGTGTTGTAAATTCACAATTAATTAATACTTGCATTGTATAATATTCTAGTATATATTAAACTAGATAAAAAAAAATTTCAAGACAAACCTTGAAGTTGCCTTGAAAAAGTTTTAAAGCTTGAAGTTCGAGGGTTTTGAAAGCAGAGTCTATCACAAAACGGACGGACGGACAGATAGATAGATAGATGGGTGGTTGCTAGGGTACTTGGGGTGATTGCTAAGGAGTGGCTAAGCAGGTGTATAAGGTTGCTAGGATGTATATCCCATATATATATATATATTAGTGCTGGGCAAGTTAACGCGCTATTATCGCGTTAACGCATTTATTAATTAATGCCGACAATTTTTTTATCGCGCGTTAACGCAGTTTTTTTTATTATTATTTTGAAAGTCCGTTGCTCACTGGCTCTGAATACACATAGGCCTACAGTCAAACCATGATCACAGGAGGGGTGGGATGTTGGTCAGCCAGCAAATAACCCACACAAACAAGCAGTGGAGAGGCTTTGGCAGGTTCTCTCAGGTGAACAGAAAGGGAGACAGCGCTCCGCGAGTGAATGACAGGCGCTCTATAGATAGTAACCATGGCAACGGCTTCTGTGCGCTACGCAGCTGTAGCCTTCTTAACTTAAATTAAAATTATACATAACTTTACCTGATAGGCCTGCGTTTAGTTTAGCGGGGATGCTCTGCCATGTGAATTCCCTCCTGTTGATGTCCTGATAACTATTTAGATTCTGGAAACTCACAAAGAGCGAGCCGAGGATCACTCTCTCTTCCAAGGATTTGTGCTGCGCGTCGTGTACAAAAAGTTAGACAATTCCACTTCGGCAACGCGCGGGCGCGAGCGTGAGGCGGGCATGACCGCAACAGTTTCACAGGAACGCACCCGCTTGTCGCTGCACCTGTGCTCGACCACTTCACCTCACTCTAGGCTGATTTATACTTCTGCGTCGGACCTACGCCGGAGCCTCTACGCTATAGACTACGCGTTGGTTTTCATTTATATATCTGCGTCGTTGTCCGCGTTGACGCGCAATTACACATGCAGAGGGAGAGTGTGAAACCCGGGGAGCGGTTCTAGCAATCACAGCGCTTGCGGTACGCGTAGAATTGACGTTACATTTTTGGAGAGATGCACGTCAGGGTACGCGCGCTACACAGCTACGGCGTGAGTTCGACGCAGAAGTATAAATTGGCTTTACCTCTGTTTAATGTAATCTTACGTGGGAAACCATGGCATGCCATGACCAAACCTAAGCTGCTATCAGAGAAGTAACGTTGGTCGACTTATTTCTGTAGTAGTGATCATGACCCTTTGACTACATAGACTGTTTCTGCTGCTCCCTGATACAAGATACCTGTTCAGAAAAAACAACAACAAGAAAACTGGACTCTTTTAACAAGCTAGATAAAAGGTAATGCCCTGGCAGTGGCAAATAGCTTTGTTTAAATATTTGATTTGATTACATTAATGTTTAAGTTGAGATTTACATGAAATATTTTATTGATACTGTGTAAAGGGAATACTGCTGGTATAAAAGCACCTTATTTGTTTAAAGTTTTTGCAAACCACATGTTATTGCACTTTTGTAGCATTACATTTAAATTAAAAGTGCGCAATACACTACTTTAGAATTCATTATTCAATTGTGCGCGTAACAATGCGATTAATCGCGATTAATCGCAAGAAAATCATGCGATTAATCGCGATTAAATTTTTTAATCATTGCCCAGCACTAATATATATATATATATAAATATAGAGTATGTTTCTGTGCGAGTGTGTGTCCGTAATGTATGTGTTTGTGCGTTTGAGTAGGAGAGCGTGGGAGAAAGAGAGTATGTGATTTCTGTACATAATAAAATGTAATTTTGTTGCAAAAAAACATGGAAATAATTTTTTATTTTTATCCTATTGTTTACTATGTTTATTTGTTTGGTCAGTGCCATTGTGGGGTTTGGTTGTTTTGCTGTTGTGGGCTGCAAGGACCTTTGAAATAACTGAAATCATTTGGCAAAGTTATATGGAGCTGTAATGCAGGCAAGACCTGCCTGGAACTACTTTAGCCGCGAGTTTCCCTGAAAATAATCGTACACCTTAGAACGTTCGTCAACCAATCAGATTCAAGCATTCAACAGCATAATAAAAGAAGGCATGATAAAAAAGTTTCCCAGTTTTAAAAAGTTTTAAAATTTAACAAAAAGAAGAAGAAGAAGAAAAAAGAAAAATCTGCTAGTTTAAATAAATATCACCGCCTGGAACATAAAAGAGGCCATGTGTTTTCCAATGCACTTTCTGTCTCAGAAGGCATCCTGTCATCACTCACTGCTTTGATATCATAGTCAGCACTCTGAAGGGATGATGATTCTAATCCTGAGGCAAGGATTTTGGTTTTGTCATTTAAAACTTCAGGACAGCCACAACCAATCAGATTCCATTCGATTAAAAAGTTCAGTTGAGATGAAGTCCACCGCAAGACTCATACAGCTCAAGAGACAAGATTTATGCTGCCAATTGCAAGCAGTCAGTGAGATCTGTGAATTTAAAAGGGGAGGAAAGCATGCTGGATTATCTGTAAAGAGTGAAGGTGATGATACACGGGGCAACTTTTTGAGCAATGTTGCTGGGCAATGTTCCTGTCAACGGGCAACCAGGTGAGACACAAGGCCCACGACCGATCTAAAGTATCCAGATGGAAATTTGTTGCCCATTCTCAATGGGAAAGTGCCCAAGCAACATTGCTCGGCAACATTGCTCAAAAAAGTTGCTCTGTGTATCGTCACCTTGAGAGTTTACGCTACATGTAAAAGGGCACTCTAAAAAACACTGGGTTAAAAACAACTCAAATTGGGTAGCTAAAGGGCTGGGTAAAACTAGGACAGAACACATGTTGGGCTAATTTTACCCAGCAAATTGGGTTACTTAACCCAGCATAATGGGTTGATTTTATTAATTCATTTTTATATATAATAAAAAATAAGCTAGCTTTTTTGTTTTGTTTACTTCATTAATGAATTAGTGCTTACAGATTAACTTAAAACTTCTAAACTTTTGTAAAATACTCCACACAATCAGACTGCCGGCCTGCATCTCACTCAAAGCCGAAATATGCAGTGACTGACTCCATAACCTGCCCATAAACAAGTAGTGAACAGATCTTAGGACACATTTAACAACATAATTTAGATTTAGTAGGCCTATTTTACAAATAAAATCATTTATTTTATGCAAGACACCAGCCGTTTCCATCACTCAAAAAGACCGATGCGACACTTGTTTAGGTGAATCGCGTCTTGTACCTGTGATGAAATAATTTACAGCGCAGTATGATTTTATACACTCTAAAAAATGCTGGGTTGTTTCAAGTTTCAATCCATTTTTGGGTCAAATATGGACAAACCCAACCGCTGGTTTAAAATTTTTAATTACATTTTTAAACCCAACAGTTGGATTTGTCCATATTTGGTCAAATCCCCCACCCCCTGCAAATCACAACAAGGTAAAATTCACTATGGACATGAGGTAAGTGGACCGAGCTCCCAAAATCCCATTTATACTGAGGGCTAGTTTAATCTGGGCTTTGGAGGCATAATTCAGCATTTAAACCTCAGTATTTATGCAGCTCTTTGATAATGGATGCCCACTTACAGTCCCCCACCTTTCTGTGCCTAGTTTAACCTCTGATCCCAGTCTTGGCTTCCAGCAGTGAATTTAAAATGTATTTAGACTGACTGAAGCAGATCAGAAGTTCCATTTCATAGACAAAACGCTCAGCTTCTGACAACCTCATCCATTCACCCCCATCCAGAATCATTTGTCTAGTGCAGTTGATGTGCATTCCCAGCTGATAGAATTTTCCAGGTTCAATACAAGTTGAGCTCAAATGACAGCATTTATGGCATAATGTTGATTACCACATGACATTATTTTTTTTACTTGTCCCTCGTTATAAAAAAAAGAAAAAAAATTAGGTTACAGTTAGGCACTTTGAATGGAAATAAAGTTTAAATAAAATTTGCCCATTAAAAGCAGATAGGTGAAGTTAATAGTTTTATAAAAGCACTTACATAATTCTTGTTTATTAAGTTATTACACAGCTACATTATAGTATAGTGCACTACACCACGTATTGCAGAGTTTTCATTTGTGGTTTACATTTTGACACCATCTGAAATCAAAGAAGAGCATGATGAATCCAGAAACTCCTTGAACCACAAAGATGTAGCTATGAACCTCAAAATGATCAGTTGACCAGCTTTCTGGAAAATGCTTCACAATTCCTGTTTAGGTAAAAATGACTCTTTAATGAATCCACCAATGAACTGGAAGAGTTTTGAATTACTTCAGGCTGAAGTAAGTATACCCTCTACATTGGCAGCGTCTCACCACAAATTTGATATGATTATTGTTCCATTATTTAGCTTTTTGAAGCATTTTCGAGGCTCCTCTCTTCAAAATGTAACTCAAAACAACCTGAATGAACGTGGTAAAAACTCTAGAAAATGAGCCGGACTGATTAATTGAGGTGAGAGGCGCATGTCTGTTTAAAAACATCAGTGACATTTTACTGGGATTGAATAATTGCAGCCTGTCATATGCAAAAAACATTCAAAAGAAAACCGCACTCTTTGGCAGCAGAGACATCTCCTTGGTGAATTTTAAATTATATGTTGTCGATGGAAGTATTTGAGCTATAATTTGGTGTCTCTCTTTCATAAAAGTTTAAACTCATTTAATTTAACAGTGCTGAGGGAGCTTTCCAGTTCATGGATCACTTTCCACTCTTTTCACTCAATGGTGATGATCGTTGTCTTTGTTACAGAAATGTCTGAGATGCGATGCTATTATTCTTCCAGAGCAACAAGGTCATTAACAGATGACTAAAATGCTGCATTTCTTAAATAGACATGGTTTTCTTTGTTGTTAATATATATGAAAGGTTCTTAATTCACAGAAATATATAATCATGTACAGACTTCACTCTTTTAAATACCACAATGTGCTGTTTTTTCACTTTAACATATCACTACAGAGCAATTCTCTATATCTAAAGCAACCAAATGAAAGAAATATGCTTTCCCACATTTTCCCTATGCCTTTTTTTCTGTATCACTTTGTTCCAACATCTGCCAAATAGATGTGCTATTCCAGATTTGTGGCATTTGGAGGCATTACATGGAATTATGGCTTGTTTTAACCTTTTTGCGCCTCAGAAATTGTGACAACACAAATTTGTTCCCTCGGTACCAAGCCCGGAAGAAAGGCATCTGTTCAGGGATGCACAATGGTCTCAAAATGCCTGATCTCATATGCAATAGCAGTGCCACAGATCAGTGGAGCCTGTGAGGACAGACCCAGAGGTTGGGATTTACCAGGGTCCTCTCCGCTCTCAGATACAACTGGACGTGTTTTTCCAATGTACAGTACTGTACCTGCATTATGTTTGAAGGGTGATAAGCAGAAAGCAATGTATGGTCCTGAAAAACCGCTCAGATGCTGAAGATATAATCAGATTACTGTAAGCGTCCTGCAGATAGTGAAGGGAAATAATAAAATATATAACTTAGCTTTTTAAAAGCATTTATCCATGGAATTACAAGCTCATCTGAGGACATGTGTGTCTGTGCATTGGTTTATGTTGTGACACCAAAATCAGTTCCACAGATGTTGTAACATTTAGCTCTAATCCACTTAATAGCCTAGTTTGAATAAATATTGTAGATCATATTTACAATATTTATTGTATAAATAATATCCATCCATCCATCCGATGTTTTAAAAATAACTTACTGTGTTAGCAGTTAGCATACAGTCCAAGCAAAAGTGACACAAATATAAATCAATTGTGTGACTCTTCTTAAAACAGCATGACCCTGGATATACATCTTAACCGCCTTGAAACCGCTTGCCTGATATTCACCACTCAAATGATCAGGTTGATAGAACACTTGAAAACTCACTTAAAAACAGCGGTCAAAGGATGCTAACCATCATGGTCAGCAATCGCGTTTAAGATCCTCAGACTGCCTGCCAAGTGAAATAAGCATGGAGAGTAAAATTAACTGAGCATCCATGCGCCAGACCTCAGCCTCAATCCTGGAACGCATGCAGGGACCTCTCACAGGGAATGCGATAGCAAGCCTCTGATGCCTCCTACCAGTCACACCCATACACGCAGGCCCTGTGACCTCATATTCCTGCTTCACTCACCCTGTTGCGAAAAGCTTCCTGGCGTCAGCAGACAAAAGGAGAAACCCTTTCCAAGAAAAAGATATTAAGGCCTTTATTTGCTCAAGGGCTGTGGACAATGTGCTTGATATAGAATCCAGTAGTTAATGCTAATTTTGATAATTTCATGGCCTCCTGAGCCATGAGTATACAGTCAAGCAGTGTGTTGATACAGTAGGGAACGGGGCGGTGGATGGGGTCATGCCAAACTATGGGCTGTTGAGAATGTGAAAGCACTGAGATTTGAACTTTCTCCATGAAAGATCAGTCCTCAGACCAACCAATCTTTACCACACTTTTGGTTGGCTGCTCTGGACATCCATTTGTTTTCTCAACCCACTGTATATGTGACTGAGGTTTCAGTCCATGAACACAGTATGGCCACTAATTTGTACTCCTCCGGCTGTTTTTGCAAAATGTCAAACTACCACTGCACTGCTTGTAAGTTGTCAAATTCAGGAATGTGTCCATATTCTTGTTCTAATACATTTTCTGAACCTCATCGCACATTAATTGATCAATGTCATGGTCAGTGTTTTTGAATTTTGTTTCCAAATGTCATTTCACTGTAAAATACTGTCACATAACATGATATGATTGGAGCGGACTATGTACACTTGTCACTTTGAAAAATGGCATCATTCATAGACCTTGCCATTTGATTAGGCACACGGATATGTTTCAAGAGAAAAATGATGGAAAGTAGTTAAGTTGTCATTTCCACTAAATAGTTTATGCACAGCTGCGGTCTTGAAATCGGTACCTCTTGACATAAAACACAATCAATTGTCTAAAATTCAGTCCGCTGAGCAGTCGAGGTTTTGTAGTAAATCCCTCATCTCCAGCCTCCACAGGTATTTGAGGGAGGCTTCCCAAAACAGGACTGAAAAATAAAACAGTCCGGACCAAATCAGTCTCTTCTCCTCATTTTGTTTCGTCAACAATTTTAAGACTTCTCATCTGACATATAATTTTAGCTGTGGTCCCTTTGAAAACGGCACCGTGGCTTGGCTGACATTTGACAAACCTGTGTGGAGTTGACAGCACTGGTCTGTGGTCTACCTTATTTGAAGCGAGGCTGCTTACAGCACAAAAAAAGGTTTGAGTTACTGTTTTGAGAAACACCGCCACGTTAACTGCAGGGCTCAGGGAAAGCGAGCTGAACTAGAGATGGGGGTATGATCTCTACATCGACTGCCTTCAAATTAAACTTGCCATGGTCGCTTGTTAGCAAAAAAAAAAAAGAGGAAAAAAGAGTCCATAATTAAGCTCCAGTTACTGATCTCATTAGTATTCACAGGTATTCATAATATGTAAAGTGGTTCTAGCACATGTACATTTAATAACAACACACAGTATAAGTATAAATGTCTAAATGCATTGACGGCATCCTTAATGCAAAACCTTTCATGTATGAACAACTTTAGAGACACATTTACAAATCATTTCAGCTTTGTAGAATATGAATTATATTATATTTCGAATGAATTAGATTAATACGATATTTTACTGCGATTGCATTTAAGTTAGCATTCACCTATTTTAACATAATTGTTAAAAATCTCATTTAAAAACATAAAAAATAGAAAAAAGTTGTATTTTTGATCATTAAATTCACCCAGTGGTATGTATGCATCTCAAAACATCTAATAAATATACCAAAGTACATGTTTGTATGTGTTTGCATTGGTCAACATTATACAAATACTATATTTATTTGTATTATGCAAATTGTATTTTGTAAGACTCCTTCACAACAAATGTGTGTGCATGCATTTAAAACACTGATAATTAAAGAGGTAAAATAAAAACGCAACACACTCATTCTCTGTTAATTTGCAGACACCAACAAAAATGGAAAACAGACAGAAAATGGACCTTCCGACCCCCATACACAATGGAGCCAGTGAAGTGTGTCAAATCTAATTGGAATATATGAATGTTTCCTTTGTCTGTTGCCTCTATCCCACTTGGCAGCAAGGGGAAATCATAGATACTGCTTTTTAGATAACCGAATGAACCATAAACCTGTGCAAATTATTATTATTATTTTTTTTACATTTTTAGAATCTATCTATCTATCTATCTATCTATCTATCTATCTATCTATCTATCTATCTATCTATCTATCTATCTATCTGTCTATCTATCTGTCTATCTGTCTATGACCTGCCTAGAGTGACTCATTTGTTTCTATAGTTTAGAAATGTAAATAACAGATGTCATTAGAAGTATCATTGTTATATTTTAGAAACAAAGGTTTTACAGATTAAATTAGTCAACCACAACAAACTCAGTCAAACATTCAAGTAGGCAAATCATAAAAATGAGCGACCACAAATTTTAATGACATCAAACCTTCCACAGAATCACTGTTGGCAAGAAAAGCAGTTCTCACCACATTTAGCAGCATTCATTAAACTGTCTAGTACAATACCTTCACTCGAAGTATCCCCTTTTACAAAACAAAACTATTTTGTGACAAGAGTGAATTCAATCTTTCTAATGAAAGCCAACATAATCCTGTCCTGTGTGCAGATAGGTTAGCCATTAGCCATCAATCACCCCAAGGTCTAGTGAGTGCCCCCTGGCACCCTGTCATCCCCTCACACACAGGCAAGAGGAACACCGTGGATTCCTGGACTTGGGAACGGCTGGAGTCTCGGAGAATAAACTATCAGAGGCTCTCAGCAGCTCCACCAACAATAATAAAAATACCCTGACTTTAAGGTGACATTCCCAATTTACGAGTATTTGTGTCTATAAAGTGTATTCCTTGGCTCCTGACTCCTTCAGCCTGTCTCGTAGAAAGAACAATACATTTGGCCTGCCTGAGACACTTGGAAATCCTTGTCCTCCTTTATTCAAGCTCCTCTCACCATCCTGCTGTTTGGCTTACTTTGCAGATCTCTTTGAATATACAATACATTACTTGTAATAAATAATTACATTTTAAATATGAATGTTATTATACAATATATTGTTATTCAATGAAACAGTATATAAAAAGACCATTGCACAATTCACTGTACAATAACTGCACAAATTGACCATAATATATTTTGATGTATGGTATGCTGGGGGAAGACCCCAATTCCCAGCATGCATTGCAACTAGGGGTGTGACGAGATCTCGTGCCACGAGATCTCGCGAGACTAAATATGACGAGATTTCTCGTCGAGTGAAAAAGCTGTCTCGCGATATCCCCATTAATATTCCACCGCTACACTCACATTCGCCTAAACTATCGTTTTGTTGTTTTTATAAAAAAATAAAAACCATTATAAACTAATGCAAAAGTCTGCTCTGCTCATCCAGCGCGAGTTGCCGTTGCAATCAGTGCAGCACGAATCACAGTTCACTGATCGCGTGACGATGGCGGAGGATTCGTTGCGCAACAGACTAAACGTCTGGTAAATGTCTTATCATTTAGAATGCGCGCTCAGCACCGCTGCTCCCTATACGCGCGGTCACGAATTTGTAAGTGAAAGTAAAACACAAGCTCCCTGATGTGCATTGCGCACAAATTAGGCTGCATACATAAAATAATCCGTCTCCCAATACCCATCTCTGGACTGTTTATTTGCGGCTCTGGTCTCTGTTGGCACTGCGAATATTGAGAGAGCACTGTAACGTACAAAGGACAACAGACAAGGGAGGCTCCGTTTCTGAACTTATAATCGGAACGCAAGAACAACTGTAGAGACAAACAGCCTCGTTTCTCTCGGCCTTTTCCGAACTCACCGCATTAACCCTATAACTGCCGGTGCAAAATAAAACCGCAATTTCACAACAATTATAAAGAGTCTGTGTGCTAACTTTGATTATGGTTGCACTCGCACTTATTGTTTGCACTTAATAAGACTAAGAGAAAACAGTTATTTATTTTTGTTGTTTATACGGTTTTTATTTCTCTGTTAAATGTGTGTTAAAAGCAGAGCCGGACAGTAACGGAGTACATTTACTTGAGTACAGTACTTAAGTACAATTTTGAGGGATCTGTACTTTACTCGAGTATCATTTTTGGGGAGTACTCATGACTTTACTCAAGTACATTTGAGAGGCAAATATTGTACTCTTTACTCCAATACATTTCTATCCATAACCGTGAGTACCCGAGTAAAAAAAAAAAAAAAAAAGTAAAAAAAAGAAAAAGAAAAATCTCGGAAACCCTCAATTTGTTGTTGCCCTCTCAAACGTGATTGGATTGTGCAGGCGCCACTGATTGGGACAGCCTATCAGCAATCACTTTCAGCTTTCCGCCAAAGTCAACTCCATGGTCAGATTTTATATTACACATTTATGTAAGCCAAGCATTTGGTTTGAAGTTCTTGAGTATGTGGTGTGTTTAACACAGTCAGGTTCAAATGTGGCAGTGGCGTAGCCACGAGGGATTTCTGATTTCTTAAAAAAAAAACTTTAGGAGGCAAAATATATTTTTACTGATTATGTGAATTACACTGCGCAAACCAAAGTAGGCTACTACCCAGCGAATGAAGAAGGGTTGGCGCTCAGTCTCCACAGTACATAAAATATTAATTTTGTTTTATTGTATTTTTCGGGTTTGCATTTATGAGGAAAAAACAATGTTATGGACGTGTTCTCCGTTACGGACGTGAGCGCTCTGAAAGCGGCATAAAAAATGCTTTAAAACTTTCACAGAGACATCAAACAGAAAACACAAAACCTTTCTTTAACCTGAATTTCGTTTTGCATTAATTGTATCTTAATTTTAATCAATGTTTCATCAACCAATTGCCTGGGTTTAATAAATAAGAAGTAAATAGCAGACAATAGATAAGAAATGGAGGCGCCGGCACGTGAACTGGATCTAGTCTCATAAATGAACCGAAACTCAGTGTATAAGGTAGCCTACTTGCCTCTCACAGACATGTCTACTTTTAAACAGAAAAATTCAAAACGAAAGAAAAGAAAATAGACTACAGACTGCTCTCTGCTTATGTAATCCGTATGAAATGTGCATTTCTCTCTGGCGCGTTCACTACTGAATATCGCGAGTCAGCATCGTCAACTTCATCTAGCCGACACTGACAAAGAAAACACTTGTTTATTAACAAGTGTTTATTAATAAACAATTAAAATATCTCCTTGCTATATTTTACATATTCATAATCATTCCTTTTGCCGATTCTTTGTGACAGCTTTTAGGTTTTTTATTGGCAGCGCTACCCTTACATGTGGTGTGTGTGTGTGTGTGTGTGTTGTCCCCGCATTTAAAGATGGGAACCCCCCAAAAAATTAATTAAATTAAATAAAGCAACATGGTAAAAAGATGAAAATGACTTGATTTTACTTTCAATTCCTTTTACATTCTCCAAGGTATTAACATTAACATTTTTCATAACTCCATGTAGGACGTTTCTGTGCCTAAATGTAAGCACTGTGGCAGTAGATTACTAATGCAATATTTAGAAAATTTACTCTTGTACTCTTGATACTCAAGTACTTTTAAAAACAAGTACTTTAGTACTTTTACTTAAGTAGACATCTGACTGTAGTACTTTTACTTGTACTTGAGTAAAATTTAGCAAGGGGTATCTGTACTTTTACTCAAGTAACAAAGCTCTGTACTCTGTCCGCCTCTGGTTAAAAGGAGTTCAGTTAGGAGGTCACACACAGCCTCAATCAGAAGTTCTGAAAGCTCTTAAATGTACAGTAAGGTCTGAAGAGACTAATGTGAAATTATACAGGAGAAAAGCCAGTCAATAAAAACCTTTTACAGTGCTTGAATATTGTTTTCTTTCAATGCATTTGATAATTCATACTCATAAAGTAGACCTGAAATGACATGCATTAGAAGATTATTAGTTAAAACATTGAAAAATGCACCTGCATACTATTTTTCCAGTCATGAATTTTGTCATTGAGGATTTCTGAAAAATTGTGCAAAAATCTCGTCTCGTCTCGTTCTCGTGAACCCAATCTCGTGTCTAGTCTCGTCTCGTGAGATAAGCGTCTCGTCACACCCCTAATTGCAACATAATAAATCATGGAAATTGCTGCTTTACTGTTTCACTATTTGCTGCACTATTTGCAATAGTGCTGTCACACCTTTAAGTGAAGTATTATGCAATAGAGAAAAGAGCAACAAAACCATGCAACATGGACCAATTATCTGCACAGAGCCACAACCATAAACGTATAGCATAAATATAATGCATGCACACTACTGTTCAAAGGTTTGGAGTCAGTAAGATTTTTTTCTTATGCTCACCAATTTGATAATTTATTTGATCAAAAATGCAGTAAAAACAGTAATATTGTGAGTGATTATTACAATTTAAAATGACTGTTTTCTATTTTAATATATTTTAAAATGTAATTTATTCCTGTGATGGCAAAGTTGAATTTTCATCAGCCATTACTCCGGTCTTCAATGTCACATGATCCTTCAGAAATCAGTCTAATGTGTTTTGGTGTTCAAGGTTTTTTTTTTTTTGGGGGGGTTTTTTTATCAATGTTGTGCTGCTTAATGTCGTTGTTGGAACCATGATAGCATTTTTAAGGTTTCAAAGGATTAAAAAGAACAGTATTTATTTGAAATAGAAATCTTATGTATTCTTACTGACCTTTTGAATGTTAGTGTATCAACTATGATTATTTTGTATAGGACAAAACTGCAGTTTCATACTAATAGGAGATTCTACCTGGCAATTTCATTTTCCAAAATTTTAAAAGTCAATTTATTGCAGTCTATGCAAATATGCCTAATCTATCATTGCTCAATTGGGTAGGCAGGAAGAAAATGGACATGCTTGAAATGTGCAAAATAGGCTAAAACCAGCGGGAGTCCAAAGCAACACTTTATATTTTATTTGCTAAAAATGTTTGATTCTTTGTCTCATGCCCTGCTAGAAACTTCCTGTGTTGCTGGCCTTTCTTCCTCTTTTCAAAAAACAAGACAAAAAAGTTACACTCTGTTCATAAAAGACATGATTAATGTAGAGAGCAAATAAACGGAAATTTGACATCTACTGAAAAGGGGCCTCTTTGTAAAATGAAGCCATTGAGAACAATGAGCCATGCGGAGCCATTTTGGACCTGCCAAATAAAGTTTGACTTCTGTGGCGGCCACAGATGCTATGGCAACACGCTCTGACAGGGAGTTTATTTTCTCTAAGCTCTGGTGGAATATTAATAACTGAGGCACACATCCTGCCAAGTGGATCTGGATGGGGCATAATCCCAAACTGCGCGGGAAACACAAGTCGAATATCAAATCGGTGGAGCTCCTGGTATTCCATCACCTATATGCAAAGTGCTTGCATTCGACTGATGCTGTTTTGGCTCTGGAAAAATAAGATGTTATATCAGCGTTGCAATAGAGTAGGTTATTTTCAACTTTAATAGCACAGCTGTTTTGTTAATGTAACGAAAGACTGAATTAATCTCCACAGTTCAGAAAGTATCGAGAGAGACTAGATTGTTTTCTTCTCCTTTTGAGGAGAAATATGTCAATTTACTTTGCCTAGTAATTACATATTGCCTAATATATCTCAATTACACTACATTCGTATTGTAAAACACTGAGACACATCCAACGTATTGTTATTACTAAATCAACAGCACAGTTTTGATTCCTCCAATCCCTTGTTTGTGTAGAATCCCCCGATGCTTGGACTATGGCTGCTTTCTCAGGGTGGGAGTCAGGTACCGCAGCCAGAGCGCCATGGATCTGGTCTCTTAAGTGTAAGGGACTGCTATCTCACATGTGTTTGACACAGTGTCAGGCCACAAAACTCCCACCAAAGCACTCAGGCACTGGGGATGTTATGTTTTCCCCAGCCCCTAATCATTTTTGGCCCTGGACCCACTTCCTGTTCTGCAATGAAATGGCTCAGGAATGCCATTCCTCTGATACAAGCGAGGCAGAGAGAGGGCCAAGGAGGAAGTCTTCCTGCGCTCTACGTGTGTGAGATAGTGACACTGACCTGTTTGAACAGTGATGGCTTGACTCTCACGTTTCTAAATCCCTTATGTCAACATACTACACATTAATACACATTTTTAGACCACACTCCCTAACACTCTTCGACTTGTTGAGCTGGAATGCATCAGGCGACAGGGGAGTGTAGAGGACAAACTTTTCCCACATCGAAGTCGCGTCAGACTTTCGAACCTTGGCCCTAAAATAGCCCAGTTCGGTTCAACCAAATTTGTAGGATTGGAGGTCAGCCAGAGACAAAGTTGGCGTCACATTTCGTTAACACAAACAAACACGGTGTCACAAACTTTCGGATTCTTTATTCACCACTAACGGTCTCAGTTTTCGTTCTGGGCGAGGTTGTGCTCGCTTATAATTCATTACAATCTGTTCTAATGTTATATACGCCACAACAGTATTGTAGAGGCTCAAATCTAGAGTGCGATTCGGTATTTTATGGGTTTGATTTACATAACCCTCATCCAGACCACATCAAAGCCTCACGCAAAGAGTAAAGAGCACGTCAAAAGGCTCCCCGAAGCGACATGATGTCTTGAGAGGATTCAAAGCAAACACACACTGCCCACAGAAGTCCTCCGTATGGAGCCTCTCTTTCTCTTTTTCCACTCCCCCCTCTTTTCCGTGCTCTTACAGGGGTGTTGAAGTGACTGCGGTGTATTTTTATACAGTTCCATCCCCTCTGAAAAGAAGGCGCCTCAATTGGCTTGAACAATGTTTAAATAATCAAGGAGCTGTGAGTCTTTGAACTAATTTCACAAGGAGAGAGATCCAGATGTGGCGTCCCTCGCTTTGGATCGCATTCTGGTTTTGAATGCACCGTGAGTGCGAAAGGCCTTTACCTCATCTAGTGGCACCATTCGGTTGAAGTCAGTTTAATTCTGTCAACATTAGAGTAGGAATGATGGAGTCAAAATAAACACTGCAAAAGTGGTAAAGATAAAAAAGCAAGTCAGCCAATGAGCTGCCAAATGCATGTGACATTTTTAAAAACATGCATTCAGAGAAATCCTTCATATCTAGTATATCTGCAGGTACAGAGTCTCCTGAAATGCTTTCTGTGCTTTCAGCCAATACACTCAAATTACAATTTATTCCTCCCTTTGGTGCCATGTGTTTGTAATTGCCCCAAATGATCCTGCCTAGAAATGTGTGCTCAACATTTTCTTGACTTCTCTTGGGTGTCGAGAGAGATAAACGTGCGTATGAAAATTCTGAGTGAGAAGGGCCGCACAAGATTTCATCAAACGTTTCATTTGTATACATTCATCGGAGGGATATCTCTAATCAGATTTGAAAGGCTTGATTTAAGGATGATGAAAAAGAGAGGCTGCAGAGGGACTGCATTGCCTTTGGCAGGATGAAATTACTGAAATTTGGAAGGCAGTCCTTTTATTTGAGTGCCTGTAACAAAGATAATTTTACAAGGTTTCCGTTCATTAAGTGCTGCTCAGGTGCAGCGCAGACGGGAGTGTTTGCATATATGCACACACACAGCACAGTGCACACACATGCATGGCCATGTACATCTGCACACCGACTACAAAAAAAAAAAAAAAAAAAACTATACAAGTCAATAACAGTCTTGGAGCACAGCTGAATAGATTTGAATAGAATAGAATCGAATAGATCAGTAGTTCTCAACTAGTGGGCCCTGACCCAAAATGGTTGTTCCTATTCAGTATGTGCTGTAATAATTAATAAGTAATAATTTCAATAATAATTTTGGTAACAATTTAGTTTAGGGTCCAATTCTCACTATTAACTATTTGCTTATTAGCATGCATATTACTAGGATATTGGGTGTTTATTAGTACTTATAAAGCACATTTTAATGCCTTAATCTGCATGACCATATTCTACACCCCTTAATTCTACCTTATACCTAAACTTAACTAATAGGGCTTCACGATATTGAAGAAAAATGCGATATGCGATAACTCATTAAATAATGTGATATTTGATATGCAATACAATAATGCTTAAAAGTGTGTAAAATAAACTTAAATCATCTTTAAAATATATTTAAAATTATACAACCTACATACGTGTTTCTTTTTTGTCAAGAAAACATCCCTACAACTTCTGAAAGTGAACAGCAGTGTTTTACTGTAGCATAAGAAGTGTTATTTTAACATCAGTGTAAACCACGGGGTTTAGGGTTTCAGGTAGGTCTACATTAAGTTTATTTAACAACAAACTGAATAATCAATGTAAAAATAAAACACTGCTTAGTTTTCACTGTTTGAATTAAATAGGCTACTGATTCTTATTAAAGCTACAAAAGTTATTTAGCCAAGAGCAGTGAGTGATTAACTATTAATAAGCAGTAATTAGGAGTTTGAGGTTAGTAGTTAATAGTTAGTTAATAGTGAGAATTGGACTCTAATCTAAAGTTGACCATCATTTTAAATTAATTTTTGTTTGCTTTGGTACGATGACATTTTTGGAACTGTGTAAGGTCACCACTAATGTAAATGTCTGGGTGCCAAAGTAAAATCAGTTGAGAACGCCCGGAATAGAATAGACTAGAACAGAAAATACAAGAGTAGACTAGACTATCAAAGGTGTTGTACAGGAAACATGCCACTAATTTGTTCTAAAAACAACTAACATGTTTGAAATGCACATGTGCACACATGCATAGAGAGACACACATACACTACTCTTGTCTCTGAACTGTGACACAGAGAATGTTGAACCTTAAAGGAAAATAAACGGGCCACTTCTCAGCTGCTTGGGCTCTTTCCCAAACTTTCACATGAGAAACAGAGGCAGGAATGTTGAGGAGCAAATCTTTCTCTTACACAAGTACATCCTTCTCATGTGTCCCTGCCATAACATACCTTTAATCGAGTCTATTTTTAGACGTTTCCTGCTTCTCTGTAGGGCAAGACGGGGGGGACGTCTGATGTGTGTGTGTGTGTGTGTGACTTACAGTCAGTCACTCAGTTCCACAGGGAACAGGCTGTTGTTCTAGCCTGGGAAAAAATGCACCTATCTCGTAAAGATTTTTGGGAAGGAGTAAAAAATGTTGGCGAGTCTCGAGTAAAAATCCACCATTTATACAATAGCGAGAACACAGATTTTAGTCATGCTGTTTCCCATGATGCATATAGAGACATAATAGTTCTATTTTACAACACCTTTGCTGACATTACGAAACTCTGGGCTAACCTCAGAACACATCAGAGATAACTGCATTGTTTAACTATATTGGGCCCTTTTAGGGTAAGCTTTGCCAATTACCTTTTTGCCATTGTTTGTTGTGACAATTTGAACAGAATAGAGGATAGAATAGAATAGAAATTCAAATTAAATTTTTTTTTCCACCGTACTAATCTATAGATGTCTATATGTATATAGTTTATGTTCAAATTTTAATGGGTAGATGTTGATGTAAATGATGTAAATAGGGTAGGCGTAATAAGCCATGGCTTCAGCCTACACCTGTTCGGTTACCTTCTTTGTTTGTAATGAATTTGTTGTATATATTCTGTTTTATGTTTAGTAACCGAATAAACCTTTATTATTATTATCTGTCTGTAGATAGATCTACTGCACACATCACTTTCATGGTCCTGTTTACACCTAGTATTAAGATGCGCTGGTTGACCAGATTACAAGTGAACGATGCTAAATACAGGTGTAAACAGGGTCTAAAACGTTTTGAGCTTGTCCACTTTCAAAGGTAGTCGAAAACGCATTGGACCGGACTGCTTTCATATGGAAAGCGCTCATGTGGCTGAACGCGTCGAACAGCCACAAAAGACCACCTACTCTCCTTCTACTGATCTAACGCATAAACATTATGGGAAGTGCGCTAGCCACTAGCCAGACAGGATTTAAACTTTGTCGGCCGAAGACTCAATTCTAGTTTGAAGACAAAAAAACGTACCAAGTACAATGTTCTCTCACCATTCCAGATTGCTAACATGCACTGGTCTCGAAGCTGTCAGAGAAGAAACGAAAGCTGCTGCTCTCCGTGTTTTTTTCCGTCATCTTCAGTACGTTCAATTGCATGAGCTTATTTCATCCATTAGATCGAAAGATCTGAAAAAGCCCATACAATTACCCTCCCCTCAAGGAAATCAGGAAAGAAGTGGTTGAAAGTGGAATGTGTCTCTGGGAATGCGTCTCCCTCGTCTACTTGTGATCGTTTCGACCAAAATGCATCTTAATACCAGGTGTAAACAGGGCTTAAATCTACCTTGTGTCCATATACAATACCATGAATAAAGATGCAGAGGGTGCAGAACAGCTGTGCTGCAATTTTGAATGTAGAGCAATATGCATAGTTTTAGTGCATACTGTCCTACACGTTTGCTCCCAAAATTCAGAATGGCAAAATCTCTTGATGGAATCAGAGATGTGGTCAAGAGGATCGGCCCTTTAAACGGGCCTTGTGTTGTGTGTGTGTGATAGAGAGCTGGACAGCAGCATGAGGGTTTCCCACCAAACACACGTGGCCTCTTTAAGCGCTGGTGCTAACTAGCCTCCCAGATGTCAGGCTCTCTGACTGACATCATAGAATCTTGGATGAAGCCAGGGCCAGTGAAGAGAAAAACCAGCAGGGTCGCCTATCCAGAGAGGCTGGCACATGCTGGCATTCCCCATTTCGCACATGCTGGCATTCCCCATTTCGAGATCGAGATCGAGATCGAGAGAGAGAGAGAGAGAGAGAGAGAGAGAGAGAGAGAGAGAGAGAGAGGCTCAAACTTTGCTGCTAATGAGCAGTAATGTCCCATGAACATTATTTAAACAGAGTAGAAATAAAGAGTGAGAGAGAAACAGAGATGGCCAAAGACAAGAACAGGGCGAGAGAAGGAGAGGGTGTGTTATGGAGACAGACAGCTAGAAAGAAACCAAAAAAAAGAATAAACCAGGAGAGAGAGACAGAGAGAGAGAGGTGTGTCTTGAGAGACGTAAGAGTTGAACTATGCTGCTCTTGGCAGCGCCGGGCCGGAGCGATGGAGCCGGAGGCGTCACGGCGCCACCTCAAAGAACGTTCCGGCGCAGCCACTCACTCGGGCGTTCACTCCCAGCACATGGCATTCATTTAGAGGGGGGGCTGCCGGCGAGCACGGGCCGCTGTCTCCCCTCACAAAGCCCAGCGGTGCCTGGGCAATTAGGAGGCCGCAATTACCCGGGGTGGATCTCCTCCAGAACATGGCCAGAAGTTACTGCGAGTCCCTGCCAAAGGGCTCTGAGGGAAGTGACAGGGAGGAGAACTGCGGGGCGCTCGGCGCACTTGATTTACTTGAGGAAAACTTTCGGGTTTTTGTTTGTGAAAATGAGTTTCACTTGAGCCATTTGAGTCAAAGACACAAACACATTTGAGGCCCGGCCTTAGGGTGACAAGGATAATTAAAAATGTGCGTAAGCCACATCCTCTGAGTGTTGTAGCAAATACGCGGCATGACATCCTCCCCTTTGCAACACTTTAGAGGTCTCCGATGGGCGCATTTCCTCGCCGTAATTTTTAATGCCAAAGATTCCTCCCTACAGAGAAATTGGTTAGCATGTTCCCAGTATGGCTGGAGTTTATTCAGATGTTCTGATTCGGCATGAGTCATATATGCTATGAGGTCAGGAAGGAATGAACATGTCAAGTGCAGCTTCAGCAGGTTTGCGCTCATTTAAAAACTAGTTACAAGTTATGCATTTCAACACAGCTAACTTCACTGCATTAGAAAACAGTACAATCAGAAAAATGCATACAGTAGATCCCACAATTTTAAGACAAATGATTATTTGCAGTGTATGCACTAGTCATATTACCAGTGTGGGGCTGTACTAACTAAAAGTAATAACGCTACTAACATTATCTATTTATTTATCTATAAAATCTATTTATCTACACTACCATGAGGTCTGGAAGATGTGTTTATGTTTTTGAAAGAAACCTAAAGGCTATATTTATTTGTTCAAAAATACAGTGAAAACAGTAACATTCTGAATTATTGTTATAATTTAAAATAAGTTAAAAAAAAATCAAGTAGCTTGTTGCTTAGGACGCTATGGTTTGTAAGATGCTTTTCTAACATTGTTGCTTTCAAATAGCATTAAATAGCTCTATTTAGCGCTGTGTACATCAATGTCAAAGGAGCATTGTAGAAGAACACAGTTTAATGAGACGTGGTTATAAACCTATGTCTACAAAGTGGTTTGTAATCCCTTTGGCAGACTAGTTGTCAAGTTACAAGCTCTCAAATGGTTAAAAGGTGAAGTGTTAAAAACACACACATGTGAGTTGGTAATCCTGCTGTTTTAATCCAGACTTTTGCAATAATAATCTTTAAGAGCTGCAGAGAGAGATGAGGAGAAAAACGTCTCAGGGGAGTGTTCAACATGAGAATTAAAATAGACTAAATGGCAGGGTCCCCTCAAAAGAACCAGTAACTGGTCTTCACGTACAAACAACATTGCTTAAGCCAAATCTAAACAATCTAGTTAAACAAAACACCATGCTATAGTATTTTGATAATCATACTTTAATGCATTTCTGAGACACCTTTTTGCTTGCTGCACGAATTTGTTTCAAACAAATTACCTCTGAATTTAATATTCAGCAAACCGACGAGTCTCTCTTGACTCTCTGAGGTCAAAGCAGCAAGTCAGCAAGAGCTCAGTTCTGCATAACTAATCTAACATTTATATAAAAATTCTGCTCAATTTTTAGTAAAGGGCAAGAACAAGCAAAGTCCTGCTGCCTGCATGGGCTGGATGGGCAACTTGAGGTTTTCTTAAAGCCACCCAATGTTTGTCAATAATCATAAAATATCTAAATCAAAGAGACTCGAGACCAGACAGTTTTCTAATCTAACCTTGCTCTGCTCTTCTCAAAAGCCTCACTGTACTGCAGAGAAGCCTATAAGTGAGAATATCATGCATTTTCATTATAATATGATAATATTTTATTGCTTTTGATCCACTGTGGTATTCCGTCATTGGTGTTTTGGTGTCCACTTGAATTGTGACCGTTCCTGTAACTCTCTTCTAATGGTGCACATCTGTTATGTTTTACTCTTCTTTTGTTAGTATAAAAATCATTCTTTATTTACGATCAGATTCACTGAGCAACAGTTAGTAAATAAAAGCTACAGTATATTTCAAAGGAAGATGAAGTAGAAAAATGAATACGTTTCGGCCATGAATCACTGGTAGAGCACTGGAATTTCACTACTGAAGAGTAATTGATGACAGTGGCTAGCAAAGATTTGACCACTCTATAAAAATTAATGAAATAAGAGATAAATACATTGCAAATCTATATGGAACAAATCCAATGGTCATAATTCTACTTCAGCTGAAAGAAATTATTAAACAGCACACAGAGATGCTGCACATAAAGGCGATTTAAAGTACCTGTCAAACTGAGACGAACAGTACTGGTTAGGGATTGTGGGAATTTGGTTCTGAAAAGTTACAAAGTTTCAACTTTACATGGACAAGTACCTCAGCTTTACTACAGTAAACACTGGTTGAGTGCTAAAGTCAGCTTGCTCGCTCTTGCATCTATGGCCGTTTTAATGAGATAACGACATTATAATCAGGATGTGAGAGAGTCTGAAATTGAGCTGCAGGGAATGAGAGGAGGAGAGCGAGGGACACAGATAAAGGAAGAGATGGAGAAGAGGGAGGAAATGTAACATGACGAAAGAGTCTTTACGCAGACTGCGAGACGCCACGCTGCCTGCTCAGACAAATAGCCTGTCCGCGCGGTGTTTGCTTGTCATGTGCTTGTCGCACACGACCACTGACATGACGGCATGCAATGGGCGGGGCTGGGATGATGTCAGTCATGAGGGAAACAGGTGGAGGCTGCAATGCCTCTTGTAACCTGAGGTGAGGAATGAGGAGTGGACAGCATGTGACGTCAAAGACAACCGAAGGAAAAATAGAAAACGGTCAATTTAACACTTTTAAAAGACATTATTTAAAATTATTTTTAAAAAATTATCTTAAAGCTGCAGTCCATATCTTTTCCTCTTTGTCGCCATCTCTCTGTTCGAAATCTGTAACTGCAGTGATTTGCGGAATTATTATCTTTACGTGGGTTGTAAATCGCCATGAAACAGCGCGGATGAACACAGTGCTTTGAGGCGAGAGCTGCTGTCAGTCACCGCGCTGTGTGGATATAATGTCATACAGAATCACAGATTCACTTTTTGAAAGTTTGACCAACATAAGAATTTTCATAAGAAAATGTCTTCTGAACAAGTAAGTAACATCCATTTTTGTTCTGACCAACTAAGGGGGAAAAAGCATTCGACATGATAAGCTTCGTTAGATTTAATCAACGCGATTTACAGCAACCGTGCAAATTATAGCCTACTTTGTTCTCAAATTGTTCATGTTAACAACATCAGCATTGCGTGACTAATGTTAAATGTAATGTGTTTTATGGTTAGCAGCTACCTGTGTAGTTCAGAATTCATATTCTCCATAATAGCAAAACGAGAAAGGCACAACAAAGGAAACTCCATAACTGTGTGAATTAAGACGTACTGTTACACGATTGAACTATTGAAATGTCTTACTTGTTCAGCAGAAAAAAGCCGTCTCTTCTTCCGTTTCGAACCCCTTCAAAACACGGAGTTCACGCACTTTTCAAAAGCCCCGCCGATGTTTAAATCTGTTGTGATGTCTGTCTGTGTTCCCCCTGTCTTTGTGCACTTGGTTCAGTCCTGTTCCCTGTTTTCCCGCTCCCCGTTATCTCTATTAGTCTTCCCAGGTGTCCCCGATTAACCACGCCCCCTTGTCATCTTGTTTAGCTTGTTTGCCCTTGTATTTAAGCCCTGTGTTTCAGTCCAGTCCTTGTGAGTTCTTGATGTTGTAACGTTTGATGTTGTTGCTTCACTGTTCCTGTCCTGAGTTCCGGGTTTCTTTGTTTCACCTGTTATTTTATTAAACTAGCTGCATTTGGATTCTCTCTCTGCTTCGTGCTTGCTGCATCAGTACAAAATCCTTGTGTTTGCATGAGACGGTTTCTTTCTCTTTCTCTAGCCACCTTAAATCCGAAGTACAAAGTCTTTTGGGTTTTATAACTGCTGAATCTCTAGTTGACACTGATGATTGTTGTCTGGATCTTTCTGGATGCCATAAGTTTAATTATGTAAAGTGCTGCGAGAAAAGCCTATACATCTAAACATCTCGTCACGCGCAGTATAGCCGGCTAGCTGAAACTCCTTCTTTATGTGTACGGGTGTGACGTCATGACGCAAAGACATGCTCGAATTTCCAGCGGAAACCCACCAGTACCACTGGAATTAAAATCATTATTACAAGCTAACCGTTTTGAATCTAGCTATGGCAAGCAGATAGTTTTGACCACTGGCAGAATAAGTTTTTTTTAATATAATTATTTTGGATTATTTTTAACTTAAAGTTACGGACTGGAGCTTTAATGCTGAGTTTTTAGTAGCCTTTACTATAAGTCTTCAGTGTCACATGATCCTTCAGAATTCAGTCTAATATGCTGATTTGGTGCTCAAAAAACATTTCTTACTATCAGGGTTGAAACACTGATCTATTTAATGTCATTCTATATAGATCAGTGGGTTGAAAACGGTTGTGCTGCTTTATATTTTTGTGGAAACTGCTTTATTCGGGTTTCTTTAATGAATAGAAAGTTCAAAAGAAAAGGTTTTTAACATTTAAAAATTAAAATTTGACATAGAGTTCACCTGAACAACACAAACCAGTCAAACCTTCTTTTTTTTTAACCTTGTACAAGTTTGGATTGGACATTTAAAATTAAGCTGAAAATGTAGATTCAGGTTGTCGACGTGTCAGTCAGTATGCAGACGTGTCCAAATGACTGCTTTCGGATCATACAGAAAAATACACGGCATATTGAAACTGTGGAACTTTCTACTCTCAGTTGAAACTCAGACAAACTAATATGAAACCCACTACAAGGAAATTGGTGGCCTGCTTAAATACACAGTAGTCATTTGCTGACACCTAATTTAGCCAAAGTGGTGTCATTTCCTCATATCCAGTCTTTGCCATTATATTGCATTGTTTCAGGATAAAATTAGTTTATCAAAGTACTGCCATTTCATTTGTATTTTCAGTATTTTTTCCCCCCTGAAAGGGCGCTAAATCACATTCTCAAACATGTATTATTGCTTTTGCATTTAATGGAGTGTAAATGTAGTCTTGACATCAGATCCACTGAGACACGGCACAAACATTTGCATGGAGAGCTCCTGTCATTACATCAGAACTACTCAAACTTTCACAAAAGCTTTTTTTTTTGTCTGTCTCACTGGAGAGGCATTGAGTTTTATCTATAGTTGAAATCCAGTAGTTACGGACTTACAGTTATGAATACAAAGAAGACCACAAAACTATTGGATGGATAGGTGAAATCTTCCCTACTTTGTTTCAACAGCATATTGATGAGCTTACTTGCTCAAACTGACTTGCTTCCGTCTTAAAATAGATTGATTTATTTTGTACGGTTTTGCTAATATGTGACAAATTAGTTGTGAAATTCAGTTGTTACATTCCAATATCCTTTGTTGAATCCTCTTATCGTGCTTTTACTTTTGGCTCTTAACATGACATCATTGCCAATAGGTTTGTCTAGGTGGACATGTTTTCTCTGAACTAAAAAAAGTCTGTTTTTGTTTCTTGTTACAAATGAGCCCGATAAAGAGATCGGTGAGATCAAAACAAACATCAGCTGCTGCGGTAGAGCTCCTTCATCAAACGTCTTGGGAGACCACCAACACTTCCCTCTTGGCTGGAATCCCCACTTATCCAATGTTTGTGTGTGTCCAGTGGACCGGTTGTTTTTCTACACAACAAACTTGAGAGCAAAAAAGGTAGTGCATGTTTATATTAATTAAGAGAGCCAGCAATCTCTCACCTGTTAAAAACTTTTTTTTTTTTTTGCCCCCCTTTTCAGGCACCTCAAGCGAACTAGAGCAACTTTTAGCAAATCTGTTTCTTTGAGGCCTCAGCGAGCTCAGCCAGCTGTACTGACAAGTCCTTTTGCCTATAAAAGTGACTGTTGACCTGGCCTGTGTCTTCTCTCAATGCATCCTCCTCCCCCTTTGGCCTTGGGAAAGCTTTGGATATTGCTTGCCATGCTGAAGCAAATAATCTGGAATTAAAAAATGGATTCCTTACTCCTTATCCCTAGCAACAAGCCTTGTGCCATCTGCTAGGCCGAAAGGGGCCACAGTCAGTGGGAATTTAGACTGTTGTGAGGCCTCTGTCACCTGTTCTTGTGTGTTCTTTTGTCCATGAGATAATGATCCCCTTCAAATGTGAAGCAGTGAATGACCATGAGTTTTTTTTTTTTATGCAGCCCGAATGATGTTTGTTTAAAGAATTTAGTCATATTTTAACAATGTAATTTATTTGATTTAATCTTATGTAGATATTAAAGCAACCATTTGAATGTTAACTAAAAAAAGTTTGGTCTCTGTAGAGAAATTCTAGAACAAGTTGGTTACAGGTGCAGGACACAGTGCAGCAAACTTGTGTATTATACACAATATATAGAAACAAAACAAAACAAAAATTTACAGAAAAAAACGTATATAAATTTCTCTCACTATAGTGGGATGTATGACAGTATTTACCATTTATAGAAATTGCATTACTATTATGCATTAAATGTTTTTTTGTACTTTTTTGTCTAAATGTCTAAACAAATTTTCGTAACACTTTAAAATAAGGTTAAATATGTTACCATTAGCTAAAGCATTAATTATTTTACCCATTTTAAAGCACTTATTAGTCTTTGTTCATTTCTACATATACAACATTTTAAGTAGTTTTAACGTTTTAATTGTATTAGTCAATGTATTATGAACAAACAAGAATTAACTATAAACAAAAATAGTATAATAAATGAATATTAACCTAATTTAATAAATGCTGTAAAAATGGTTGTTCATGACACTTAATGTATTTAAAACTATTACGTGAATTTTAATCTTATTTATCATTATGAATTTGAATACAGTGAATTGAATCTTACTGTAAAGTGTTTCTATTGGTCTATCAGTAACAGCTGTGAAACTCCTTTATACGATTCTTGAGGATCAAACAATTGTAGAAAGTGCTATCATAGTCTCATTTTACTAATAAAACAAAACACCAAAAAAAAAGAGCCATTAGATTACAAGAAGGAAATATGAGTGAATGTTTACCCAGACATCTAGTACACTTTGAAGGATTAATCATTAAACTCTTACTGGTAGGATGTAAAGACAGTGGGAGATGAAGGGGTAAGACAGTGCCATTATCTCAGACAGCCTTAAGCCATCAGGGAATCCCGCTCACCTGGGGGGCACCAACAGCTGCTGAGTTTCCCTTCTGCTCACTTTAGTACCACTAATCCAATCTAAAACTTCATCTGAAACCTTACTCTGGAAAACCACAGATGCCAAGATCCAGAGACAAATATTGTTTATGTTTTTGCACACTGATTTTACACTACTTTCACACATTCTTGAAAAAAAACAACAAAAAAATTTACTCACCCTTGTGTCATTTCAAACCTTTATGACTATTTCTTGTAAGGAAAACAAAAGGAGAAGTTTAACAGAATGTCCAAGCTGATTTGTCCATTTAATTATCGTGAATGATTATCACTGCTGTTCACTTTAACTTTTTTTTACAGAACTTTTTTATGTTGCAGGAAAGAAACCCATACAGGTTCATTTTTGGATGAATGAGTGAATACTCATTTAAAGGGAGATTTCATGTTATCTTATACTATCCAATGATAAACAAATCAACTCCCACTTGATTAATTATATTCACATCTTTCCTAAGGCAGATGATTAGATTTCATAAATTCATAGATTTCTTAAAACAAAGTTGCTGAGTTCCAGACACAGGTAGAATCTTTTGGCTTTAGGATAAAAATACGAAATTACACTGCAGCCTGTGATTACCCAAATCAAAGGATTTGTTTAGGCACAGATGAAATAGTGACAAGGGGCATATTGAACCCAGATGGGCCAGTGCCGCAAGTCAAGATGTGCTCATCACTGGAATCAGAGCACTACCTCCCACCAGGAGGAAACTGAGGAATGCAGAGATTATCTTTGTTCAGCTCAGGGGTTATCCAGGGGGAAAAAGGGAACATGATCAACAACATGGTGAAAAGATATGTGCTCAAATGAGAATGTGGAAAAAATCTGAATGAAGAAAGAGAGACAATATCATTTGGGAGGTCAGTGGTTAAATTAGTGCTGCCACAACAGTCAGAATCCTCCGGGGAACCACCGTCTGGGTGGCTGTAATTCAGGGAGAAGATCAAATTAAGGACATGCAGGACTTACTTAAGAACTCACTGCGGTAAAGTACATAAAAAAATATAGTCAGGGTCTCTGGTAATTATGTATTTGAGACTAGAGTCCATGCTTATAAACAGGTAAGAAATGTTAGTTCTTGGATCTTAGAGTGATAAATCATGCACAGCCTCAATAAAGTCGCTTCAGTTCTGTGCCAGAATTCAAGCGAGTTGATTAAATCTTTACTGCATGTACTTCTAAGAGTAGTAATCTGTTTGCTAAGCCCAGCGTGGCTTTTGTGTTCTTGGTTTCTATGAGTTTAAATAGTGATGGGTTGATGGTAATTAGTGAAGCCTTGTAAATAGCTGGCAACTGTGCCACAGCCCTGTAAAATAAGATTAGAAACTTCTAAAACATACGAAAGAAGTCACTGCTTTTTTAGTTTTATGACATATATTTGGAACAATGCACGTCTAGCAAATGACATTGCCTGGAAGGAGGAGGAAACTGGTCTAGTAGATATGCTGTAGATTCAATCAATAAATAGAGTTGCATTATCATAATCGATAGTGTTCAAATTTTGTGTGACTACTCATTGAAATTAAAGAGGATATTTCCTTGAATCCATGCCTGCACCTGTTAGCTTACTACATGGAATTCCTTAGCAAGAATCAAAGTAAGTGAATGAATAAGTCAATCAATAACTAGATAGATAAGTGGATTGTACCTTTGTGGATATCCCACAGGCATCACATTGGAAAAAGGTTATAAATTATTAGACCTCCAAATCTGACTTGAGCTACAGTCATCAAACTTTAAACTTTAAAGTTCTTTGCTTGCAAACTGTTGAAAAAAGAAAAAGAAAAAAGAAATCCAAGGCTGAGAGAGATAAAGCATTTACTGTTTCTTCCATTTCACAGAAAAAAGTATCATCAGATTGATTATTTTTATTGCAATGCGATTAAGTGTTATATATGCAGACCGCATAGCAAGTTTAGTTGCTACTAAAAATCGTCACCCTTCAAAGTCATATTTCAGAACCATCCAATACCTGTTTTTCAAGGTTTAGTAAAATGATGTCTTTATTTATAGACTTCCAAAATATATCAAGGCCAGACACAGAATAATAACTACACCCGGAGGCAAAAATATGAACAAACCATGAACAAAGAGTGTTTATTTGTAGTACTTGCCATTTTGACAAAGGAATTTTTAAATGTACTTTCTCCTGAAAACATTACAAATAAAATCAAATTTAACGTTCAGAACAAGCATGAGAGCTACCCCATGTATGTTTTGTATTAGCATTTCATTTTTATTTTTTCAGTTGAAACCCCAAATGCAATCGTGCGCTACAGTTATAATGCTACCTCTGTTCCAAGAACAGGGGGCAATGTGTAATTGTGCAAAGGAATGTATGACCAACTGCCATCCACAAAGACCTCCTTAATGGCGAACAGATCATCTCATATTTTTAGAATACCGTCCCAACAATGAGATTTCATCTACCCGCGAGTTGCCAAGCTTGAAATGTAAAGTCCTCTGTGTTCAATAAATGCAAAAGCTGGCATTCCACATGCAGTCTGTATGCATGCATTACCAGACTGGTAAAGATCACTACCTAAAGCATACAATGACATTGTTGTCAGTCAAACCTTTGTGATTTTCTTTTCTTTTACAAAAAGCTTCTCATTTACTGCATAATGTTTGATTTTGCTTTCAAGCCAAATAGTACATCACAAGGTCTGTTATGATGCCATGGAAATCTCCAGCTCTTTCCCAACCTCAGGTGCTGGGGCTCATCAGTTTCTCTGTAACTTTGAAAAACAATTTAATCTTGAGTGCTGAACAGAAGTCAGCATTTGAATGTGTATAACTCACTCTAATTTACTTGCAAATCAAATTTTATGGCACAAGTACCGCATAAAATTTAACTAGAGCTATTTTAGAATATTTATTAATATTAAGTTACGGAGTAGGCTCTTAACAAAGCCAACCTTGACATCACAGCTGGCTCCTACATTATGACAGCAATAAAGCAAACTTGCTACCCTGGCTGTCAGAATACAACTGATACTCATTGTTTGTAAATGAACGGAGTACACTGATATTTATATATACAAAAATTTGCATGAGAAAATGTGACTTTACAAGCTTGTTAGATAATCAAATTTGTCCAAAATAAAAACTGGCTTCATCGAGTTTGCCATTGATACAGGTATCAAATAAGCATGTGCGTCAGATGACCATAGGGCCAAACCTCCTTTGCCTTGTAATCAGTTAATCATTCCTTTTTGGCCAGCATCCCACCATGTCTGGGGCAGGGGGGAGGATAACAGCACCCCTGCAGGCCAGTGAACCAGCCTTCAAGACAGGACTTTCCACCCCAAGCAGTGCAGAGAGGATGAAGAAGCACATTGTATGATTCCCACAATGGCCACTCTGTCACCACAATCCCCACTAATTTCATTTGCCTGCGAGGTAGAACAGAAATTCCCCAAGAATTCCTGTGATGAAGAGTTGCCCCCAGTCTTGTGGACAAAAATGTGTGTGTGGGTCCGAGCATACGTGCATGTCCCTTCCTGTGTACAGATCAAGAACTGCTTGTCGTGATGACCTTCTTCTGAAAGGGGCATTTAATATCATACACGCTCCCAAAATGGAATCAGATCATCACTGGAATGAGAGGCCTGAACTGTAAAATGTGATGGTGAATGTTTTCTGAGCCATTTTTGATAAACAATTTTGATGACAAAAGATTAAAGAGATAGTTCAGAACATTTTGGAGTGACACGTAAATGAAATAATTATACACATTAAACAAATTTGCATAAAAGTAAAAAAATAACACCCAAACTTTGAAAGTACTAAAAAATGTTATGGTAAAGAATTTTTTTATTTTATTAGTGCCGTCAATTAACACTTTATTTAGTGTGATTAAAGCTGCAGTCCGGCGTTTTTCCTCTTTGTCACCATCTCTGTTCGAAATCTGCAATTGCAGTCATTCGCGGAATTATCAACTTTACGTGAGTTGTACTTCAACACCCTCGACACGGCACAGTGCGGATGAACACAATGTTTGAGGAGAATGTGAGGCTGTCAGTCACCGTGCCGATGTGGATACTGGCATTCAGAATCACAGATTATTCTTTTTGGAAGTATGACCAACATAAGAATTTTCACCGGAAAATGTCATCTGAACTAGTAAGAAACATCCACTTTTGTTCTGGTTCTGACATTGCAGTAAATCGCGCTGATTAAATCTAACAATCGCTTATAAGTTATCATATCACGCAAAACCGTGCAAATTATACTTTGTTCTCAAATTGTTAATGTTAACAACGTCAGCATTGCGTGACTACATGTAATGTCCTTCAGATGTGTCCTTGTTTTCGCATGGGTCCGGTTGCAGTCTCTTTTTTTCTGTAGCCACTCCGAAGTCCGAAAGAAGTCTTTTGCATTTTACAACAGGTGAATCTGTTGTCACTGGTGACTGTCGTTTGAACCTTTCTGGATCCGCCATCAAATTGATAAGTTTAATTATATCAAGTGCTGTGAGAAAAGGCTATAAATCTCCACCTCCAACATCCTCACACGCAATATAGCCTACTAGCCGAGACTCTTCTTTATGTGTACAGATGTGACGTAATGACGCAAAGACATGCTCGAATCTCCCGCGGAAATCCACCAGTACCACTGGAATTAAAAACATTATTACAAGCTTACCGCTCTGAATCGAGCTAAGGCAAGCAGATAGTTTTGAACACTGGCTGGTTATGTATTTTCTCAAATATGTATTTTGGATAATTTTTAACCCAAAAAAAGCTACGGACTGCAGCTTTAATTATAAAAATCCAATAAAAAAAATTACAATACAATGGTTTCGTAACTTTCCAAGTCTAAATTTAAGGTTTAGGGTTGGACTTTATGTTTAGGTCATACATTTTTATATGACTTTATATGATTTCGTATGATTTTGCCAGAATACAAGAACGCATCCTGTGTGAAGACAAGCAAGGTTGTATATTCACTGAATGATCACAGTTGTTAGAGGTTATGGAAATTATTGTTAATGCTAAAGTCTACTGGATGATTCGTTTTTAATAAACTGTAAGATAAATTATGTTCATTCACTTTATTATTTCATTGAGTGACAGTCGGTGTTTCCTCACAATTTTCTAATACAGAACAGCGTTCACAGCTAAAAACACTTCATCTGTGTTCTTAATCTTTGGCATCAGACACGAGCAAGCAGGGTCTTTGAAGCTCTGCCATGACTTCAAAACCATATTCATATTCCCAATAGATCAAACTTAGTTTGAGATATTATTTATAACCATTATGCAGTGTATATTGGAGGTGAATAACCAGATTTAATGTTCTTGGAATTTTTCGCAAAATCTTGCAAAGCCCTTGTGAAATGAGGCACTAGCTTCTTTCTTCATTCGATATGGCTCATTAACCTATTGTGCAATTTACATTTAAATCTTTATAATTTCTGTTCCTAATTTTTCATAATGAATGATTCTTACGGTGTTTTATGAGACAATTTAAAATGTATCTGCATTTTATTCAAATTTAGAAAGACTCACATGTAATTGGATAAAACTCATTGAAAAATACATACATGCAACATACATTTTAAACACAATCTTGGCTCCATCAATGAACTCTGCGAGTTCCAGGCCCCTACACAAACTCACAACACAAAAGAGTCTAAACCTCATAGCTCAGTTTGCATTTAAAATGGGATTCTTGTTTGTAAATTCTGTGACATTTTCAGCATGCAGGACTAAAATCAAAGGCTTTCAAGTGTTTGATGCTACTTAAGTGCCCACAGGCTTCATCTGTAAATTGGTCTTTTTGAGTCACGCTCAAATCGAAGATGAAATGAAGACTGGCTTTCACAAAACTGAACTTTGTTTTCAAGAAAGATTGCAGTATATGTGGATTTTAGGCCTTTATCTCGCATGTGAAGGAGCTACAGCTTTCCTCAAGAGAGAATATTGTGCAAAAATGGGCAAGAAAACATCACCTACATTTCTAAACTGATTTTTTTTTTATGTGTAACCATAGAAACAGTGAAATATTGACCACACATGTGTTTTAATTTATGGCTTCTGTTTTGGAGATTTTAAAAGTTGGAACACTGAAAGACAGTTATATAAAAAGGAATTTTTTAATATTTAAACAATTTTATGAAATAAGCACCAAGGTTCAAGCAGTCAACGCCTTCACAAAATGCAACTATCACTTATTCACACACCACACATATAGATGTTGCTAAGTTTACAGGTAAAAGGTTTCGGTTAGCTTGTTGCAATATATTCTAGGAATTATTTTTAGAATATATAAAAAAATGTTTTTAATAATATTTCACAATATTACTGTTTTACTGTATTTCTGATCAAATAATCAAATGCAACCTGGGTGAGAGGCCTTGGGGGACTTCTTTCAAAAACATAAATCTTAATGATTCCAAACTTTAGAGTGGTAGTGTACATATGTTTTTAGGATTATGCATATAATGACAAACAGTAACAAATCGCTCTTTCCTTCAGACGACGGCAATAGCTACTCGTTTAATCAGCGTTACATCGAATTAGGGCAAAGTGACAAATGTGTCCCCCCCTCCGAAATTCCAAACACTCCCTTAAGAAATTCATCTTGGCGCCGACTCCACTCTGAACTAGTAGTATATTGACATCAGCCTTTTCACATTAGTTCAGCTAAAGCTACTGACAGATTCAGCATTTGTCAGTGTTTTTAAAACTAGGTTACACAGAACCAATGCTCCCTTAATGAATCTTAATAATGGAGGTCATCGATGTCATTTAATTTCTCTGGCCCTTCCACCTCATCATTAAACCCCTTACTGCCATTCCTCAACCGCTAACAGTGAGAAATGTATTTTTCTTCTGGAAGATGCTGGTCATCATAATTGTACGGTCTAGCCTTCTCCCAGGTTTCCATGAGCTGAAGGTGGAACTACTTACAGTTGTGGTCAGCCGTGTTACCTCACACCACATGGCTGAGAGGACGATCGGGAGGATGAAGAAGGCGAGGGGTGCGGTTACACCGTAACCCGTTTGCGCTGCTGCCAGGGGCCAAACCCACAGGCTGAGTGAGTGCAAATACATGGTGAATGACAGAGAAAACAAACTGAGAGAAAGAGGGTGACGCAGTATTTAGGCAGTCAGAGTGCAGAGGCTGCTTAATGAGATGTGGCGGTCAAGTGTAAATACAGCATTTACACTCTGCTTGAAAAAAGCGACTATACCGTCCCAGATGTTTAAACAAGCTTGTTTTGGAAGTGCGACAGAAGCATGATTTTATTTAGCAGACGTTAAGGAAACGTAAGCTTTAAAGATTTGCTTTTAAAGCGATGTGAGTGTTGAGAGCAATGTTTTGAATCAAACACTTCATGGGAATTCACATACAGCGATTTGCACTGAGAAAGCAACTTGAAGTTACGTGATTTCCAGTGACATAGACATTCACGACCACTGGCGGTGGGACAAAACTCAGAAAAGTTTAGCTGTAATAAGTGTTATTTCAGAGGTTTTCAAACTGTTTGGTGGCAATGACCCCCAAATATGATCCCCTTGTGAGGTAACTCCATTCTAAAATATAGCTATATATTTCAATGTATAAATAATAATAATAATTCATTACATTTACATAGCCCTTTTTCTGGGTACTCAAAACATTTACATATGAAGGGGGGAATCTCCTCAACCACCACCAATGTGCAGCATCCACCTGGATGATGCGGCACAGCCATAGTGCGCCAGAAAGCCCACCACAGAGACAGAGTCAGAGTGTTGAAGCCAATCACTATATATGGGTCATGATGATGGATAGAGGCCGATGGGCAAATTTTTCGCCAGGATGCCAAGGTTAAACCCCTACTCTTTTTCCAAAGGACATTCTGGGATTTTTAATGACCACAGAGAGTCAAGACCTCGGTTTAACGTCTCATCTGAAGGATGGATAAAGACCCATTAATGTATAAAAGACCATTAAAAATACTGTTATTACTATAAACATGTAAAATAGTATCTGGAAAATATTTATTTTCAATTATATTTACTTTACCATGACCCCATTTGTACAGTAAAAAAAAAAAAAAAGTGCAAACAGTCCTAACCATTAACATAATATTAACATTTTATATTCTATTCATTATTTATTTCTAATTCATTTTTTTTAAACAGTTTTTCTTGGAACTTTTCCATGGACCTCCTAACACCCCTTGAGGCCCCCTGGGGGTCCCTAGATGACAATTTGAAAACACTGTAATCTATTCAATCAAAATGATGCGTGGAAAGAGATGTCAGAAATTGCAAAAGTATTACTAGTTTGATTCTTACGTTTATAAGCATTCATCTTGACGATATAATGCTACAATCTCTAAATACATACATGCATTTTTGCCTTCAGAATGGTCATTTTTAGCAGCTATAAAAAATATTTTTAAATAATAATTCCATCTTGTATTTTTAACCATACCGTTTGTGATCAAATTCTCAAAAGCAATGCCTAGTTGTGCAGCCCACCAATAACGTTCGGTCATCTAGCTGTAGGAACACCCACTACAACCAACAATACAGCCTCTCTGCAACCTCTAGTACTGTGAATGTGAACGCCCCTCAAAGTGCCTCTTAGTATAACACACAACACTCATCATAAAGCCTGTAGCATGTGCACAACTTACTCTAATGTATTTGTATTTCCACAGAATCAAGTTGCTGTTGGCTGGAAAATGAATTCGAAATGAACGACATACTCAACAAAGATATGCTAATTCAGTGAAGGCGTAATTACTGCTGACTGTACTGCTGTATGTTCCTACATATTTTAAAAGCCATGGAACAAGTGTCTCAAACCCAATACTTCCCTTATTTCATCAATTTTCTGGCTAAGTCACAATGGTAAATGGAGGGCAGGTCAAGTATGCACAGAATTTCTGTTGCTCATCAGCTGCTGTGAGGTGCACTGGTATGACGCCAGCTTGTTTTGGTTAGTACCTGTGTAAATCTGGGACCTCCGCCAGCGCCTCATGTTCCAGCGTTTTCCTCCCAGGCCAGCAGCTCATAAAGCTGTCAGTGCACTTGTAGTCCTGGTCACCTTTGCCACAGTTTAAGTCAGCAGATTTCCTCCATCTTGCCTCACTCGCACTCTCATCACTCTTGTACACACATGACCTTAGACATGACGTGCAACGTGCAGCTTATGACAGGCAGGTTGCTTTACTGCTGTAAAAGGAAAGAGATGGTGTTAAAAAAAGCAAATTACTTATAAATGTGTATCCTCATAAATATGAGTAATGAATGGGTCATTTAAATCATAAAAAACATAGCATCCAACAACTGTTGCCTGAATCCCCCTAGCTTAAGGATGTCAAACTAATTCTTCCCAAACAATGCAACAATATTTTTTGTTTAGTCAGAATGACTCAACTGAATGCATTCTGCCACAGTAATCAGAACAATTTCACTTTTAGATTTGTACCATCCACATGCTTCAGCCAGGAATAATTAGACTTTTCTTTTTTTAGCTTGTACCGTTTTAAATGTTTCCTTCAATATGACTTCAATGCAGATAACTGCTTGTGCAGTCTGTGTTTTGAGTTATAATGGTTGTGAAATTATTTCCCAGGGGTCAACATTGTCACTAGGAGGAAAGGCAGTGTGAAACAAATAACAAAACATGGGTTTTCCATAAACAATAGTCAGAGCTAAAAGAACAGAATCAGGCATCACATTCACTCTACAAAGAATAAAGGTTATAAAGCTAGTACACTGCCAAACTATACTTAGATACAGTATATAAAGCCAAAAAAATAGTCAATGACTTGTATTTCTGAAAATTCTATGTATTGAGAAATATAAGTATTGATGTTGCAGCTTTACTTTATATCTCTTTTTTAAACCAACAAACACTGCAGGTGAGTTACTGTACATTCATGCATTTCAATTCAAATAGGCCTTGGCCACTGCATACCGGGAAGGTCAATGGGACTTCACTAAAACAAAGATTGCATTTGCAGACTGATCTCATGAAATGGCGTATGTATGACACGCCAATTCGTATTTCCATTTTTGGCGTGCTATCAACACGCATAATCGCTTTTCAGCGTGTTTATCAACGCCTTTGACTTAACGTTATATTACTGTATTATGTATATATAGACATATGACCTACCCCAACCCCGTCCCTAAACCTACCCGTCACTAGGGTTAATACCATTTATGAGTCTTCTCCTACCATCCTAGGAAAAGAAATATCGCTCCACAGATGTAGATATAGATTTTGCTTCGTTTCGCTCGGACATTTAACGGCGTACACTAGGGATGGGCATTATTAATCGACGATCGATAATTGATCATTAAGAATTTCGTCGATCATGTTAATTTGTTATCGATAAAACTAAAAAAAAAAAAAAAAAAAAAAAAAAAAAAAAAAATCCTTTCCTCTAAATCCTCGCTTGCCTGGCTTATGCTACTCCGAGCTATGTCTGAACTTTGTATTTTGAGCACTTCTTGCGTTGCTTTTGCCTCTTCACGATGACTCGCTTGGTTTAGTCCTCAGTTGTAAGTAGCTTTGGATAAAAGCGTCTGCTAAATGACTAAATGTAAATGTAATATGGTTGCGTTGCGTAATGTGAGCCTTGAAGCAATGAACCGCTGGATTGCACCACTGCAGACGGGTGGAAAGTGAACGGAATAAGTTGTTTCCTGGGCTGGTCAAGTTAGCGCAGAGGTACCTGTGCATCCCGGCAACGTCAGTCCCCTCAGAGCGGGTGTTTTCGGCGGCTGGACTGAAGAGTTTGTTTACACTCGACCTCGACGCGTCCGCACAAGCACGAGCAAAGGTGCGCGAGGCAAAAATGACGTCATTGCGGTATTCGGCGTTTTACAGGCGAGCGCGTGGAGTATAAACGCCTCGTCCGTTTGCGGAGAATCGCGCTGCAGAGCCAGGCAAAAGTATAAACGAGGCTTGACGGTCACCATGTTGCGGTCGCGTCTGACCCCAGGCCCAGTCCATGTCATCAACATGCTTATCTTTCTCAACAAAAATCAGTAGACTGGTGCAGAAGTTTTATGTGAGTTAATAGATATTTTTTTTGAGGCTTTGTTAAGTAGCCTAATTTGTTGCTAGGTAGGCTAATCTCTCTCACACTCTTTCTCGACTTCGTACCTTGGATAGTTTTGAGTTACATTGAGTATTATTATGTTTTTGGTTAAGTTATTGTTTAACATGATTTTTTTTATTATTATTTTGGAACAAACGATCGGGTCTCTGTTTGAGGACGCCAACTCGCAGCTGCAGGTTTTGTTGCTTTTTAGAGCACCGCAGCGCATATTTCAAGTTTAGCCGAATGTCCAGTTTAACTGCCGCAAGTTGATTATCTTGTAATAAAGATCTCATCGAGGAAAAACACGCTGTATTTTTGTATTTTCATTGCATTTTTAATTTATAAAAAGTTAAATAAATAATTAATTTTAATATATAAAAAATATTAATGATTAATCGATAGTCGATCGTTAATTCTCCCGACGATCGACTAAGAAAATTTAATCGAATGCCCATCCCTAGCGTACACATACACGCGGAATCACTCGGACATTTAATGGCGTAGACATACACGCAAAAGATTTCGGCGTGGACATACACCCGGATAGCTCAAAATGCGTATAGATAACACGCCACTTGACTTGAAAGTGGCGTGTATGTTTACGCAAAGTCACGATGTCATGTTGGCATTTGAATGTGCATACTACCCTACTATATTCATTTCTTCTGTATTCATAAAACAGTTGCCAAAAATTACCAGGATGACCTACTACTTCCTGCAAGATTCTGAAGCGCACATCTGATGGATGTTTTTACTATCCCATGAGTAGTTGTGATTAGGCGTGTTCGACTTGAAGCGGCACTGCACAGACCAATCGGTGTATGACATCGAAGTACCGCAAGAGCAGGTACTTTCCATGCTTTTGAATCGCTCTTGCGGTATTTGTCACACACCGATTGGTCTGTACAGCGCCACTTTAAGTCGAACACACCTAATGGCAGTGAAGCGAGGGAATTATACACAAATTATACGAGGCACCAATACAACACATTTATACTAATATACAACATACTTTTTTAATGGTCGCAATGTATTAATTTAAAAGTACCACTTATTTCAGGTACAAATTAGGTAACTATTTGCAGGTAGGTCAAATAGGTACCTATTTACAGCCAGAAACTAGTGTTTCAGTGAAGTTCCATTGACCCATGAATTTTAATATGGGTGGGGCTTTTTTGACTCTTTGCCAGCTTTAATTACACTGTTGTTGACTTTGCTGTCTTGTTTAGTAACTTACTGTCTTGTGATATTATAAAGTGCTTGTTCCTCGGCTTAAAATAATCGTGCACATAGTGTTGAGACTTAAATGTGCAGTTGTAGAAATTTAAAAGATTTTTTTTTCTCATGAGTCTTTATGTAATGCTGTCCATAGTTACAGACAAGCGCTCTCCATTTACAAGCATTACCCATAGAAAACAAAACCTCAACTCATTTTTGAAATTCTACATTGTACAGTGTACAAATAACAAAGCACACAAAGGTCATGGTGATGGCAATTCAGATCCCATGGCACTACAGCTACTATCTACTTCATTAGTATGGTAATTGTTTTGACCTCGAGATTGCCCATTAGAAAGATGATCAGGCCATTAGCAGATGTCAATAGTGCTTTATGTCTTATAATTGTCATTACTGGTTGGCCTGCAATGTGAAAATTCTGATTTTACCGGTGGGATCATTCAAACAGTACCGAGGCTACAAGTATTTTCTTAGAGTGCTAGCATTATATTCATCCCTACATTATTATGCATTTCTCACAAAATACGTGATATAAATATTTAACCTAAACATTTTTAGTGATGCTTGGACCTGGTTTTGAACTAGATATAAGCTAGAACATTCATAGAGATGTTAGTTATAAGTGCAGCAAAATGCTTTTTACAACTCACAAAAAAAGCTGTTTTCCCAGGAAATGCATGAAGCAAGGGTTTTAGAGTCTCTGTGATGGAAGGAGAGACAGCCCTTGTCAGGGTTCCAGATTCTGATAGCACACAAGCATCTCTATTCACAGAACATTTCAGTGGAGTCATCTGTTTTACTGGAGATTGACTTTCTGTGTGTGTGTGTCAGAAGAAAAAAAGGACGTTTCAGTGTGATCCTAGCTGTAATGGGCTACCAAAACACATGTGTCTTTGTGTTAGCTGCCCAAATCACTTGATGAGACTGGAGGCTATTTTTTTGAGTGCACCAAAAATGTCAGATGCATTTTTACATGCTTCTGAAAGTCTGAAACGCAAGAAAAGGTGCCTTTCACATGATTCTATCATCATTTAAAGTGAAATAAAGCACATATGACATTGTATAAAATTGTCACATTCATGTGTTAATCTACTCAAAGGTTTAGTTTATCTTGAGATACTGAATGCATGCAAATGAGGCACTTTTGAATCCAGACTGTAAATTAGTTTTAAACTGACTTGTGACATTAAAACTTTCTTCTGATTTCTGATATGATTAGTCTAGTTCAGAATCAACTATAAGTTGAGATTTAACACTAACTTCTCTTAAGCCAACTTCGTCACACCTGCCAATAAATATATATATATATATATAAAATAATAATAATAATAAATATACTGTATATACACACACATTTATGTATTTATTTTTTACAGAAGAATACTGTATTTTGTAATATTTCCTCAATTATACATTTATTTTGCCCTAATGACAAAGGAATCATTTAGCAGTTTCCCCTTTTACAACAAAAAGTGCTGGTCATTGTGTCATTCCCAGAATTGTTTACTAGCCAGTCTCTTAGTGAAATGCCACCTCTCACAAAAACAACCAGATCCTTTGTGAATTTGTCTTATATCTTCATATCATCAGAATGTGTTAATATACATAAAGATTTTGAAGAGATAATAAATAGCAATACTGCCTAAACCTAGCATATGTTTGTCATTGTCTCAAAGGTTTTCAACTTTTAGATGGCAATGACCTCCAAATGATTCCTTTGCGAAGGACTGCCTTTCTAAAATAAAACGCCAGTTTTTTTTTATTTTACAGATTCACCCTGGGAGAACACTTAAAGCAACTTACAGATTTATCAAAGTTTAACTCATGAGTAAATCACAAACTGATTATTTTATGTTGCTTATGTCCAATAAAACAACTACAAGGGCAAGACTAATGTAATGGACATTGCAACTTTTACATTTTTTATACCATCATTAATTATTTATTTTAAATATGTTTTTGACCAGGGGAGAGGAGTAATCTCAGGTAGCTCAAAGACTCTTCCTGTTCTTCACTGGCATCTTTGTGCCACTCCACCTGATATCATTTCTGACCACTAACCTCTTCAGAAAAGGTTACCGAGGCCGTACCATGACCCCAACCTTTTCAAATCGGCTACGGGCACAATCGTTGAAGTGGCCCATCAAAAGCAAACTCACTAATCAACCCTGATACAGCCTCTTCATAACTCATTAGAGAGGTTGTTGGGAAATCCCTTAATGAGTTTTAAATCCTGTTGTGTGGCCACATAGCTGAAGAGCGAGATGAGGACTGAATAGCCTGTGCGGAGGACTGGAGTGATGGAAGGTGTGAGTGAAGTGGAGAGCACTGAGGTAAAGAATAGGATTAAACAGAGTGACAGCTGGAATCACATCACTGAAGTTAACTAGACGAGAGGAGCTTGGCAAGGTAGCTCGGCTAGTGAGACAGTGAGGAGTTGCTGTAGTTAACACTTCTGCTCATAGAGACACTCTGTGGTGAATGGCTGCAGGCTGTGCTTATGGTATAGGAGTTAGAAAGTGTTAAAATATGAACTGCTGACAGTAAGGTCTGTTACAAAGGGAGAAAAAGAACATAAATGCCTCCAATGTTGCCAATAATGATGGCTAAACTGGATATTATTAAAATATAGCCCCTTAAGCAAACTTTCCAAACAAAACATTTAATAAAAAAGAGGTAGTAAATGAGTAAACAATTGATGTATTGTTAAATATATTTATCGTCTGTCTGAATACTCGTTTCTGGTTGGCTAGAAGGCCAATTTAGAATGGTTTCCAGTTCCAAATCAGTTTAATCACCGTTCTATAGTAATGCTGTTTTAATTTAAGCACACACACACGGCAAGGTAAAGTGTTTTGAGGAAGTGTCTAGCATCATGTTTGCAGTATAGATAACACTTGGTTTCATATTTTGTTATCTAATGCAATAAAATCAAAAATATCCAAACATTTTAAGGCCACATTATATCCATTCAAATGTAGGGAACATAATAATGGAACTAAATAAAATATTAAAACATTTATTTTATTCATGATATTATTATTAAATGAAATCATAACAAATGATATTAGGACACTCTGTCCTGACTAGGCCTAGGTGTTCAGTGAAATCATTAACCATGACATTTCATCATTCAACAAAAATGTTGGGGTAACAACCTGATGTTGTCATCACTTCTGTGTGGTAAACACTGGTGCAACATCCTTTTGACCACATAAAACATGGTGTTAAAACAATTTTTTTAAATAAATGCTAAAAATAATCAAGAGATTACATATAGCTAATTAAATTAAATTAATATAATTAAATAAGTTGACCCTCCCAGAGTTTAATGAAGAGCAGCCTATAGGATTACTTGAACATTTCCCATGGAACATATAACAATAACTTCTTTTGCTGAGGCTGCAGCTTTAGATTCCTAGTTTAAGTCATTACAGAGGAATGTAAGGTGATAGGACAACCTTCCTGTTTGCAAAACACCTCATTTTTTAAGACTGTTGCTAAAAGAGAAGGGTGTAATTTTAGCTACTTAAAAGTTAGATGAATTAAATAAAGTTTAAAAGAACAGAACTAATATAACATAGCCTATTAGTGAACACATTGTGAATTACTGTATTTTTTTTCTAGCTGAAAGTAATGATTAGCGTGTTTATTAAGTGAATATTCATCAGACTGATCCAAATCGGTAACTTGGTTCACTTCTTTTGAAGCTCTTATTAAAGATTTTTGCTCATGAGAATAATTTAGTGAAACGGACTGTGATTGGTCGCGCTGGGTGTTTGTAACTTATGCTGCGTTCCAGGCAGGTTTTTGAGCACGTAAATCACGACTTCAAACCACGACTCACGACTTTGTAGCGTTCCAGACCAGTCACGCCAAACTACCTGAGCGCAAGGAATTGTGGTAGCTAGATGTAAACAAACCAATGAAACCATTGTTGTTTTGTATTGTTTCGCGGGCTATTTGACGTCAGAGCTCGTAACTGGGAGTACATCGATCTAGTACGAGTTCACGGTTGGGAAGTCACGGGTTTGACTGCAGTTCCAGTGCACTTTCACAGGTATAAGGTTGGAAAAACACGGGTTACAGGTTGCCTGGAACGATGTACTCCCAGTTACGAGTTGGAAAAACACAGGTTACAGGTTGCCTGGAACGCGGCATTAGTCGACAGCACTTCAATCAATAGACGTGTTATCTTGCCATTATTTTGCGGCACAATTTCTTTCTTTTTTTTATCTCATTACATTCAATTCAGACTACAGGCTCAAAACTCGATTAAAGTATAAGTTATTTAGCCGTGACATTGTATATCAGCACCTCTCAAAAACTGCGAGGCCAACCAACGCGGCGTCAGAAACATTGTAGTGCAAGTGCCAGCATTTATGTTAATTTTTCAGACAACACTTATTAATATTAGACTGTACCTGACTAGGTAGGTGTATATTCGGCGAGGTACTTCGTCACTTGTGTTTTACGCTGGTTCACGTAATATTTTCTCTACATCGCAAACAGTCTATGATCGCAACAAACGCCAAGTGAAGTCGCGCGTGCTGTGGCGTGCACTCATTCAGTGGAGGTGCACGCGGAAGTATTTAAAGGGATAGTTCACCCATAAAATTACAATTCTGTCATCATTTACTCACTCTTTGTTCATTTACTCAAGTCTTTCGTTCATCCTCGGAACACAAATGAAGACATTTTTAATGAAATCAGAAATTTCTGTCCCTCCATTGACAGGCGAGGCAACTACCACTTTGTTTGATCCTTCAAAAAATGCATAAAGAGATCATAAAACTAATCCATATCAATCGAACGGTTTAGTTCAAATTTTCTGAAGTGACATGGTCGCTTTATATGATAAATTTTAATTTAGGCTTTTATTCACTTGTAAACATTGATCAGCAAACATGAAAGCAAGGTTATGGTCATTTCTGGGATTCTGTGCCTGTTTGTTTCCCCACTAAAGATCATGATCTTACTGCCTTAAAATGTTGGTTTTAAACCTGGTTGGTTTTAAAATGAAATGTAAACCTGTCTTAGTCATAAATAACACCATTTAAACACTAAGCATATTGAAGTTGATAAAAAAAATGTAAATTTTTTGCAGCATTTTGAACCACCACATATCACATTTTTCCTGTTCATGATTATGTTCCTATGTTCATTGCCCATTTCCATGATAAATAAAACACTTAGCCTACTTTACATGATTTTTTGTACATTGTTGGGTATATCAGTAATGATTTACTCTAATCTATATATTTTTTCAATTATTACATTTATTTTAACAATTATAATCAAGGGTTTTAGCTTGTCCGTTATTTTTTATTTAGAAAAATTTAATAAAATCAGTAAAAAAAACATACTAATAATTCAGTGACAATGAAAATTTACTAGAGTAGCCTATCAACAATGTAGTACTTTAAAAAGTAAACATTTCTGATCTTCCATTTCATTTATTTTGTTTAATAAGGGTTAAGGTTTAATTTTGCTTAAAAAGTTAATTACTCACATCCTAATGTTATTTTATGATACTCACAGCATGCACAACCAGCATGCACAACAAGTGAATATTAATATGCAAGCAAATACTGAATTTAACTCAAAAAAGAAGTTTAAAATAGTGTTTTTAAAAAACAAGGCAAAAAATGCGTTCAAGGAAACTTTGAACATAAATATAAACTTGAATATTGAATATAAACTTTATTATATAATATATCCAGGGAGGCGCTTGAATGGGCAGTTTTCGTAGAAACTCATTCGACCTCCTACAGTGTGAGAAAGATTGCAAAGAGACTAAAATATGTTAAAATATGACAACTAGCATCTGGTTATGGTAGCTATTGAAGTGTTGAAGCTCATGTTATCTAACTGCAATTAGAGTCGAACTATCTATTATATTATCTAACGATAAACATAAACTATAATGTGCTTCATAAAATACCAGCTAGAGAGGTCAACTAATGCATTAAATTGTCAAAAAAAAAAAGTAATTTTGTCAGTTTACCAGCGAGTGTGCTTGAGAAACACTGAAATGAGTGGGATTTAATGCTGGCTGTTCGGAACTATTGCTTGCTCCTCTACATGCATTACTTCCACATTCCTCAATTCCAATTGGGTTTTAGGGAGTGTCACAACTCTGTTTTTCAGTGGCTCTAGCTCAAACTTGCTGCATAACACATGAGAATGAACCTCATTGTTTCTTGCACGTCAAGCAAGCATGCTTAAGCTTCCGTTGGCCATAACTGATGTGTCGGTTGATGAATGTTTATATGTGAATAATAGCCTAAATTAAATTTGTTCATCATATAAAGCGATTGTCTCTTCAGAAAATTTGGACTAAACAGCTCGATTCATATGGATACATTTTACAATCTCTTTATGAACTCTTTGAAGAGACAAAGTGGTAGTTGCGTAGACTGTCAATGGAGGGACAGAAATCTCTCAGATTTCATTAAAAATACCTTCATTTGTGTTCCGAAGATGAATGAAAGTCTTACGGGTTTGGAACGATATGAGGGTGAGTAAATAATGACAGAATTTTCAATCCTTTAAAATTTGCATGCGTCTTTTGCTTGCGTTTTGAAACAGTCCTTAGAAATATTGGCCTTCAACTTCTATTTCTTCAGGAGTGGCAGGTGCGATACACAACCAGGAAGGAACAGTTCAAGGTTTGACAAACTTTCTTACATTCACTATTTAATCATGAAATATCATGGACAGTTGTGCTCTGCATGGTACTGACCTTTTTAAATATATGTGTGGGAAGGTCTTTTTCTGTCATAAACTGTGCACAATAAAGCCCTTGTGTTCATGTCTAAAAGTACATACAACAGGATGTTTGTCCGTTTGTTTGTTTACTCATTTCAGTAGTTTATTATCCAATTTGAGAGCCCTTTGGAAATTCCCTTGTAGCATCTCTTGAAGATGGAGATTCTATGTGATATCCAATTTTCCCATCATAGCTCTCAATTTGTGATTTTTTTAAATAAATGAATGGGATTTTGATATCATATTTGAATCATATATTTTTTTATATTATAATAATAATAATAATTCATTACATTTATATAGCGCTTTTCTAGGCACTCAAAGCGCTTCACATGAAAGGGGGAATCTCCTCAACCACCACCAATGTGCAGCATCCACTTGGATGATGCGACGGCAGTCTGGAAGGGTCTGATATTTATGGAAACCTGTTTCTGCCTCAGAGTAGAGAAAAAAATGTAAGTAATTGTGACTTCTCACAGTCACTCCTCAGATTTCTGAGCCAAGTGGATTTTGAATGCAACTTCCAAAAGACAAAAGACGTCGCCTTTTGGCGAATTTGGCCGTTTTGAAGCCAAAATGTGTGTCACACTTATTCAGTTGTGTTTGTCCTTAGTTTCGTTTACATGGACTTTCATTTTGTTTTCATTCATCACATGTGTTCCTTTGTTTGAATTTCTCGCCACTTGTCCATTCCCATGGACACTTATCACAGCTGTTCGTCATTTAGTTCATCCCCTTGTGTATACAAGTCAAGTTCCTCACTTTCACTCTGTGTTTGTCAAGCGTTGTTTGTGTTTGCTTTTGTTGCACGCACGCATGCTCTGTTACACCTGCTGTATTTATGTATTATTATTAAAGACTTTTCGTATTAAAACCTGTGGAATCACCTGTGGAATCATCTTCTTCATCTTGTGACAGAACAACCAACCCTAGTATGGAATATGCAACAAAGTTTGCCACTGTGGCTCAAATGAGCCACAATTTACTCATTGAGAAATTCTGCCATCTTGTCGTCACCAGCCCCTTTGGCGATGAGACCCTGAAATCATTGTTTTGGGTCGGGGCTAATTATCACCACCCTGTAGACCTCCCAGACACCTTTGGACTAAACTGGAGGGACGCCATCATCCAATGTCTAGAGAGTGTCTAACCCCGGTCCAGAACACAGCCGGACCCAGAGCCAGTTTCACCACCTTCGACCACAGAGAAATCGTGTGAGCCAACTGCGATGCGTCAGCCAGAGCCAGAGGACAAGTGGACAGCGCTGACCCTTGCCCAGAGGAGCCCCACAGTGAGTCTGACCAGAGGTGTGAGCCCACAACACCAGAGGCTGAGGCAGGGGCGTAGCCATCATTTCAAAAGTGAGGGGGACAGAATGTCAAGACGTGTAATACCATTTTTTTTTTTCAGACTTTTGTTGACAGGTTAAGTGGCTTAATATGCTATTTATTTTTAAAGAAATAAAACAGAAAGAAAGAAATGTAGATGTTCAGTACTTTATATTGCAGGGTTTTTCCTGGCTTAAAACGAGGCGGAGGTGGTAAAATCCTGATCATGTATTTTAATTAGATAATAACATTTTTATTTTTCGTAGACCATCATATAGC